>NW_028234420.1:22456644-22461810 GCF_977035675.1 Penaeus japonicus
TCTCTCTCCATTCTCTCTCTCTCTCTCTCTCTCTCTCTCTCTCTCTCTCTCTCTCTCTCTCTCTCTCTCTCTCTCTCTCTCTCTCTCCTCTCTCTCTCTCTCTCTCTCTCTCTCTCTCTCTCTCTCTCTCTCTCTCTCTCTCTCTCTCTCTCTCTCTCTCTCTCTCTCTCTCTCTCTCTCTCTCTCTCTCTCGCTCTCTCTCTCGCTCTCTCTCTCTCTCCATCTCTCTCTCTCTCTCTCTCTCTCTCTCTCTCTCTCTCTCTCTCTCTCTCTCTCTCTCTCTCTCTCTCTCTCTCTCTCTCTCTCTCTCTCTCTCTCTCCCTCTCCCTCTTTCTACCACTTCTTAATAAGCATGGCACACAACACAGTGCAAAGCGGGCCACCAGCTCCCCCTTATATGGCCTCGAGAACAGCGTGTAAACGATCAACACTTCACAGCGAGTGGAGTTTCTTCGACTAATTGGCGTATCATAGCGCGTCACTTAATCCGATGATGAGTTATCTCGAGTAAATCATGGACAGCAGAGACTGAGGGACCTCAACTGACTCGTACACAATACGGCGAACCGGCGGGGAATACTGATCGGCACTCCCCTCGTTTCTTGTTGTGGTTATCAACGCCAGCTAGAGGGAATAGGGTGAGGGGAGGGAGATGGGGGGAGGGGGGTGAGAGTGAAGGAAAAAAGGGAGTGCAAGGGAGAGAGGAAAGTGAGTGAGAGTGAGAGAGAGAGGGAGGGAGAGAGTTTGAATAGGTGAATAGATAGATGGATAGAGCGAGGGGGGAGAAAGAGAGAGAGAGAGGGGGGGGGGGAGACAAACACACACACACACACGCATACACACACACATACACACGCAAGCACACGCAGTGAGAGAGCGAGAGCGAGGTGGCAGCCGTAATGACAATTCCGATTCAAATGGGATGAAGATGATGATCAATGGACGCAAGCAAGGAATGGAATGATAAACAAAAGTTAGAAATGTATTATCTCGGATTATGAACATAGTTATGTCCAAAGACGTTTTGAAAAAAAAAAAGGATTCTTATAAGGATTCTAGTGCAGAGCGCTGGTCCAGTTGTCGATGGTGTTGGTGATAAGAATGTGAGGATTTTAATGGTAATTACATTCGCATAATTACAGCTATTGCACTGACATGATATCATCTTTACTACTGCATAATTGTTATCTCATTCATATTTGCTTCCTACGATCAAAGAAGCCAGTAAGGATATCAGCTGAGGTGACTGTGTAGAGAAGGTAATGCAACAAAGAAGCTCAACTGCAAGTTAAATGCTTTCACCGCACACGACATAAATCATAATAACATTGAAAGGAATAATCGTAAATTCAGCACGATATAGAGATCACATCCCGACATGTCGCAGTCAGCCGCAGCGCTAATAAACATTCCCGAATTCCAGCGTCTCTCCGCAGCCTCCTTGTCTTACACTCCCGGGGACCTTTCCAGCGATAAAAACAAGTATAACATATTACCCGAGACAATAAAAGCGACCCCACCAGCGCCCGGGCAAAAACGCTCGCTCGATTGCTTGTTGCTCTGCCGGCGCAGGTCGCAGCCGGTGAAATTCAGCTCGGGCGCAGGGGCGGCCGGCGGTGGGCGAGAGACCGGTGTGGCGACGAACCCAGACGCGCTGGCCTTTCCGGGCGGGGGAGCCACGGCGGCGCGCGGGCGGCCTTGCGTGTGTGCTTTCGGTGGTTGCTTGCTCCCTCGAGTCGGGCACTTCTGGCTGTGGTTGGTGCGGTTATTTGCGCTCGTGATGCTGTTGTCTTTATTCACCATTATCATTGTTGTAATCATTATTGTCGTTGTTATCATCATTATTGTTACTTATCATTATTATCACCATTACCGTTGTTGCTACCATTATTACTATCATTTTTGTCATCCGTATGATTATCATTATCACTGTTATTATTGCTACTACTTTTATAGCTTTTGTTGTTGTTCTTGTTATCCTCATCACCGTTAGTAGTAGTAGTAGTGTCACTATAATTATTATCAGCATTATAATGTTAATCATCCTCACGTTACCATTATCATGATGATCATCATCTATCATCATAATCATCATCAGTTATATCAATATCCCCATTATTAGCTTTGCCATAAACTTCATCATTGTTGTTGTTTTTATCATGCGTAGCGCTATTCTATTATCATCACTGTCTTTGTTATCATAGACAGTGATCGCAACGTTTATCAGTATTTCAATGTTGCATTACTGTTGCTATCATCACCGATATTCTCAGCCTTACTAGCCCTACTGCTAAAAACAATGATAGTTAAAAGTAGCAACTAAAATCAGTATCAAAAAGTCCGTAAAATAATTGCTAAAAATAATAGCTATCGTAAAGTGGTATCTAGTAGTAGTACTTAAATGATGTTGTCAGAGTAATTGGTAAAGGTAGTTACTTGGTGATTTAAGAAATAGTTGTTAGAAGTAGCAGTAGCATCTTTTCCTACTTTTCTTATTTCGTTTTTCCAATTCTCTTTTTTGTGCTTTTCTTGTTCCTCTTTTCTCGCTATCATTTTTGGCCTTTTCCATTATCAATAGAAATCGTAAAGTACAATAATAAAAATACATCATTATTATTATTATCATCATACCATTACAGTGTTATTATCATTATTACATTACAGTGTCATCATCATTATATCAGAATCATTACCATTAGGATTCTAAAGATGATCATTACTCCGTCTATTACTCCTCCTGGTGATCCTTTCACTCCGCGCGCCGCCAAGTACAGTACTGTCTCTCTCATTATTATTTTCTTCATAACCATCACATCCACATTCACCATCTTCTCGTGCTCTCCACTCTCTCTTCGCATTGATCAATCTCTCATTTCTTTCCTCCTTCTCCTTCTCTTCCTCCTCTTCCGGAGCCTCCTTCTCCTCCTACCCTTCTCCTGCATTTTCCAAGTTTCTTTCTCTACCTCTTCTTTTACCCCTCCAAAATCTCTTCTTCCTATTCCTCTTCTCCTTTTTTTCTTCTTCTCCTACTTCTCTTATCATCATTATCTATTTTTTTCCTCCTCTCCCTTCGAGTTTTTTTTCTTCTTCATCTTCCTTTCCCTCCTCCTTTTCCTCTTCCTCATCCTCTTCCTTCTCCTCCTCCTCCTTTTCCTATTCCTCTTCCTCTTCCTCCCTCTCCTCCTCCTTTTCCTATTCCTCTTCGTCTTCTTCCTTCCCCTCCTCCTTCTTTTCCTCTTCCTCTTCCTCCTCCTTTTCCTATCCCTCTTCGTCCTCTCCACTTCCCTCCTCCTTTTCCTCTTCCTTCTCCTCCTCCTTTTCCTCTTCCTCTTCCTCCCCCTCCTCTTCTTTTTCCTATCCCTCTTCGTCTTCTCCATTCCCCTCCTCCTCCTTTTCCTCTTCCTCATGCTCTTCCTTCTCCTCCTCCTCCTTTTCCTATTCCTCCCCCCCCCCTCCTCTTCCTTTTCCTATTCCTCTTCGTCTTCTTCCTTCCCCTCCTCCTCCTTTTCCTCTTCCTCTTCCTCATCCTCTTCCTCCTCCTCCTTTTCCTATCCCTCTTCGCTTCCTCCTCCCCCTCCGGAGAGCTCTGGCCGGCAGAATCAAAGGCGGGGTCTTTGCGCCGCGGAGAGCTCCGGCCTCCGCTCGGGCGAGGGAGAGACGCCGCGGCCATTGGGATTCTCGGCGCAGCTCGGCGATCCCACCGGGTACCATCAGGTCAGAGATTTATGACAGTTGGCAGGACGTGACAAGGGGTTCGGAACGACGATCACCATGGCAATGGTATCACATGCCCCGCTGCCGTCCGCCTTAACGAGGGCAGCTCGGTCACAGGACGGGAGGGAGGCGGGCAGGGCGAGGAGGGCGGCGGGTACGGCATCCGCAGGCTGATCCATTTCCCGTTCACTTGAGACGCCTCCTCCTCCTCCTCCCACTCCTCCTCTTCCTTCTCCTCCTCCTCCTCCTCCTACTCCTTCTCTTCCTTCTCCTCCTCCTCCTTCTCGTCCTCTTCTTACTCCTGTTTTCCATCCTCACCTTCATTCTTCTTTCTCCATCTTCTTTTCCTTTTTTGTCAAAGCAATCTCCTCCTTCTCCTCTTCTCATCCAACTTTTTCCTCCTCTTCCCCTTTTCTCCTCTTTCCACATTTCCTTCTTGTTATCTTCATTCTAAGTCCCTCTCCGTCCTCTTCGAGTTTTATCTTCCTCCATTTCTTTCCCACTTCTTCTTCCAATTCCTCCTGCCACGGCCACTCCTACTCTTCCCCTTCCTATCTTTTCCTCCTCCTCCTCCTCTTCTTTCAAGTCTTCCTCCTCATCCTCTTCCACCGCCTCCACATCCTTCTCCTTCTCCTTCTCCTCCTCTACCATCACCTCTTTTGCCTCCTTTTCCTACTCCTTTTTCCTTTTTTCTTCCTACTCATATTACTCATCCTCCTCTTCCTCCTCCTCCACCACATACTATTACTACTACAACCTCTCTTCTTATTCTTATTCCTCCTCCTCCTCCTTCCCCTCTTCTTCTTCTTCTTCCTACCCCTCCCCTCCCCCTTCCCCCCCTCTTCTTCCTCCTCCTTTACCTCCTCCACTTCCTCCTCCTCCTCCTGCCCCTCCACTTGCTCATCCTCCCCCACATCCTCCACATCTTCCTCAATATCTTCCTCCTCCTCTTCCTCCTCCACATTCTCTTCCTCCTCCTCCACTTCCTCTTCCTAGTCCGCCTCCTCCGTCGCCGTGCGCTCATGCTTTCAGGACCTGTCTGGTGCCGTTCGATCCGATCAATTAATATGTCAAAAGTGCGCTGTTGTTGATCGGCAGTCGGGAAGACCTCGGCCATTTTCCCAGTCAAGCTGTATTGTTTTTGAGTAGAGAGATTGATGATTCTAAGACGTAGAGGGATTCTATGAATGCAAATAGAAAGCCAGAGAAATAGAGACGAATTTGCAAGAAAGCAATTAGACGATGAAGGGGAAGGCGAACACACACATGCACATATAGATTCATATATACATATAAATACATATATTTGTATATGTATATGCATGTTTTTATTTGTGTGTGTGTGCATATATATATATATATATATATATATATATATTATATATATATATATATATATATTATATATATATATATATACATATATATATATAATATATTATATATATATAT
>NW_028234420.1:22466910-22469410 GCF_977035675.1 Penaeus japonicus
AAAGCTAATCGGAAAATGTAATGGACAATATGTGTGATACTGCAGCTGGCATCTTTATTCCAAGACAAAAGCAATATAAATATCTAGTAAAAAAAAAATTACTTTGTTCACTGTCTTGTTTTGAACATAGATAAGGCAAAGGCTATGTTCAGTAGAGAAGGAAGAGGTGTTCCAGTTAGGATCGGTAGATGATGTCTGATGGTCAGGAGTGAGATTTCCTTTTATTGCAACACAGGTTAGCACTAGATCTATAAAAGGGAGTAGTGTTATTCAGTGGTAGGCTCAGAAGAACTGATTCTATAAGTGTAATCGCTTGAGATCATGAGCTTGATAAGATAGAATTGTACGGTGTGTCTATTGTGGTCGAAATAGGGTATACTTCCCAGTAGATATGACCTCTATAGATGATATTTGGGAAGAAAGCTCCATTGCTAGACTCTTACTACTGATACTGACTAACAGGACTTCGACTAGTACAGGTAAAGAGAGATTTTTTTAGGTATGTGTGAGATACTGGCCTGATATTGCAAATATATTGCAATGTTTTTCATTTATCTTCTAGTCAAATTTTGTTTGAATAGCTGCTAATAATTCATGACACACATGACGCCACTGCTGGGCCCACAACCAAACCTTCAGAGGTAATGTCTGCATTTAAAAAACCTGTTTTATAAATTGAGGGAATCTCTGCCACATCAAAGTTCTCTTAAATGCTCCCTCTCTACTGTTTCAAATTATCAATTATTTATTGTGCCCCCTTCTGATAATGTCAGCTCTATCTAGTGTCAACATTTCTGTAGATAATAAAGTGTTACAATTCAAGATTTTCCAATTTAAGTTAAAGTGCAGAGCGGCGGTTCCCGGACTTTAGTCAAACATATTCCCCTTGAAGCTCTGCATCACCAACTGTGTTTTTATTAGTAGTTATGTCTAGATTTTTAAGAGTATTAATGAGTATTGTACAGTAGTGAAATAAATAACATTATAAAATCTTGCAATATTAACAAAATTCCAATGTCAGATAAATAGATTTGTTCCCACTTTTGGAAACATCTGATTTAAAAGATGGATTTCTGATACCTTCAGTAGACTACTGTCATCAAACTCATTCACTCTGGAACAATGTAGAAGTAAAAAGATCCATTTAGGAATTCATTAAAATACAAATTTTAAGGACTGAAATTTTAGTAATATACTGTCTTATCAGTGATATTATTGTCCGAAAAGAGACAAGTAAATTTATGAATACAGAAGCAACTGAAGCATGGCAGCGACTGGGCTGTGATCCGTAAGCATGAATTCATCGGCTACATGTGATATTGTCCTAGCAGTGGTACTGTCATTGACAGAGAAAACTCTCCAGCAGCCGATCTTGCACCGTGCCCTAGCAACTCGTCTCTTGTGGACAGGCCTTTCTTTGTCGTGACTCCGTGGCCCTCTCTGGAGCCTGCCAATGAGTTGTTGTGAAGCCTAATAATACTACTTGGCAGGAGCAAACCCTCGTGACCTCAGGGCGAAGCTCATAGCATGTAGGTGAGGAGCTGCCCACCATTTCACTCTTGACGAGATGGTAAGCCAAGCATCATGCTGGGCAGCAAGCCTGAGAGTTTCAGATCATCAAGCCAGAACCCAGCTTGATGACTCTTCCCTGTAGGTGTCTCACCTGTTTCTTCACTCATTACTCTTTCACCTATTTACAGCAGTGAAAGCATCTCTATCTTTGCATTCATGCCAACATCACCTGCCAGGAAATGCTTCTCTGTCTGCGGGAAAACTATTCTGTCTGCGAAAAATCTATTCTGTGTACGGGAAAACTATTCTGTCTGCGGGAAAATTACTCTGTCGGGAAAACTATTCTATCTGCGGGAAAACTATTCTGTCTACGGGAAAATTATTCTGTCTGCGGGAAATCTACTCTGTCGGGAAAACTATTCTGTCTGTGGGAACACTATTCTGTCTGCGGGAAATCTACTTAGTCTATAGGGAAACTATTCTGTCTGTGGGAAATCTACTCTGTCTACGGGAAAATTATTCTGACTGCGGGAAAACTATTCTGTCTACGGGAAATCTACTTAGTCTATGGGGAAACTATTCTGTCTACGGGAAATCTACTCTGTCTACAGGAAAACTATTCTGTTTACAGGAAAACGACTCTGTCTACAGGAAATCTACTGTCTTCGGGAAAACTATTCTGTCTACAGGAGATCTACTCTGTCTACG
Source organism: Penaeus japonicus (assembly GCF_977035675.1). Classification (NCBI taxonomy): domain Eukaryota; kingdom Metazoa; phylum Arthropoda; class Malacostraca; order Decapoda; family Penaeidae; genus Penaeus; species Penaeus japonicus. The sequence goes on from NW_028234420.1 coordinate 22,469,131, forward strand.
GGAAAAGTATTCTGTCTGCGGGAAAACCCTCTTCACGTCACAACCAGCTTCTTCAGGCCTTCCTAGGCGTCGCTACGTCGCGCCCTTCACTACCAAGCTACCGAGATGACTGGCCACCTAGCGTGCGGATTTTCAGCTTATTTTATCAAGTCTCGGGTGCAATAAAAATGCAATTCCTTTAAGAAAAAGAATAATTCCAAAAATGACTGGATAGCTTTAACAAAACCTAGACTGCCTCACCCCTAATTTAGAGTGGCAAATCTGGAAAAAAAAAGTCCTT
>NW_028234420.1:22471910-22474410 GCF_977035675.1 Penaeus japonicus
GGGTACAATGTGCGGCAAGTGGCGGCCTCTCAGTCTGAACCAGTTCCCCGATAATCAATCAAGTTTGAAGTCAAAATAAGAGCGTCCAGCTGCATGGTCTCCTCGGGGCGGCCGAGAGGAAAATCGGCGCTGATAGAACGGCCTCCCAGTCGTCCCCTGGCGGCCATAACCCACACGCGGAGATGAGCTGCTGTGCCCCGGTGCCAGCCTTTTAGTGTCACTATGGGGGGCGAAGGTGCCATCGACTGAGCTTTCTCGCCAGGGTTGCATCAACAATAGGTATTCACTGGTGCATCGGCGTGCATTATGAAGATCTTATCAGCAATCGTCGACCACCGGGAAGAAGTGTTTGGAAATTATTGAGTTCCGGCCTAATGGAACGCCGACGAACCTGCAAGGTTGTGGGCGAAGTGAAAATGTGAATATTAAGCAAAACAGCGTAAACCTGTTCCGAACGACTCTTACCACTTTCGCGATGTACATCTCTCCACTCGCCCTCGCCCCCCCCCCCCACCCACCCCACACACACCCCTACGCCCACCGGTGCCACCTCCCTCTCACGGCAGATCTATCATAAAAGACATAATCATCCGTGTCTTCTCTCCAACGACCACGATTATGTTCCCTTCCCAAATCCGCGGGCCGGCCCATCCACCCTAAGCGCTTACACGAATCTCTAAATTGCAACAAACTCATTCGCTCCTCAATGCCCTAATAAGCGGATCATAAGTACTCGGAGACCACCCATAAAACGGAGTTTCTCACCAGTGCGTGACCTGAGACTAAAACACGAGGCCGCCGTGTGCAAAGTATCCGCCATTGTCCGGCGATCACTGTTATGTAAACAAAGGAACTCGCTTTTTTCCCGCCCTCCTGAGGCCCATTGACGGTAGTTTTGCAAGCTCCTTAGAAGGCCGAAGGTTTATATAGAGAGACGGGTTTATATTTCCAAGGTGGTCTTTCGACTCTGGGATCACTTCGCCTTGTTTTGCTTGCCTTTGGACACAGAGATAAGATCGCCGTTAAAGCGATTGAAGCTTCGGAACCGTTCATTTGGAAAGGCTCGTTTCCTCTTGCCATTAATCATTTGCTGTCGGCTCGGGAGGAACATAATCAAATGGTTAAATACTCGCATTATCTCATTTATCTGGCGGCGAGAAGAAACCATTGGAGCCGAAGAGAAAGGCAAGTACAGGCAGTGTGCGAGATGAATCTATTTGTGGGTTTTCGGATGGTTCCTCAGATGACCTGCCAGCCTTCCTGGTGCGGCTCCAGAGTCTTTAGGGAGGGAAATAGCTGGGGAGGTGGTGGAGGAGGCCGGTGGGAGTGGAGGGGTGGAAGAGGGGGGGGGGCGTGATGAATATGGTTGGGATATAATGGGAGGCGAAGGCGACGTCTGGCCGGGGTGGTGGAGATGGACGTGGCGGAAGGGATGGAAATGATGGGAAATGCGACGCACACGAGGAAGACGAAGGGGAGGAGATGTCCAGGAAAGACGAACGGAAATGGGGAGAAAAGCCGTGAGCGGCGGATCAGGAAGCCCAAAGTCGTGTCTCTATGAGACAGCCGAAGATGACTGAAATAGCGGTGACGAAATGACGAGAAAAGGAAGACGGAGATGGCGACCGTGCAATGTGACGGCCTCGACCAGCGGTAAGTGAACGCAGCGTTGGGCCCAGGGAGGAAGGTGAATGAAGAGGAAACGATAGGAGAAGACACCCTTGGACTCACTGGAGCGTGCTTGAAGGTGCCTTCAACATGAACTCTTGTAACTCGTTGCAATTTGCATTTCAATGTGATCCCTTAAGACGCCAGGGCATCCATCTTGCTTCGGTATCAGTGTTTTTTTCCTCTTCTTCTTCAACCTCTTCTCCTTCCCTTCCTTTCTTGTCAGCCATCACTCTTACGTGACCTGTGTGCTATGGTAGTCAAAAGGCTTCAGATAATATGATCGAATGTTCAATCGACTGTGAAATGCAACAAACATGATCAGCAAATGTGAAAATACATCATGATAATTTGTTATATAATAATTATGTCGCATGGCCACCTATAATATTTGGTATTATTTCGGACAACCATATAGTAAAAGGTAAACAGTATTTGGAATCGATACTCAATAAGTTATAAAGCATAGTTGATGTATGACATTCCTTTCGCAGATTGAAAATAATATATTTCAATGTTTTTTATATAATACATGAAAAAACATTCAGCGTGCAGGTCGCATTACGTTTCAACAAGCCAGTGCTTCATCTCGCTCACTCTGCGATGAGATGCTTCGAAAATTAAACTCCATGTGACGCGAATCCTAGAAGCCGCGAGTAAAATTCTGTCGACAAGTAAGAGAAACTGCAGAGCGTGGTTTGCTCTCGGAAAGCTCCATCGCGATGAATTATCTACTAAAGAACCCGTTAAAGCTCTATCTTGCTAAGGAAATGTGGTGGGAATGTGTTTGCCTTTGCTGGTCACTATGATCGCTTCACGCCGCCACGATCGG
>NW_028234420.1:22486910-22489410 GCF_977035675.1 Penaeus japonicus
AAGAAACAGTGTCTGACACAGTGACACAAATCAGAGTTCAGTCCATTAAGTTAATTTCAAAAATCAAACTCTAAAACGAGGAATAGCAATAATAATAAAACTGTGTTCATCAAACCAGGAATTAGAATAAAAAAAGCACGGACAGGGCTAGGAATAAGAGATGAAAAAAACACATTTCCCACACAGAGAGACATAATGAGAGATATAATGATATGCAAAAGCGACGGTGGAGCTGGCGGGGGCGGAGGGGTGCAGTGATGCGTGGAGGCTGTGGCGGAGGGGCAGCGGAGGAGGAGGAGGAGGTGGTGGTGGTGGTGGAGGTGGTGGAGGAGGAGGAGATGGAGGAGAAGGAAGAGGAAGACGAAGAAGAAGACGAGGAGAAGGAGGAGCTGGGGGAGGTGGAGGAGAAGGAGGAGGAGGAGGAAGAGGAAGAAGAAGAAGAGGAGGAGGAGCTGGGGGAGGAGGAGGACGACAACGACGACGAAGAGGAAATGAAGGAAGGGGCGAGGAGAATAGAAGGAGAGGCCGAAGAGGGAGATAATGAGGGGGAAGAAGAAGAAGAGAAAGGAAGGGGGGATGGAGAGTAAGAGGATTAGGAGGAAAAGAAGAACAGAGAGGGCGAGGAGGAGGAGAAGGAGAGAGAGAGAGAGAGAGAGAGAAAGAGAGAGACTATTTTTCTATCACACACATTGTGAGAGAGAGAGAGAAAGAGGGACAGACTCTCTTTTTCTCTCACACACACAGTGAGAAGGAGAGAGAGAGAGAGAGAGAGAGAGGGTGGGGGGAGAGAGAGAGAGAAAGAGAGAGAGAGAAAAAAAAAGAGAGAGAGAGAGAGAGAGAGAGAGAGAGAGAGAGAGAGAGAGAGAGAGAGAGAGAGAGAGAGAGAGAGAGAGAGAGAGAGAGAGACTATTTTTCTCTCACACACAGTGAGAGGGAGAGGGAGAGAGAGAGAAAGTGAGAGAGAGAGAGCGAGGGAGAGAGAGGGATATGCAAAGAAAGAGAAAAAATGTATACATATATATCGAGAGAGAGAAGCGGGAAGGTGGAAATAGAAAGAAAGAAAGACTAGGCAAGACTAAAAAGGTGATGAAAATAATAGTAAGAATAAAGAAACCAAGAATTTCTCCCAGTTCGTCTTCTCTTGATCAACCTTCGTCTCCCCCCCCCCCTTCCCCATCGCCCCTTCCCCCTTCACGTTCCGCTCGCTCTACCCTTGCCTCGACCCCCACCCCCAACCCCCTACCCCCCACATTGCTTACCTTACCAACCGCCCAATCACCCTCCTTTACCCAACTTAACCTCGCTCCCTCTCCCTCTCCCTCTCCTTCTCTCTCACTCTCTCTTTCTCCCACTTCCTCTCCCTCTCTCTCTCCCTCTCCCTCACTCCCTCTTTCTTGCCCTCTCCCTCACACTCTCCTTCTCGCTCTCTCTCCCCATCTCCCTATCCCCCTTCATCTCCATCTACCTCTAACTTTCCTTCTGCCTTTCCCTCTCCCTCTACTTTTACCTCTCCTTTTCCTTCTCCTTCTCCCTCTCCCTGCCCTTCTCCTTGTCTCTCCTCCTTTCCCTTTCCCTTTCCCTCTTCCCCTCCCTCTCCTTCTCCCTCTTCCTGTCCCTCTCCCTATCCCTGTCCCTTTTCTTCTCCTTCACTCTTTTCCTCTCCCTCTCCTACTCCCTATCCCTCTCCGTCTCCCTCTTCTTATCCCTATCCCTCTCCATCTCCCTCTTCTTATCCCTATCCCTCTCTCTTTCCATCTTCCTATCCCTCTTTCTCTCACCCTCTCTCTCTCCATCTCCCTCTCCCTCTCCTTCTCCCTCTCCCTCTCCATCTTCCTGTCCCTCTCTTTGTCTCTCTACCTCTCCTTCTCCCGCTCTCTCTACCTCTCCCCACTTCCTTTCCCTCATTTAATTCTTCACCCTACTCTCTCCCTCCCATTCCCCACTTTACCTACACCTCTTTCAATCCCCCCTCCCCCCACCCCCATCTCTCTCCTTCACCTACACTTCTCTTCCTTACCCATATCTCATGCCTATATCTCCATCTCCTCTTCCTTTCCTCTCCTCTGTTACCCCAACCCCATCGTTTCCCTCTACCCCCTCCCTCTCCTTTTCAATTCCCTCGCCCCCTTCCCCTTTATTCACTCCCACTCCTTTCAATTCCTCCCTCCCCCTCTCCCTCCTTTCCCTCTCCCCCTCCCCCGCCCCATGCACTCTGCACCCAGTGATTGTTTTTGTGCATAATCACGATCAATGCTCTCATTTACACGTTTGGAACACGATCACCTTGACCTTTCCCGCCGCTTATACATGATCCCTCTCAGTGTTGACCTTTGACACCGGGATGACGTGGTCATGAGTCCCTCCAGGGCTAAGAACCCCCCTCCCCTCCCCCTCATTGACCTGATCATGGTGTGTAGGTTTTACGGTGCAGTTCACCGCGGGATTCCGCATGACGGTCATCACGCCATGCACAAGGCCGAGCCCGAAGTTGCAGAAGAGA
>NW_028234420.1:22521910-22531910 GCF_977035675.1 Penaeus japonicus
CGCCAGGGGAAGGTGGTGGTTAGCGACCATTAAAAGGCATTTTATTGCCGTTACCGAGAGTAAAAATTGATGGCATTGTGATGCTACGATTTATTGGTTGTTTGTTATATGACGCTGTGAGAAAGTGACGCAAGAACAGTGGTCGTCGTGCATGTTGGTTTTGGAGGGGGCTCCGGCGTGACAGCCTAATACATGGGAGAATAATCTTAATGGTACCGACTGACGATATTTTTAGCTGTTCTTGCGTCTTAAAAAAACTATTTCCCTTCTATGATGAATGGCCTATAATCTCAAAATGACAGTGATGTTGATAAAGTTATGATACGTTCTTTCAAGAGGGACTCTTGTGATAAACTTGGAGCCTCGTAACACCACAATTTCTCGATTTATTTTACTGTGGAACAAATACTGAGACACAAGTTTACACATTCATTTATTGTATTAACCGAGGGATTATACTGCGCTGAAATAATGTATATTCTCAAACAATGTTTCCCTCTATAAAGATAATCTAACAATGTATATTACATCACATAATACAGTAAATACAGTATTCTGGATATAAAAAATCTTGACGCCTGGTTTCCGTAGCTCCGCAAGGGAGGGCGTGGGGGGGGGGCGTTCTTATGCAGTTACTCCTACTGTCTCTGACATTATGAATAATATTGCATGGGAAGTTATTAAGATAATGTTAAGAAATGATAACAATTACAGACGCTATGAAAAAAAGAATTGAAGTAACCGCATTATAATAACAACGATAATCATAATGATACAGATAAAGACAATAACAATAGAATTTTTTTTTTTAATAATAACAATAATAACGGTAAACATTAGTAATAGTAATAGTGGTGGAAAATAAATGATAATAATAATGATTATATAAAAAATGATGATAATGATAACATTATAAACAATAAACATAATGATAGTTATGAGGACAATGTTTAGCGGGGATAATGATGAAAATGATAAGAATGATGATGATGATAATGATATTGACAGTAATGATGATGATATTTACAATATTGATACTAGTAATGATAATATCAATAATGATGTCAATGATGATAATGATACGTCATATTCTTTTCATTATAATAATTATTACTATTACTATTGTTACCATAATCATTATCATTATCACTATTATTATCCTTATCATTGTCGTCCTTATCATCAGTATCATTATCATTGTTACTATTGTCATTATCACATTTATCATTCTTATTGTTATTATTAATGTTACTATCATTATCATACTATTATTGTTAAAATCATTAACATTATCATGATCTTTATTGTTTTTATCATTATTATCATTATTGATATCATTTTTATTACTATTATCATCCTTATTGTTACGATTGTTTTTGTTGTCATTACTCTTATTATCATCACTATTATCATCGTGATTATTACCATAATTAATTATTGATAGTATTAAAATTATTATTGTTATCATCATTATGAAGATCACTATCATTGTTATCATTTTTATCATAAGAGTATCATCATCATCATTGTTATCGTTATTATTATTATCATTACTATCATCATTATTATCATTGATATCATTATCAATATCATCGTTATTGATATTGTTATTGTTATCATTACTATCATCAGTAGCACCTTAGTATATTCATAATCATTATTCCTTCTATTCTCATTATCACTATTTCTATCATTATTACCCCACTATTGCTGCTAGTTCCACGCTATGTTTATCATTACTATCATTGTCATGATTAGAAACATCATTATCGATTTATAATCATTAGCATGATAATGATTAATTATGATGAATGATGATAAGAACAAAGATAATGATAATAACATTAATGATATTCAATCTCATTAATCATAATGAGGATAATAATGAGGATGATTATCCTGATTATCCATGATAACTACTGTTGCCACCGTAGTTGTGGATATTCTAGCAGTTATATAACCACAAATTATGATGCAAACATATAAAAAAGCCCTGTCTTGATAATCAAAAGAAACCACCAGTGTTTATTACCAGTGCATCAATAATCCACATGTAATCAACACCAGCAGGACAACTATCCTCTTACATTTCTCATTAATTCAATATTGAGAGATCGGATAGCATCTATCACTATGGTTATTTCTGCTTTCCCAAGCCATTGATAAGCCATTCGTATCAACCCACAACTACAGTAACAGTAACGACAACTACAGTAATTAATTAAACGGGAAAAGAAGAAAAGTAAAAGTCTCCGGAATAAGAAATTAAGAATCACGTTTCCAAGGCACATGGTCGCATGTAATTTCTCTTTGTGTTTCGAAGCACATTAGTATTGTTAAGTCCAATACCCGTTTCGCAATCGCCAGCATCTCAATTGCCGTTTATGTTGCAGCTATCTCGGGAGGCATCGATTTATTAGCACGTGAAAGGAATCTCGTTACGCCTGCTATGATCTATACGCCTGTGATAGTCATAATCAGCTGATATACGCGCCCTTTGGAGTCTACTTTCCCCTGCACCTCCTCCTCCACCTCCTCCTCCACCTCCTCCTCCACCTCCACCTCCACATTCTCATCCACATCCACCTCCTCCTCCGCCTCCTCCTCCATCTCCACCTCCACTTCCACCTCCACCTCCACCTCCACCTCCACCTCCACCTCCACCTCCACCTCCACCTCCACCTCCACCTCCACCTCCACCTCCACCTCCACCTCCACCTCCACCTCCACCTCCACCTCCACCTCTACCTCTACCTCCACCTCCACCTCCACCTCCACCTCCTCCTCCACCTCCTCCTCCACCTCCTCCTCCATCTCCACCTCCGCTTCCACCTCCCTCTCCTCCCCCTCCTCCTCCTCCTTCTCCTCCACCTCCACCTCCTCCTCCACCTCCTCTTCCACCTCCTCCTCCATCTCCACCTCCGTCTCCACCTCCCTCTCCTACCTCTCCTCCTCCTCCTTCTCCTCCACCTCCACCTACACCTTCTCTTCTACTTCCTCCTCCTCCTCCTTTTCCTCCTCATCCTCATCCACTTATCATACTCCTCCCTCTCCTTTTCCTCTTCCTCCTCCTTCTCCTCCCTTGTCTCCTTATCTCTTTCTCTTCCTACAGAACTATCATCTCTCTTCTTATTCCTCCTCCTACTACCATTACTACCACTATTCCCTCTTCTCCTTTGACTCTTCCTCCTCTTCCTCATTCTTCCTCTTAATCTCTCTCTCCTTCTCTTCCTCCCCATCTTCCCTCTTAATCTCTCTCTCCTCTCTTTCTCTTCCTCCTCTATCTCCTCATCCTCATCTTTCTCCTCATCTTCATACTCATCCTGCTCGTCTTCATTCTCTCTTGCCTTCTCTTTCGTCTCTTCTCCCTCTTCTTCTCTTTCGTCTCTTCTCCCTCCCATCTCCTGTGGCTACTTCTCCTTCGATTATCATGAATACCATCCTCCTCCTCTTTACTTTTTCTTCTGCGCTTTCTACTACCATCCTTTTCCTTTCCATTCCCTGTGTCCATACGCATTATCTACTTCTTCCTCTTATATATCTGTCTCTCTCTTTCTCTCTCTCTCTCTCTCTCTCTCTCTCTCTCTCTCTCTCTCTCTCCTCTCTCTTTTCTCCTTCTCTCCTCTCCCTCTCTCTCTCTCCTCTTCTCTTTTCTCCTCTCCTCTCCTCTTCTCTTCTCCTCTCCTCTATTCTCTCTCTCTCCTCCTCTTCTCTCCTCTCTCTCTCTCTCTCTCCTCTCTCTCCTTCTCTCTCTTCTCTCTCTCTCTCTCTCTCTCTCTCTCTCTCTCTCTCTCTCTCTCTCTCTCTCTCTCTCTCCTCTCTCTCTCTCTCTCTCTCTCTCTCGTCCTCTCTCTCATCTCTCTCTCTCCCCCTCTCCTCTCTCCTCTCTCCCCCTCTCTTCTCTCCTCTCTCTCTCCTCTCTCTCTCTCTCTCTCTCTCTTTCCTCTCTCTCTCCATCTCTCTCTCTCTCCTCTCTCTCCTCTCTCCTCTCTCTTCTCCTCTCTCTCTCTCTTCTCTCTTCTCCTCTCTCTCTCTCTCTCTCTCTCTCTCTCTCTCTCTCTCTCTCTCTCTCTCTCTCTCCTCTCTTCTCTCTTCTCTCTTCTCTCCTCTCTCTCTCTCTCTCTCTCTCTCTCTCTCTCTCTCTCTCTCTCTCTCTCTCTCTCTCTCTCTCTCTCTCTCTCTCTCTCTCTCTCTCTCTCTCTGTCTCTCTCTCTCTCCCTCCCTCCCTCCCCCCTCCCAACACGGCAGCCTCATAGTTAACATGCGGCCAGAGTTCGCACCGCTGGCCTCGTTGACCCAATAAAGACGTGTTTTTTTCGCATAGTTAACTATTCAGAAGGTGTTCTCGCCGACCTGGTCTTAACGATCACCTTCGCGAGCGGGAGGGCAGGCTTGCTGTGCGGTGACATCACACTCCCAAGGATGCTCGTCATTCACGAATCGCGGAAAAAGTTGCTCGCTGCCTTGGTGGGTTTGTTTGCTTGGTTCAATCACCATTAGGTCGAGTGCGATCCCTATTATCTGCGTTGTCGTTATTGGGGGTATTTTTATTTCTAGTGGTGGTACTGGTAGGAGACTAATAGTAGTTGTACTGGTAGTGACTATTTCTCACTACTGTTGAACATGATATAAGCAGTATTGATAATACTATCACTGAACAGTTTCGGTGCTATGAACAGTGACAACAGATAAAAAGATATTCTGTTGAGTTGGCCTCTTCTTTTATATACAATTTTATCACAGGTTTTTTACTGTGGTTCCTGTTGTTATCACTACTGTTGTCAACATTATCATGATCTTCATTGCCGATGATCATGTGACTCTTTAGATTATTGCTACCAGTCAGCATAACTGAGAATATGATTGGAGCCATTGCCATCATGATTTGCATCAGCACAATCAATACCATTGCCAACAGTAAAAGTAATGAATATTGATCATTTTCAGTGCAGCTTTGAAACGAAGATGTAACAATGCATCTAAATTGAATATATAAACATAAAAAACATGAATCTAAGATGGAGGAATATAGACTACAGGTTATAATGACTATACACAGAAATGATAGATCATGAAAAGGAAATCCACCAGTCGAGGCGCTTCCTTTCGCGGTTGCCATTCTGCCGTCTGCCGTGAGAACATTCCGGCAGTAGGGGAGTCACTGCCTTAAATGACAAGTCCAGGCTCATCCCCATCGCTTGGGCGGCGGAGTGTGAGGCTGGCTAGTCAACGATGACGCAAGGATATGACAGCCATGTGGTGTTGACGGCTCCCTTGCCCGCCCGAGCGCCTCCGTGGATCAGGAAGCGGCGCGTTGTCTCGCACCTTCGGGAGTGCGGCTTCGTGCGGCCAGCTGCGTGGTCGAGGGTCAAGGGGCAGCTGCTATCAGAGGCCTTGCTCGAGCCGTCCGAATTCTCCCTCGAAGATACGATAGCGAGAGCCGTCTGGGCGCGTGATGGGACTTCAGAGTGTAATTGGACACTCAGTCGCGTCTTTGCAACCTGACTTCCTGTTTTGACATAACTGTTTAAGCTCAGCTCTGTATAATTTGCAGTGTCGCATAAATGCAGGATTGTATGTATATGCATTTTAAAAAATCCGTTGTGCACTGATACATACAATGTGCATGATTTATCTGTAAATGTATATTTGTATATCTGCGTTCCTTTATCTCCTGCCACGAACGCTTACTAGGTGTGTGTGTGTGTGTTTACATGCATATGTGTACATATACTTATTTACATCTATGCTAAATCACCAAACGCTCTCATGCAATCTTTTTTTATTTCATGTTTCTATAGTTCACACCTCTTCACACTTCAGCATTCACTTTATCAATTATAATTTTATTTTTCTTGCTCAGTCGCACTCAGACTAAGATATCCAGAATATATTCCAACTTGAGAAATCACAAAATCTCGGATAGAAGAGAAATTGCTACCTGTGTCTTGCGCATTGCGTGATGTCCATCTTTGCAGTCTGTGGCCACCTGTCCCCGCCCGAAAGGAGGTCAGGGATAAACAGACTTCACGTGATGCAGAGGAATGTACTATGATGTTATTTGTTGTTTTTTCTTCAAAATACCAATGTTTGCAGTGAATCTGTGTGTGTTAAGCTATCTATACTCTACTTATTTTATCTCTGAAGAGTAAAGGCCAGAAATGGAGTACACACAGTTGGCCTGGCAAAGTGAAAAGGATCGTGCAGACTCCAGCCTTCAAATCCGAATGAAAAGATGACATTTTTAAAAAAATAAGAAATCATTATGCAATGTCGTCCGCTCAACAATAGGAGAGGTGCATCACACATTCGCCCCATAAGAGGGAGACGCTTCATTGTACCTGAAATCGTCTGCATAGCTCATCTTATTTCTGACCAGAGTGAAAGGCGGCGCCGGGTATGTCTTCATGAAACAGGATCAAAGGTCACGAAAACCCCGGTGAACTCGGGAGCCTCAAGACAGGAGGCAGCGACCAGATAACAAACGCAGGACTTTTTCTGGCGCGGCGCCCTCTCCCCTTCGTCCCCCATCTTTCCCGTGGGTGTATCAGCTCCAAGATCTAGCGCAAGCTTGCAGATTCTCGCGTATCTTGCCATCCCGGATGCTAGCGATGCTGCAGCTCTGTCTCAATTATCTCCACGAAGTCCGCCATTCCTGGCCAATCGTTTCCTCTCACGCAAGATCTGTATTTGGGGAACAACCTGGCGATGCTATCACGCTCGGCAGTGGGACGGAGCGGCGGAGCCGGGCTGTCAGCGCCGCCCTCGCCGCCTATGTCTTTGTTGCCCCGGACAGGAGGGGCCGCGTGCTGACATGTGCGCGTTTGTGCGTGCGTTCGTGTCTTCTGCTGCATGGCCATGAGAAGTTTGCTTGCGTGCTTGGATAGGAAGTTGTATTTGTCTGTTTTTTGTTTTGGCTCGTCTTACTTTTTCACATTTGCGATCTTTTTCTTGTGGAAATGCATTCCAAATTACTGACCAATATCAGTCAAGAAAGCGAGAGAATCATCAGCAGGGAGAAAGACAGTCTCAGAAATGGCGCTGCAAATCAACAGCATAGAAGGTGTCCATCCGCCGCTACAGACACACATACTCAGCAGACTCAGCGCATTGCAATGCAAAATTCCAGACATAATGATGCACGCTAATGGAAGTACTATCTGAGTTACATTCTCATATCACAATGTAGCAATCTCATTATAGGATAACGTACCCAACAATAGCATCATGTTTGCGATATCTATACCCGAACCCATGCTGTCATTACGAACTGCACCTGCCCTTCATCTGAAATAATTAAAGGGAATTAATGCTGGCAATATAGTCATGAAAACGATAACAGACTTAAAGGTTATCTGTTTCACTGACCGCTTTAAAGGATGCCATTATGGTAATGAGACCATGGTAGGAAGATTTTTTGGTCTGTTGTGTAATGCGAAGAAAATCAATATTTCGTGATTTAATATAACCGGTATTGAAAGTGTTATATTTTTTTTCCTTGTTTGGTTATCATTAATATTATATAGGATTATTCATCATTACCATAGTTATCATTACCATTGACATCATTATGATCAATACCATCATCATTATTTATATTATTTTTATCATTCTTACTCTCATTTCTATACAATTATCATCTTCATTATCATTAACATCATCGTTGTCAATGTTATTACCATCATTGCTATTATCATTAACATTCTCATTATCATTACCATTATTATCATCATCATCATTGTTATCATCATTATAATTTTAATCGTTATGATATTAATGTCAATATCTTTATTACCATTATTTTCATCATTATCAGTATTATAATCATGAAGATATGATCATGAAATTATCATAGTTATTATTATTATCTTTACCATTATTATCATCATATTTATCATCATTATCAATATCATTATCATTATCATTGTTACTATTATCAATATTGGCGTTATTATTATTGCTGATGTTGTTATCATTATCAATATTATTATCCTTGTTATCACTATCAGTAAAATGTTACTATGATTATTATGATCATTATCATTATTACTTTACTGCTTTTACAATCATTATCTTTGAAGTTATAATGATTGTTATCACTGTTAGTAGAACCATTATTGTTATTATCATTATCACTATCATTATCATTATCACATTTATTAGTAAGATTACTATCATTATCATTGATGTCACTAATACTATGAATATTGTTATCATTGCCATCATAATCATTATCCCAATTTCATCATTATTCTATCATCATCACCATCATTAACATTATCTTCATCATTTTTATTATCATTATCATCATGATTGTGGTTGTTTAGGATGAGCAAATTGCTTGAACATCCTTCATTCGTTGCCCGGTTATCGAGAAATGTGAACACAAACACAGGCATGCACATAGTATTGATTCTGAAACGAGACGCACACACACACACACACACACACACACACACACACACACACATACGCACACATACGGACTCCCACTTGTCAGAATAATGCTGCCCTCCACTTCTACCACGCCTTTCGTCAGAGAGGGTGAAGATTTATTTTTTTCTGTCGTCGACCGCTCATCCAATCAACTTCACACCTGACACAGCAGTCTGGGAAATTATCAGTGTTTGAATCGTTTCTTTGATGGTCAGTAGTGCAATTATTGTTTCTTGCTGTTTCTGTTATGCTTGTGCAATTTCTGCACCCTCGTCACTCATATCGTTATCATTATCCTTTGCACTATTATATTTATGATAGTTATCATTAGTATGTGATATCATTTTTATCATTATATTTGTTATCAATATAATTATCTTTGTTATCACTATTATTAGCATTATCATTGTTATCACTATCATTACCATTATTATTGTTATCACTATTGTTATAATTATCATCTTTATAGCGATGATAGTAATACTGATGATAATGATACTGATTATGATAATAATACCATGAATGATAGTAACAAGAAACAAAAACTAATGAATATAACAATATATTGATTAGTTTTTGTTTCTTGTTACTAACTAATGAATATAACAATATATTCATTAGTTTTTGTTTCTTGTTACTATCATTCATGGTATTATTATCATAATCAGTATCATTATTATCATTATTATCATTATTATTATCCTCATAATCATTATCGTCATTTCTATTACTATTATTGTCATTATCTATCATCACCATTAATATCAATTATTATTAATGTTATTATTACCACCATTATCACAATAATCATTATTATCATCATTATTATTATAATTATAATTATCATTACCACTACGACTGCTAGTACTACTACTACTACTATTACTACTACTACTGCTACTATTAGTATTACTACTTCTAGCCTTATTCTCATCAGCATTATCACTACCATCATCACTCTCATCATAATCATTTTGGTGTTGTTGTTATCATTTGTATCATCATTAGTGGTAGTATAAATATCATTATGATCCTTTTCATATGCCAGCATCAACATATTCATCATTGGTATCTTTTATATCAGTATCATAGATATCATTGACTTTATCATTATCATCATCATCATCATTATTACGAACGTTATTATCTCTTCATCGATTGTTTAAATTCCTGCTATCTCTTTTATTATCAATGTCCTTTTGATTATCATTGCCATTACTGTTTAGACCAATACATCATTGGTATTAGGATCAGTTTCGCCGCCATCATCATATGCAGATCAACTAATAAACAGATAAATGACTCGTATCACACATCGCCATGAATATTAATGAGTCTCGAGCAAGCACAGCGCTGGCTTGCACCTTCGCTCACTTAGGGAGGGAGTACCTAACCTTGAAGCAAACACACTCAGGACCCCACCCCACCCCCAATCCCACATCCGCCCCCACCCCTATTCCCACGCCCACCCCCGCCCCCACCCCCACCATGCCCCTGTGCCCACATCCACACAGGTCCCATCCACCCAAACAGATACACACACATACAACGGCGCGCTTACACA
>NW_028234420.1:22559410-22564410 GCF_977035675.1 Penaeus japonicus
AAACAGAATGACAGGTACTCATCGATAATTTCGGCCGGGTCCGCGTGGCTCTTAACGAGGGTCGTGTGAGCGCTCCAGCTCGTGGTATGAGTGGTCGTCCCGGCTGTCATATAAACCACGACCCCGGTGATGCCTACCAAAAAAGTTCATTTCGTGAGGTAGTCTGGCTGTTCGTCCACGATAGATATTGACAGCCCAAGGAGGGTGTGGAACAGGATGTCAATTGCACTTGGCGTGCATCAGGGTTTCTCCGGCGAAGACCCCCCCAAGGAAGCACTCGGATCCTTTGGGGGAAGCAGACGATGGATGTGCGGTTCGGCGGCCGCATGTGTTCACACTCCTGGATTAGCGTAAATTATCCCGGTTGTAAGTGAGATGGATCTCCCGAATGGCACAGACTCCTTCATCACCCGAGTCAGCCCTGGATCTCGCCGCGCTATTTACAACGCACATAATTAACGGACCAGGAAATAAAGCCATTAACGTCTTGCGAGTAAGCCAGAGAATGGCAGCTAAAAATTATCTAAAGACAACAATGAATCAATAAATAAGCATTACAAGGATCTCCCTATTAATCCCAAGCATGCCAGACCACAAAGTTGCTCACATGAAGCACGTAAATTCGAAGCTCGGAGAGATTTCGAAGCGGCTAACGAACCAATTCTTCCTTTGATTTATTGGGCGAACGAAAAGTACAATTAGCCCGCGCTGGTTAAGTGATCCGGAGTTGCTAATTGTGTTGTTCCTTTCGGTCGTGGATTGTTGCGAAGCGGTTTCCTTCTTCGGAATGTCGTCTCGAGCCGAACATTAATATCGTCGTAGGTTTACAACAAATTAATAGGCCCTATTTTTCTCTATTTACGCTCAGCGAGTCCACATGATTGTTTGAAAGTAGGTGGAGGAACATTATATTAACATTTCTCTCATGTGGGAAAACCTGTCTGAATCCATGAATAAATAATACACATGTCTCTTTATTCAGCCATTATCAACATAAATGGGAGGAACTAAACTGTCTTGTCTCTGTCATGTTGGTTTTGGTAAAGATGAATATGTAGGTGCGTGGTGTGCATTGGTTGCAGCCACAGCTAAGTAATTGGTTGTAAATGACAGGGGAAAATCATCAAATTACCGAGAAGAACGATTTTTTACGTCTCTCTCACTCTCTTTCTCTTTCTCTCTCTCTCTCTCTCTCTCTCTCTCTCTCTCTCTCTCTCTCTCTCTCTCTCTCTCTCTCTATCTATCTCTATCTCTATCTCTATCTCTCTCTCTCTCTCTATGTATCTCTCTCTCTCTATGTATCTCTCTCTCTCTCACTCTCTCTCTCTCTCTCTCTCTCTCTCTCTCTCTCTCTCTCTCTCTCTCTCTCTCTCTCTCTCTCTCTCTCTCTCTCTCTCTCTCTCTCTCTCTCTCTCTCTCTCTCTCTCTCTCTCTCTCTCTCTCTCTCTCTCTCTCTCTCTCTCTCTCTCCTTTCGTGTATATTTGTTTAGGTCTTTTACCTCTTTGCGTTTGTATTTCTATCCTTATATGTGTTCTTTAAATGGTCTTACATTTCATCAGTCTTTGTTTAGTTAATTTCTACTTCAAGGCCTCCTCTTCCTTCACCAGTTACATAAATTAACTTGGTTTGCCTTTGGTCCCTTGTAAAGTATTAGTATTTTCTGGACTTCTATTTGTTTATTTTGTTATTAGTGTTTATGTCTGTCTGTTTTCCTAAATCTCGAATTTTCTATTTTTACGTCGTGAAGATCTTACCTTCTCTGTCTTCTGCAGTGCATCTTTATGTATTCGGTAACAAGTCATCAAGACTGTTTATTCAAATATGTATTAGAAACACAAGAGCTTCCATCATAAGAGTCTAATCAATTCTCATCTCCTTCTCGTGCTATGAATACTTTTACCTTCTTCCCAAACCCTGTTTCGAACCTTTGTCTCGGAGGACAATTACCTCCCACTCGAACGTGCAAGAGCTAATTTGTTATTCCATCATTTTCCTTCTCAATTTTAACACGTAAAGTTGTCGGCGAACAATGGCATTTTGGTCCACAAGGTGCAACCTGCTGTGCAATAATTGTAATATAATTTTCCGGTTACAGAATTCTCGGTTCGCAAAAGATACAGTGTAGCAAATATATAATTCCTGCATTTTCAATAACGAAATTAATGGTTAATTCACAGGGATGATATGTGGCCAGGCAATAAGAAATATTATCACCTCATTAAAATTGACAATGATTATACATTTTAAAAGCACCGACGGCTGAAGACATGAATCACTATTTCGAAAATAAACACCTAAGTAATATTTTCTCTCGAGCGATCAGCCGAGTCTCCTGCCTCGATGTAATAGCCAGAACAGCCACTCCCACTGCCATTAGGATAAATAACTATAGAAGCTGCCATCACACTCGGCATCTAGCTAACAGCCTGAGTCATGCTGGTGACCCAAGGAAATCGTGTTAGCAAATTTAACTCGTTCCCTTCATCTGGGAATAAAATTCAGGGGAGGATAATGGGGTTTAGTGCATCGTCATGTAGGAGAAATCTGTCCCGTGGGGCGCTTACTGTCTCCGTGGGCGTCAGTGAGATGATGGGCAATTTCACCTTATATATGGGGCTCTCCGTCTCTCTATTCTCGTCCCTTCCCTTTCCCTCTCCCCCTTCTTCTCCCCTCCCCCGTTCCGTCCCACGCCCTCCCCGAGAGCCCCCGGCCCACGTGTGCAACATCCTACCCCTCATTTACGGCGCTCCGCTCCGCGTTGCCATCGCTTTGGGACTCGTTAAAAGTGACGTCCAAAACGCGAGAGATAAACACGGCGTACGTCAATTAGGCAATGACGGGTAAGAGGCGGGAAAGGGCTGATAAAGACGGAATTGGGAAGTGAAAGTTAGGCTGGGGGAGTGGGGGGCTCCAAGAATTAGGAAGGAGGAGGAAAGGTGATAGGGACAGGGGCACGCGGAGAGGGCTCAGCTGCGGTGGTGATAAAACGTACTACAGTGATAGTTAGTTCCTCTTCATCGCCAGTATTACATGACTTGTATTTCAGAGGTTTTGGGGATTTTTTTTTTCTTTCACATGTTTGAGTTTTAGTGATTGATCGTTTTATTTCGTTTACCGGTAATGTCTTGATTGAATAAATGAGCAAGAAAATCCTTATCAAGGTGATGATACGTTTTTTGTCATGTTATCCCGCATAACGATCCCTGGAGACGCGCTCATCATCCATTCCCGGTTTATTATCCTTGTGAAGGGTTCCACTGGGGCGCCGGGTATCAATATTGCATGTGAGCAGTATCATTTGTTCAGCTTCGCCAGCCGCTGTTTGAGCAATGAACACGTTCCCCTTGGTGGTTGACCCCGTGCTTATACCGGGTCACATACAGCTGGTCAGGGCGCGCGGGAGGTCACGTGCGCCCGGGGACACGAGTGTTAACAGCGGCAGAGAGTGGAGGATGCTGTCGGTGATGCATACGGAGATAAAGGCCACGGCGTTGCGTCAGGCCTTTGCGTGTACACTCGTCTCTTTCGACGCACAGGAAATATATGAAAAAAGTACGGAGTGAAAATAAGAATGAGAAAGAAAAAGGATGTAAGGTATCGGATGAATAAGACTGGAAAAGATGAAGATGCGCTTTTCTAAATGCATGATTTATCAGATGTGTTGTCGAAATCCCCGAAGGAAAATTCAAACAAAGATTGCACACGCATGACAAATGAAAGCGCCTCTCCAACCAGCCATGCGAATCCAAACAAGACAATTGGCAGTTAAACAATATTCATCACTTAAAGAACCATTTTGTATTTATCTCCCCCATAGACAAAATTTTAATATAATAACCAATATCTATCTGATGCAGGAGAAAATAGATATATTGTGCTGAGGCACGTTCTCTACTTTATGATAATTCCAGCAGAATGTATAAACAATTCTCCTTTTACTTCTATCTTTTTTTTTTTGGGGGGGGGGGAGATGAAGGAGGAGCCGAGGTCACATCTCATGTCGTAAAGGGATTATTCACTGATCTTATACAATGGGGTGAAGAGAGAACCGTTTTTATGAACGCTCGTAGCCATGTTCAAGCATCACTGACGACAGATTGAGACATGGAAAACAGGATTATAACATTCTGACAGAATTTCCATAAACTCTCTGAACTCTTGGCGCAAACAGCCTTCAGCTAGCGGTTGTATGGAACATATTATTGTGCACGTGAGTCAGAAATCACCAAACAAGGAGGGGGAAAAGTTCGAGCAAGAACCTGGTCAAAGGAGGTCGAAGGAGGTCGCCAGGGAGTGAACTTTCAGTCTTTTAAGAAGATTAGTCCGGGATCTTCTTCAAGGGGCCCAAGGTCTGGCGCGCGCGGGGCGGCTGCAGGCCTTGCAATGGCGTCAGGGAGGATGCTGCGGCTCCCCCGGGGATGCTTGGCCAGACGGGGGGGGGGGGGGGGGGGGGGGGGGGGGGGGGGGGGGGGGGGGGGGGGTGAGGAAGGAGAGATGCCCTAGGCTCCGCACGCGAGCTCTGGTCTTCCGCCACTCTGATGAAGGTTAGGGAGGATCAAGCATATCCTATCCCTTGGTCTCGTCTTCCCTGAATTCTGTCTTTATTCTTATCCTTATCTTCTTTCGATTGTTCTTCCCCTTCCCCGCCCCCCTTTCAACCTTGTTTTGTTCCTCTTGCTCTTTGTTGTCTTTCAGATTCGTAAATGCACGAGCAGAGAGGAGGATATACGATGCCTTTATTAACTGCTTACTGAATTGCTCAGCAACGATCACTGGATTGCGTTCCACGCGTCGGATTTAGTGAGCACGAATGGCACGGATGTAAGTAAACGGCGAAGATGCATTTTGTGCCTCTTGATATTAATCAGTTGTGTTTTGAATTCAAAAGATCATGACGTTGGACTAATATCAAAGGGTTGCGTTTACTATAAAAAAAATCAAACGCTTTTTTTGCGAAAATAATGAACGTGTGTAATTTCTTAATGGTGACATGCCTATG
>NW_028234420.1:22589410-22596910 GCF_977035675.1 Penaeus japonicus
ACTGAACCCCATGTCACTTTTGGCTTTTCCTTGTAAACTTTTATTGAAAATAATCCACGCTTTAAAAAGCGCGGAGACGCCCATGGCCGTGCGATCGTATCCGCATTTCGCAGTCTGCAATAATCACGGATCTGCCGACAGATCTGATCATCGCCAGTATTGAACAAAGGTGAACTCTGAGTCAGCTTGAACAATGGAGCTGAGAGATTAGTGCCCGGTGCCGTAATTCTGCATAATCCTCGCACGATCCTCACTTAACTCCTTAATGCTTTGTGTCGGTGGGAGATTGCGATCCGAGAGGTGTCGGGGCGGCGCCCGGGCGGGGGAGGGGAAGGGGAGGGGCCGAGGGATGTTCTTTAGATAGAAAAGACCAGGAGGGAGGGAGGGAGGGAGGGAGAGTCGTGGGCGGGGATGGGCGAAGGAGAGTTAATCGAACGTTGCCGCAATTGGGTGAGCTGGACATACGGAGACAAAACAACAAGGCAGAGGGAACGGAAGACGGGAAAACAAAATGATATGGACAGACATCAGAGAGGGAGGAAGAGAGAGAAAGATAAAGAGGGAGAAAGCAAGACGGAAACGGAGAGAAACAGCGGAGAGAACGGCAAACTGTTGCGCGAGATGGGCGTGTCGCGAGCGGACACCGAGGCACTCCCTCCCCACGCCCGCCAGCAGTCCACGTGATGAAGGGAAAAGGCTTGCGAAGAAGCACGGAAAGCTGAAGAGAGAAAAAAAACGATTGAACGGAATGCAAAGCAGGAAGGAAAGCGGGAGGTTTGGAAAGCGCCGAGCGTCAGACGAAGAAGCAAAGAGCGAGTCGTGTGGAAGTATAAACCCAAGGAGATTAATGAGATAAATCATAAATGAGCAGAGGAAACCTGATTGAGGAAAAAGAATCCCAAGACGAAGAAAGATTCAGAGAAAAAAGCGAAAAAGACGAGAAGGCTGCCAAGCCCGGTAAGCCAGAGGGTAAGGCAAAAGGCGTGCTCAATCGATGCGGCTTGCCTGTTACTTCTTGCCGTGTTTCGGAGCCGCGAGCGGCGGGAGTGCGGTCGACTCGCGAGGCTGCGTTGGGTGAGGCAGCGATTGTTTATGTTGCGAGGATTATGGTAATGACCTCTACACCTGCGCCCGGACCTCGACGCTCGCAGGGACCCCGTAGTTGTTTTGAAATGCGAGTCCTTGTTCTCTGAATAGAGTTTTTGCCTTCCTTGCTGCAGGTTGATGGGACAAACGCTTACATGAAATGCGAACACAGAAACGTACATCCGAGTATACAGGTACATGCATTCATTATGAGCAGATATGCAGACATGGAAAAGGCAGATAGATACGAAGGAATATATCAACAAAGAGATATTCGTGCACAGATAGAAATATAAGTACATTATGTAGATATTTTTAAGTAGTAGAAATATCTACATATGTATTCATGCTTGAATACATATATGCATATATACATATATACATATATACATACGATCCAACATACAAACATACTTACTTCAAACACACATACATATTTACATCCACGCAATCTCATATACATAATCGGGTGGGTGTTAATCCCAGGAGCATGGCTCGGCATGGAAAGTCCCCCGGCGATGCGCTCGTAGACCCGCCGGTGATGGACACGGCCGCCGCCGCCATGAACAACGTGGCGGCCGCATAAACGTCTTCGGAGGCAGAATTATGTCCGCCTCCGTTTCAGAGGACGCCGCCAAGACCAGTGGCAGAAGTGGCGGCGGCGGCGACGCTGGGGAGGCGGGAGAGGGGGGAGAGACGACGGGGGGGGGGGTCGAAGGGGGTTGTCACAGATTGGAGAATGAAGGGAGGGAAGGGAAGGGGGAGGGCGAGGGGAGAGGGAGGGAGAAGGAGTTGCAATGGATTCGAGGAGGAAGGGAAGGATAGGAGGGGGAGAAGGGGGTTGCAGTGGACCCAAGGGTGAAGGGAAGGAAGAGAAGGGAGGGAAGAGAAGGGAGGACGAGGGAGAGGTGGTAGCAATGGACTCGAGGACGAATGGGAAGGGAGGGAGGTGGAAGGGATAGGATAGAAAGGGACGCATGGCGAAAGTAGGGAGTAGGAGCAAGGGAGGAAGGGGAAGTGGGAAGGATAGGGTAGAAGGCGACTGTATGGAACTAGAATAAGAAGGAAGGGAAGGGAAGGGGAGAGGGTGGGAAGGAGTAGAAGGAAGCCCTAGCAACTTAACATGGGACTCTGAGATGAAGAGAGAGATGTGATAGGGGGGGGAGGGGCCACTGGCACTTAATATGGAACTCAGGGACGGAGGGAAAGGGGGGAGGGGGGACTCCACGTGTTTTCTATGTAATTATGTAGAGGGACGGCGTGTCATGGCGACGGGGACGAGGAGAACATACGAAGCGCCAGTTCGACTCTGAATGAGCGGTTTAAATACTGAGAGAGAGAGAGAGAGAGAGACGAGGAGGAGAGAGAGTGAGGAGGAGAGTAAGAGAGATAGTGGGGAGGAGATGGGGAGGGAGAAAGAGAGGGGGATAAGAGAGAGAGAGAAAGGGGTGGGGGAGGTCAAGAAAGCCAGAGAAATGGAAAGAGAGAGAAAGGGGTGGGGGAGGTAAAGAGAGACAGAGGAATGGAAAGAGAGAGAAAGGGGTGGGGGAGGTAAAGAGAGCCAGAGAAATGGAAAGAGAGAGAAAGGGGTGGGGGAGGTAAAGAGAGCCAGAGAAATGGAAAGAGAGAGAAAGGGGTGGGGGAGGTAAAGAGAGCCAGAGAAATGGAAAGAGAGAGAAAGGGGTGGGGGAGGTAAAGAGGGCCAGAGAAATGGAAAGAGAGAGAAAGGGGTGGGGGAGGTAAAGAGGGCCAGAGAAATGGAAAGAGAGAGAAAGGGGTGGGGGAGGTAAAGAGGGCCAGAGAAATGGAAAGAGAGAGAAAGGGGTGGGGGAGGTAAAGAGGGCCAGAGAAATGGAAAGAGAGAGAAAGGGGTGGGGGAGGTAAAGAGGGCCAGAGAAATGGAAAGAGAGAGAAAGGGGTGGGGGAGGTAAAGAGGGCCAGAGAAATGGAAAGAGAGAGAAAGGGGTGGGGGAGGTAAAGAGAGCCAGAGAAATGGAAAGAGAGAGAAAGGGGTGGGGGAGGTAAAGAGAGTCAGAGAAATGGAAAGAGAGAGAAAGGGGTGGGGAAAGTAAAGGGAGCCAGAAAAATGCAAAGATATAGAGGAGAAGAGGGAAAGAAGAGAAAGAGAGGGGGAGGGAGAAGTGTAAAGAGAGGAATAGAGAGAGAATGAGAGGTAATGAAAAGAGAGAGAGAGGGTGAAAGGGAAAGAAAGATAAAGGTAGAGAAGGAGAGGGAAAGAGAGAAGGAGAGAGAATAAGAGAGAGGAGAGAGAGAGATAGAGAGAGGGGGAGAGTGAGGGAATGATAGTGAGAGTGAGAGTGAGAATGAGAGTGAGAATGAGAGTGAGAGTGAGAGTGAGAGAGCGAGAGAGAGAGAGAGAGAGAGAGAGAGAGAGAGAGAGAGAGAGAGAGAGAGAGAGAGAGAGAGAGAGAGAGAGAGAGAGAGAGAGAGAGAGAGAGAATTACTTATTGTTATGACTTGCATTGTTTTACTTATAGGCGGATAAATCTTTATCGCTTTAAATAATTTCTCCACTTTATATTCGGCAGTATAAACATGCTCAACAAAGATTTATAATAATATTCCACACGCAAACCATCACATGTCAGTTCATATTTCCAAAGCATATATCAGAACACCACCCGTTTGTTTTCCCATTCTTTTAATACCACATGCATTTATTTTATTTGGCCTCAGTTGCTAAATCTTATCGTGTCTATTTTGCCTTTCAAACTCCTTATTCAGACCTGACTCCGCTCACATTATCTTATCAGGCATCTAAGTCGGCGATAGAAAGGAAGGATGGATTGCTCAAGAAGGGAGAACATACAGCGCATATACACAAATAGTCTGTTTACTGAGCCGCATTTCTATCAGCTATTTAAAACGGCCGAGACAGCTCGAGCGTGAAACAGTATGAGATGAATGAACAGAATGTAGCAACACCCAGGAGGAATGCAATACCTTTCCTTTGCCTCCTTTGCTTGTTGCATTTTCGCTCACCTCATTCTCAGTGGAATATCCTTCAGCAGGCGAGAGCGAAAGGCGATGACCAGTAGGAATTCCGCGGCCGCTTCGCTGCGGTTCAGAGTGAGACTTATCCTGTGTTATCGGAACCACAGATCACTCCGCCCGCAGCCACGGCGTGAGGAAGGCGCAGGAACCTAATACCATGTCATCTCTCGGTGCCACCTTCCCACCCCGACCTCACCCCGCCCGCTCTGTCGATCCTGCAGCCTTAACCTATTATCTGCGGAGCCGAGAGCATCCTCCTCCCTCCTCCGAGAGCCTCCTATCAGCTGCAGCCACGAGGGATGAAGGGGTCGAGGTGTTAAAGACGCGATTATGGGGCTGATTACGCGTCTATGGTGCGAGGCGGCGGTCGAGGGCGGTCGAGGGCGGTCGAGGGCGGTCGAGGGGAGGTGGCTGAAGAGGAGATACGTGGGAAGGTGATTTTTTCTCTCTTTTACTGTCAGCGTCTTACCGTCTCCGTTTTGTTTATAGTCATGTGAAAATCGCTTTTGTTTCTCCTGCTCCCCGCACCCGCGAAGTGACTGTCATGGGAGCGCTCTGTCTCGGCGCTCTATCCTCGTCACACTAACCCTCGCCCTGAGCGCTTACTCGATCGCTGAATCTGTTCCACTTGTGCTGCGGATCGTGAAGCAACTCGTTATTGGACATCATATTACTGTTGTTCGTACGGTAGACAGAAGATTCAAATACCTTGTTTCTTCTAATCTTTTGAAGTAAGTGTACATAGGTTGACATAAACGTTGCACATGAAGTGTTAGGAGCAACCTTTGTTGTATTGCCTCGTTTCCCGATCCACGCGGAATCTATTCCTTCCTCCCGCTAGCCCCACTTCCTCCGCCAGGTCCCCAGCCATTATCGCGCGCTGGCTATCACCCGCGGCCAAGGAGTTAGAGTTAGTGGCATGAAAGACATCACTGTATTTAACCACGAGGCTATATCACTTATCTATAATCAGTGCTTGTTGCATCTCACCACTTTCTATTCGGGTATCTCGACTATCTCAAGACGTACCTGGTAATCGAAACGTCAGTCTTTTCCTTTCTTAATTTTTAACATCAATATAGTAAATTCGGAAGGCGGCGGCAGAAACTAGTTCCCGCTTTCCTCTAAAAGAGAACCTCGATCCTCAGCGCCATGTTTCCTTTGCATTTCCCGCAATTGAAGTTGATGTTCGCTCTTCGATTTATTTGTTGCAGAATAAAGGGTCAATCAGCAGCCTCGTCATCTGTGGGTGCCATGGAGTTTATCCGCCTTGTTTCGAGGATTTATTGGAAAATCTTTACTTATTACAAGCTACGCTGTCTCTTAAGATTGCTTGTATATGTCTTCATTCAGTTTTCTGCATGCAATTGAATGATCAACAGCTTCAACACCATTATATCTACCGCGTGATTTCTTCCTATTTAGAGACCAAATACATGATGTAGCCTTTTGCGCCTATACCAGCAACGAAGGTGTTGTTTGTATATGCTAAATGAATCTCTACGCTTTTATTATCAATTGAATCTTTATGAAATAAACCATAATGCTTGCAGGTCTAATTATACTTACAATTACTAAACTCGTTATGGCCTGTTTGAATATACATGAATTGGTAAATGCATGATTACACAAACATGAAGTTACACACCCATGGATTCATATTCATGTGTGTGTAGGTGTGTGTTCATATTTATATATAATATATATATATACATATATATATATATATATATATATATATATATTGTATATATATATATATATATATATATATATATATATATATATATATATATATATGTATATATGTATATATATATAACGTATATATATATACATATATATATATATATATAATATATATATATATATATACATATACATATATATACATATATATCTACATATATCTGTATATACATATAAATGAAAAAACACACACATATATATATATATATATATATATATATATATATATATATATATATATATATATATATATATGTACATACACATACTGTATATGTGTGTGTGTGTGTATGTGTGTGTGTGTGTTTGTGTGTGCGTGTGTATGTGTGTGTGTGTGTGTATGTGTGTGTGTGTGTGTGCATTATCATTATCACTGTTATCTTTTTTATCATCATTATCATTATCATAATTACTGTTATTATCATTATCATCCTTTTTATCATCATCATGACTAGTATCATTCTTCGTTAATGCGACTATCATTATAATTTTTATTAGCTTTATTGTTATCATTAGCATTAAATCTGTTTGGTTGTTTGTGTAAGAAATAATTATTATCATTATCATCGTCATTTCTGTTATCACTGCTGTCATTATCATCATCATAGGTATTATTTATTGTTCTCGTTTTGACAATTCTATGATTATCATTTTTGAAAGGACTTTTGTTATTATTGATTGTTGTTATCAGTTTTATCAGTATCATTATTGTCATCATTATCATCAATAGTTGCAAAATAGTGTAATTCCTGCTACCAGAATTATCATCATTGTTGTTATTGATGTCGCTTGTGACGTTGTTGATAGTAATAGCATTTGGTAGTAGTAGCTGTTAAGATTGCGATATCAACACTAGCAATGTCATTATTATCAAAACCACAGCAGTGTGCCCTCGCCCCATGTGCCATCTGCCGCCCACGCTCCCCACGTTGGCCATGGGAAGGCCCAGAGGTAGCTCGGACGCACGCCAGATTGATACCAAAAGAACTAATATTTGCTCGCCATTGTAACTGGCTCGTCTTGTGTTGACAGTCAGTGTTTAAGTCTGTATGATCTGGAGTCATTATCGATCGTGTCCACATCTCCAGGCTCGTGGGTTGGATATAGTTTTGTTTGGCCAATGTGACTATCTCTCCGTGTGTCTTCAGAAAGGTTTATTCTCTTTTAGCGCCATAACTGGTAGATTTCCCCAAAAAATAATCGTGTGCCTGTAGTGACGTGTAAAACAGACTTTTTGACAATGCTGCGAGAATTCTTTCATGCTCCAAGAACAGGTGTTTTTTCCGCTTGCTCTTGCCCAATAGGTACAGCTGGCTATTTGTTGTCGTCACGGGGTTGTGCACTCACAACCAATCGCCGGTGAAAGTGTCAACGGAAATCTATAATTCATAAGTCTGACTCTCTGACCAGTTCTGCTCCACACACAGAGGCGATGACAAAGGCGAACGCAGTTTCATAAAACCAGTCCATAACAAATACAGCGGAGACCACCCGCCAACGTTGCGCTCTCTGATTTACGATCTGAGCGCTGGCTCCCAACATATCAAACTACGCTTCCCGCATGAGGCAGGATCTCGAATATCCTATGCAGGAGAACGATCGGGAGCGCTCTAGCAAACAAAGCCTTACAGAACTTCATTCTTCATGTCG
>NW_028234420.1:22616910-22619410 GCF_977035675.1 Penaeus japonicus
ATAATCCAAATCCTGTATTAGAATTCGCTGCTGAGCCTCAGAGGAAGTGATGAGAACAAGCGCTTCATACATTTATAAGGTCTCACTGCAAATTATTCAGAAAGGGAAATTCCAAAGTCAAGATCTCCGGGAGTGATGTAATTATCCAAACGTGAACTTTATAATTTGAAATTCATAACATGGGCCCATGAAAGCACTAATGCATTGGTAATTAGAAACAGGTGGAATACCCACCCTAAATTTATGATTACAAAAACTTTGTGTTTGTAGTACACTCATCTTAGAGAGAAAATGAATTTGATCAAAGTTAGATTTCAATTTGGTGAAAGAGATAATGCACGAATGCAAGAAGCATTTTGGATATTGTAGAGTTAACCAGAAGATGCCGACCTGAGTTTTTCAAAAATAATTCCTATTGACAGAGGTATTTACCAAACCATGATATATATGAGTGCAGTGGTGTATGTGTGTAAGTAGATACACACATACAGTCGGACATTTAGCTTGATCATTTGAAGATCTTAGTAAGAACAGCTATAGTCCTTGACCAGACGCTTACGTATGGCCATTCTCAAAAATGTGTTCATAGTTATTTTTTGGCTCATTTTGTGTAAAATGAGGCGTTATTCCGATTTCACCTTAATTACTTTCATTTACGTAGGAATGCAGCAAAATAAATATAAAATTATGTTGAATCTATTAAACGTTGAAAACAGATACCGTGTTTATGGCAGGAAAATCCAAAGAACATACACGTTAGACTAACCACAGAAGTCTTTCGGATCAAACGCGGTATTTCTGCGGTTAGTTGCGGATTTCTCAAAATTAAACTTTTCTGAGGAAGAAATATGGGACAGAGGAACACGTAATAAAGCATAGTGGATGTCGGAGTAATGACAGGGCACCTTTAATGATTGGGTGTGTGCAATTAAATTTCCATACTGATGGATAATACCCCTATATTTTTTGATTCGCAGGAATAATGAGCATTTCCTTTTATATCAATATTTCTTTATGATCAACCATCTTGACTGTTCAAATTCATATATCTAAAAATAAAGAGATAAAACCACACTGTCAGTACAAAGAAGTATTTTAGTGCGAAAGAATACATAATGATGTTTTACTTACGCACAGAATACTTGTAGTATCTCTACGCCGAAATATGTATGAGTGACCAACCGGAACCGGTAGCGCATAGGAGTTTCCCAACGGTGAGCCGTAACTTCTTGTTAAACATATTTCTGATCATTTACATAGGTGTAGATTACAAGGGATTTTGTTTTTCAAAGCTTGAATATAAAATAACTGCATATATGAAACTAACAGTATAATTCAGGGTCAAGGAATTCCCATTTCCATTATGTATTATACATACTTTGTACTTGAATGTATGCATGTGCGTTTGTCTGTGTGGGTGTGTGTGGTGTGTGTGTGTGTGGTGTGTGTGTGTCGGTGTGGGTGTTGTGTGTGTTTGGTGTGTGTGTTATATATATACATATATATATATATATATATAATATATATATATATATATATATATTTATATATATATATATATGTTGTGTGTATGTGTGTGTGGTGTGTGTGTGTGTGTGAGTGTGTTGTGATGTATAAATAATATATAAATATATATATATAATAGATATATATATATATTTATATATATATATATATTACATATATATATATATATATATATATATTATAGCATATATAATATATATTATATATTTAAAATATATAATAATATATATATATATATATATAACATAAATATTTATATGTGTGTGTGTGTTGTGTGTGAGTGTGTTGTGTGATTGTGTGTGTGTGATACGACTTATTTATCTGCGTTAAATAAATGAATGAATACAATGGCCACCATGAAGACATCTATATAAATCCTATTATATAATATATAAATCTATATATCTATCTATATATATATCGTCACTATCTTTTCTCTATATATACATAAACACAACAACATATAATATAAGGTATGTATTTAGCTCTTATCTCTTAATATCACTAAAATCACTTAAATATATCTTTTTCTATATATATATATCTTAATCATGAAATATATAATAACTATATTATATAATTATTAAATATCTTTATCTTAATGTAATATATAATCACAACTCAATCATATCTGAATATCACTATACTATATATAATAATATTGTATATATGTATGTACTCTCTATAACATGCAATATCTATATATATTTATTATATATTATAAAAAATAAATTATATATATTATATATGTATCTATATTAAATGTGTGTAGTGTGTAGGTGTGTGTGAGTGTGGTAGTGTATATCAATTCTATATATAAACTTTTCTATACTCTATATCTATATAAATATATATTATATCTCTTATATATATATCTACTACTCCTATATATCTATATGTTCTCTTATATATATTATTAATATATATTATACATACATATATAAATATGTACATATGTATATGTATATGGTCT
>NW_028234420.1:22649410-22650630 GCF_977035675.1 Penaeus japonicus
GTCGTAACGTCGAGATACTACAAAACGTATTCTGTGCGTTTTAAGTAAAACATCATTATGTCTTCTTTCGCACTAAAATAAACTTCCCCTTTGTACTGACACGTTGTGTATCTCTTATTTTTTCGATATATGAACTATGAAACAGTCAAGACTGGTTTGATCATATAAGAAATCTTGATAATAAAAGAATTGCCTGTCATTATTTCCTGCGAATCAAAAATATAGGGGTATTAACCATCAGTATGGAAATTAATGCAACACACCCAATCATTAAAGTGCCTGCTATTAACTCCGACACACTCACTATGCGTTACTTTCGTTGTTCCTCCTGTCCATATTTCTTCCTCAAAGTCTTATATTTTGAGAAATCCGCAACTAACCGCAATCCCGCGTTGATCCGAAAGACTTCTTTGGTTAGTCTAACGTGTATGTTCTTTCGGATTTCCAGCATAATCACGGTTCTGTTTTCAACGTTTATTAGATCTCAACATAAAATTTTATTATCTTATTTTGCCTCTGCATCTACGTAAATGAAAGTATATTAAGGTAAAATCGAAAATACGCCTCATTTTAACAAAATGAGCAAAAAAAAAAAAACTCTGAAACATTTGAGAATGGGCATACGTAAGCGTTCTGGTCTCAAGGATATTAGCTTGTTATACTAAGATCTTCAAATGGATCAGCTACATGTGACTGTATGTGTTGTATCTACTTACACACATACCACACTGCACTCATATATATCATGGTTTGGTTCATACCTCTCGATCAATAGGGTACATTATTTTGGAAAAATCAGAGTCGGCATCTTCTGGTAATCTACTATATCCAAAATGCGTTGCATTCGTGCATTATTCTCTTTCACCAAATTGAATCTAATTTGATCAATCATTTTTCTCTCTAATATGACCTGTATACAACAACAAACGTTTTTGATCATAATTTAGGTGGGTATTATGTTTTAATTACAATGCATTAGGTGCTTTCATGGGTGTTATTGAATTTGCAAATTATAAAGCACGCATTTGGTAAATTACTTCACTCCGGAGATCTTTGGACTTGGAATTTCCTTTCTGAATAATTTGGCAGTGAGACCTATAATGTATGAGGCTTGGTTCTCATCACTTCCTCTGAGGCTCAGCAGCGAATTCTAATAAAGGATTTGGATTATCTGTCATCCTTACTGACTCACCTGACGTGTCCTTAGGATGCTTAAGAAT
>NW_028234420.1:22658230-22660730 GCF_977035675.1 Penaeus japonicus
CTTTTTTCGCCCGGGTAAGGTGATCCGCGGAGCGGGATGCATTAGCGTGACTCCTCCACGCACTTACACTCTAAACTGTCACGGCTGCCGGGTATCAACTGGATAATTTATTGTTTCCAGTCCCAGAGCTATTGTTCGAGTCGCCTTGGTCTGCCGGGGAGCTTGTGCAACAGCGTCTTGTCTCGCTGCATCTCTCGGGCATTTTCACGAATCAACTCAATTTCCTTTCACTCTCTCTATCTCTCACTTTCTCTCTCTAGTCTCCTCTCTAGCTCTCTCTCTCGTCTCTCCTCTCTCATTCTCTCTCTTTCATCTCTTCTCTCTCTCTCACTCTACTGCTCTCTCTTCTCTCTCTCTCCTGCTTCCCCTCTCTCTCTCTCTCTCTCTCTCCCTCCCTCTTTCTCTTATCTATCTATCTATCTATCTAAATATCTATCTATACATATATATATATATAATATATATACTATATATATAGGCATTATATATACTTGTATATATATATACATATATTATATATATATATATATATAAGACTATATATATATACTAATATCTATATATATATATAATATAATATATATATGCCTCTCCCCTCCTTTCCTCATTCCTGTTTATCATTGCCGCACCATTTGATATCCTTCTATCTTCACGTTTTATCTCGCTCTCCTCAATTAGTTCCGCTGCCTTCAGAACTATCATCATCCATCAACAAGATGTCCTCGTGGAATTTGCATAATTTGCTCCTAAAGTTTATTTTAAACCCTACAAGGCGCTCTGTTATTAAACAGGGCCAGTTAACTTATAAATCATGTGTGTTTGTCACTCATTTTTTTGCGCGCTGCCCTTGGCATCCTGGCCAACTAGCAGTTTCTCTCTTTTTTTGCGATCGATCCGCACCCCTGGACAATAATGTGACAATCTCCATTTCATTCGGTGATGAATTTGCAATTCTGGCATCTCCATATTAGACTCAACACCTCCCGCCCTGGATTATACACATAAGTATCGCATTAAACATTAGAAATCCCAGACATTCCATCGGTGTCAAAGCTCCACCCGCACCTTTACGTGCTGTAGATTCTAGGCTAAGGAGTTTTACAGTTGCCCCCTTTTTTTGTATAAAAACATAATATTCGTATCGCCTCTATTACCAAGAGTGTGTTGTTTAAACGACGCTATTAGAGGCTCCCAAGTGTCTACTAACTCCACTTGGAATCTGAGTATTTTCGTGTCTTTTCCTGGATTATGTTGATGCCGCGGCCACCCCCACGCGCGGAGAGCCTTGTCTTTTTTCGCCCGGGTAAGGTGATCCGCGGAGCGGGATGCATTAGCGTGACTCCTCCACGCACTTACACTCTAAACTGTCACGGCTGCCGGGTATCAACTGGATAATTTATTGTTTCCAGTCCCAGAGCTATTGTTCGAGTCGCCTTGGTCTGCCGGGGAGCTTGTGCAACAGCGTCTTGTCTCGCTGCATCTCTCGGGCATTTTCACGAATCAACTCAATTTCCTTTCACTCTTTGCGCAAAGGGTTTTTGGTAGCAGGAAATCAAGATCTTATCTTTCTTCGACGTTGAGTAATTCTCATTAGTCCTCGAGATCTGTTAGAGAGGTATAAAAACGTGCATTCGTGACCGAGCCGAAGGTTTTCTTCGACTTTTACAGAAATGTCTTTTTTGGTTGCATTTTTTTCTCTCTTCTCTATTACCCCCCCCCCCTCACTCTCTCTCTCTCTCCACTCTCTCTCTCTCTCTCTCTCTCTCTCTCTCTCTCTCTCTCTCTCTCTCTCTCTCTCTCTCTCTCTCTCTCTCTCTCTCTCTCTTTCTCTCTCTTTCTCTCTCTCTCTCTCTCTCTCTCTACTCTATCTCAATCTCTATTTCTCTCTTTCTCTCTCTCTCTCTCCTCTCTCTCTCTCTCTTTCTTTCTCTCTCTCTCTCTCTCTCTCTCTCTCTATCTCTTTTTTTTTCTCTCTCTCCTTCTTTTTGCATTCAAGCTTAACTTTACGTATTCCTAATGAATGCTTAACCTTAATCGCTATCAACTTAAACCACTATCTTCTTCAGTCTAAACCCGATGCTCTAACTTTTTCAGTGCGATCCAGTTTGGTTTTATGCATCACCCTTACGACCTCACTGGACGCCGAATGCACACTGGTCGTTGTAAACACTGGCGTTTACATCTGTCTCCGTCTCCTTTGCCCGCAAAGGTTCACAGACTTCGTCTCTTCGCAACAAGTCACCGCCGTATCTGTGTCATTGTAACTTGTTGGTATCGCTTTTTTGCCGAAAATAAAATTTCTGGTCAAATATAGCAGAAGGTTGGTTTTGTAACACTCCAAGAAATTCCCCCGACTATCTGCAAAAAGTCGTAAGTCGATATTGGACAGCCGGAAAGACGCACTCTCAGCCGACCAGTATCTCACTACCTTTACATTGAAGAACTTTTCCTCAAGGGTGCAACCTTTGTACCTCGAGGCACCAACTTTTATTCAACTTTC
>NW_028234420.1:22673230-22678230 GCF_977035675.1 Penaeus japonicus
TCTATCTCATTTTCTATCTATCTATCTATCTCATTCTTTTTTCTCCCCTCATTTCCGTCTCTCTCTCCTCAATTTTGTTCTCTCTCTCTCTCTCTCTCTCTCTCTCTCTCTCTCTCTCTCTCTCTCTCTCTCTCTCTCTCTCTCTCTCTCTCTCTCTCTCTCTCTCACACACACACACACACACACACGCTCATTCACTCACTCACTCTCTCTCTCTCTCTCTCTCTCTCTCTCTCTCTCTCTCTCTCTCTCTCTCTCTCTCTCTCTCACACACACACACACACACACACACACTCTCTATCTCTATCTATCTATCTATCTCATTCTTTTTTCTCCCCTCATTTCCGTCTCTCTCTCCTCAATTTTGTTCTCTCTCTGTCTCTCTCTCTCTCTCTCTCTCTCTCTCTCTCTCTCTCTCTCTCTCTCTCTCTCTCTCTCTCTCTCTCTCTCTCTCTCTCATTATCTTCCTCGTTTTCTCCTTCCTTTTTATCTTCTTTCTCTTCTTTTTCTACTCCCCTTCCCTCCATCCCGCCCCTACCCCTCTCCTCTCCCTCCGCCTCGCCCTGCCCCCTGCCCCTCTGCCCCCTTGCCCCACCCTTGAGCCAGGGCATGGTAGGTCGAGTCTTCACAAAGGACTATGATCAAGCCTCACCTGGTAGATCCCGGAGACATGATGCGGGGCCTCGATAAATCAAGCGGCCTAATTACAGAAATTATCGTCCTTCATGAGGAACGACAGCGGAGTTTGGGAATCATTAATAACCGGCTGGACGACGACACGATCCGGCCATCGCCACGGTGTATTTTCTGCCACTCCGACCCCGGGCTTCGGGGGAACGGCCCTATCATCATTACGGATTTATGTTCATATTTCGGTCTTATTTATGAATAGCCGAACGCTGGTTCCTCGTCAAGTCCAAAGACAGGAGCATGTGATCGAAATTGCGAAAAGACTCGATTTTCGAAAAGCCGAAAGCCAAATCGGGCCGAGTTCCCGCGCGGCCAGACTCGTAAACAAAGCGTCGCTGCTCGCGTATCAGATATCATTGCGGGCACGACTGGCCTAAATGCCATGTTGGTACTTTAATTAAATCCCCGACCGCTGAATTAAATCCTCTCCACGAGGAATTAAATCCTACCCATCTAAGGATTACAGTTTTTCGCGGCATGCAACACTAGGGTTAGCGTGGATGTTGTCGATGTACGATAACCATGAGATTACGACGGCTATCTACAATTACGATGATATATGTTTCCATGTGAACAAATAATGAAAATATGTAGGCTGCGTTTCCAACCGGTGAAACGTATGTGTGCGGGATCATGCTGCATTCTTTTTTTCCTTTTCTTTTTTTTTTTTTCTTTTTTTTCTTTTGACTACAAACATGCATACTTAAAGAGAGCCCAAGAAATTATGCAGATGACGTTCGTGATATTGGCCGCAGCACCGAGGATAACCGAACATGACTCTATATTCGCCAACCTGAGATCGTTATTTTCTAATTTAGGGCTACAATATTACAATGACCCGATCAATATGCAGTAAGGAGAAGCACTTTTAATTCTGCGATGGCAAAGTTCGCCTTGTGTTTGTTTGTGGCCGAGACGCGTGCCCTTGTTGCTCGCAAAAAGCTATCGACCCAGATGAGAATGTAAAACAGAAGTTTAATATACTTTTGAGCACGTGATTAGTATGGCAGTGACTCGGGCTGCCCACTTGCAGGCGCATTAAGCATCGTTGCGTAACTGCCCGTCAGGTTCCTTTAGTTAAATGGCTTATTAACATTCTCGTTCAACCAAGGAAGACCGGCAATTTTTTTCTGCTGATCTAGATTATCCCTTTTGGTGAGATGATTTTGCAAACTATCTAACGAGAGGGCAAAAACGCTAAACGAACCGGACCACACATATCCCAGAGTCGAAGAACTAAGCCGGACCGACAGCCGTTGAATCCCCAAAATACAGCTATCGATATTCGTAAATAAAAGCAGATTCCTCTCCCGGACGTGGCCAGTTGACCGACCAGCCGAGAGACCTTCCTAATGTCTCTATTTTCTCGCAACCTTCCTGCCACCACACTCTGCCCACGGTCACCACTGGCTGCGGGATCATCAGTTCTATCATCATCATTTTCATCACAGTCTCTCTGATTATAATAAGCATGACGTTTGCTGCTGGTCACGTCGATGCAGAGATTGTTATTATGCTGAACATCATTCATACTTTCTTGTTCTGTTACTTTCAGTCAACAGCGTTTTCGTCATGATAATCATTACAGTATTGATTATCACTATCATTGATATTATTATCCTCTTTATCATTATTGTTATTATTCTTATTATCATCATTTTTATTATTATTATCATTACTATAATTATAAGCATTATTATTAGCATTATTATTATTAGTAGTAGCAGTAGTAATATCCTTATTATTACCCTTATTATAATTATTATTATTACTACTATTATTATCATTACTACTATTATTATCATTATTATTACTACTACTGCTACTACTACTACTAATGATGATAATACTATTATAATTACTATTGACATTACTATTATCATTATCATCATTATTATTATTACCGTTACTATTGTTATCATTATCATTATCACTGTTACCATTATCATTATTATGATCATTACTATTATCCTTATTATTATCATTATTGCTTTACAGCATTATTACTGTTATGATTGTTACCTTTATCTTTATCATTACTATCATAATTATCCTCATTATCATCATCCTCATTATTGTTATTATCGTTATCATTATCACTATTTGTATTAGTATAATTATCGTTGTCATTATCATCATGGTCATCATATTATCTTTATTATCATTATTATGATCACTGTTGTTATTAGTTTTATTACCATTATTGCCCTTATTATTTTTCTTATGATAATCATCATTGTTACTCTTATTATCATTAGCATTATAATCGTCATTACCATTATTGCCTTTGATATTGTTATAATCAGGGGTACCAAAATTTATCAGTATTACCATTGTTATTGTTTTCATTGAT
Organism: Penaeus japonicus; assembly: GCF_977035675.1. NCBI lineage: Eukaryota > Metazoa > Arthropoda > Malacostraca > Decapoda > Penaeidae > Penaeus > Penaeus japonicus. The sequence goes on from NW_028234420.1 coordinate 22,676,274, forward strand.
ATCATGATAAAAAAGAATTTAGAAATATTTGTCTATCTCCGTTTCTCTCTCTCTCTCTGTCTCTCACTATCTTTCTGTGTTTCTGTCTTTCTTTGTTTCTCAGTCTGCCTCTGTCACTCACAGCCGTATTCTAAGTCCCTAAGCGCGCCGTGTACATGACATGAACAATTGAACATGCCGCGATTCTTATTCTAGAAGCGCGAGTTCGTGGCAAAAGCGTGGAAAGTATTGGAACAATCGTGGAAACTCCGTGACAAGGGGGTAGGCTTATCACGATAGTTACACGGGTGAAAAAAAATGTTTTTACTGTACTTTTTCTTACCAATACTTCATATGAGCATACTACGTTTGGAAAGTAATATCTATATTGGATATATTAGCCATCATTGTCCTAGACTTGGATTACAAACCCTTTTAGGAAAACATGGATTCTCTGCTGATTTTGAGTTTGTTTACCTTTTGGCGGACTTTTCGAAGGAGAGTGAAGTTAAATGAATGGTAAAAGTAGTCAGGAACGTAAAGTTAAAGTATATAATTATATGAAATATGTATACATTAAATCCATATGTATGATATATATGTACAGCATATACAGAGACAAAATAAGAAAGATCTATTCATAAACACACGATCCCTCTCATTCCGTTTGTTTTGATCGAGCGTAGAGTGAATTACCTCCGGTGCGTTCGTGAAATGGTTGTCAATTCTTTAACTAGGAACAAGTACAATGACTGATTCATACCAAAATTGTACTATCTTTTGTTAGTGCTACGGTTTCTCTTATGAATTTGTCGTTTAGACAGTGCCATTCATCCGAAACATGTTAACTTTGGAACGGTTGGTAAACCTGAAGCAGCTGACACAAACGTGCCACGCTTTTGCGTCCTAGATTACCGCATTCGATACATGAACACGACATGGACACAACATGAACCTAACATGGCCACGACACGCAGAAAACGTCCTAGAATACGGCTGTAAGTCTTTCTCCATCTCTCTGTCCCTCTCGGTCTCTGTCTTTCTCTGCCCTCCTGTGTCTCCCTGTTTCTATGTATTTCTGTCTCGCTCTGTCTCTAACTGTCTCTGTCTGTCTGTCTTCTACACTCCATCTCTCCGTCTCCCTCTGCCTCTCTCTCTCTCTCTCTCTCTCTCTCTCTCTCTCTCTCTCTCTCTCTCTCTCTCTCTCTCTCTCTCTCTCTCTCTCTCTTATATCTCTCTTTATCTCTCTCTTATTCTATTATTATTATCATTGTTATTGCAACTATTATCGTTATTATCATTATTGTCACTATTATTATTATTACTACAATTATTATCACTATCATTATCATCAGCATTATGATTAGCATTAACGTTATTGTCGTTGTTCTTCTTATCATCACTACTATCGTTACCATTATATCAATGTTATTAATATTACATTATTATCATTGATGTCACTGTCATTATTATTGTTGTCATAATTACTATTATCAGTATTATCATCTTTGTTATTATCGCTATCATTAATATCATCATTATCATCGTTATTATTGTAATCATTATCATTAACATTATATTTTTATCACTAATACCCCTATTATCATCCTTATAATCAGCATTTGTCTAATTATCACTTATACCATTACCATCCCCATTATTCATCATCAGCGCAATTACACTCCTTCATAATTACAGGACTTCCTAATTCCCCGGCGTCTCAGTCCTCAGCCTTTCCCAAGCGGAGAGCCATTCATCACGAGAGCCCAAGGCGCCACAAACAAAGGAGTGATGTCGACATGCAGTTAATTGATAGGCAGCGCCAGCGGTCCCCGTCGGGGTGTCATGAGCGAACGCCTGCGCTGGTGCCAAGTGCGCTGGGAATCCGAACTTTTGCTCTTGCTCGTGGGAGTCAGTGCCTTGTAATCGTGTGTTACTCTTTGGCTCTTTGTCTGTCTGGCTCTCTGTTTGTAGCTGG
>NW_028234420.1:22683230-22685730 GCF_977035675.1 Penaeus japonicus
ATATAATAGAATCTTCATTATTCAGCATCCATGAAGGCATGCATTAGACATTTAAAAATGACAAAAGGAAACCGATAAATCCTTATCAAAGCAATGGGAAAATCACGAAGACAGTCAACATTAAACTTGCAACTGACATGGTGACAAGCAGTCCAGCCAAGAAAAGTCACATTTCTTTATTCAGTTAAAAACATTCCTTCGCATTATAAAGCGGTTAAATTTGGCCCGAATATGACCACATTGAATAAGTCATGCAACTACCTAGACAATAAAACAGCATATTAGTCTTAAGCGCGATAAAAACAAACCACATTTCCAAGAAGTATCATAAACCTGTGAGTGACGTTTCTCGCATAAAAGGTCAAAAGAGGATCTTAGAATCATCAAGTTAATGGCCGGCCTACCAACTGAGGCTGCGCTGCGCTTTGCTTGTATGAATTCATGCAACTGGTTAGCAACATAGACATAGTTGTCAATTGGTAATGCTTGTACCTCCCTCGTAATGATGATTTATGTCGCATCACACGTATTGTATATTTATCATTATCATTTTTTAAAGTAAAGATGAAAAGTGAAGGCAGTAAAAAACAAACTGATCGGATAGAATGATCTTGACATGCTCATTTGTGTGTGTATGTGTGTGTGTGTGTGTGTGTGTGTGTGTGTGTGTGTCATCGTCATCATTTTCATCTCAATTATGTATGATTGCATGTTATTATCACCATTATCAATGTATCTATGTTATTATGACTATTACTATATATGTATATTAAAATTATCATTGTTTTGTATGCTGTTTGTGTGTGGTTAAAGAGTCTCTCATGCTTTAGTCTGCGAAGTGACGTTGCAGTATTGATCCTTTTATAATTCTATACAAACCATGTGTTTGTTTCTGCAGATATATCATATGAATATTGCAAACTATGAATGTTTTTGTGACGTAGGTACTCTGTACTATACCATATGAAGTTGTAATGTATTCATAAGTACCGAACACGAGAATTAGCTGTCATTATGGGCTGGATACAGGTTGTTAAATCCCTTTACCTTTTTTATGAAAAAATACAAAAATATGCATGTCTTTACTTAGATTAAGAGGAAGACTAAGGTATTTTTTTTACAAAAAGTGAAATGTAAATGTATTTCTCATTATACTGATCACAGTTTAACAGATACGATGTACAATGTATACCTATTAATTAATAAAGTCCGAGTGAAAAAATGACAAAGCAGGGTGATGCTGAGAGTAAGTATTTAGCATTTCCATCTCGTTGCTAACATTAGTCTAAAAAAGTGAAGGTGCCGTGAGCCAGTGACTCCAAAGCAGCAAATTCAGACAAGATGGGAGGTCAGTATGCGTGTGTGAGAGCGGGCCATCAGCAGACGCAACTAGCCTGAAAGTACATCGTTACAGATCCCGAGTACCAACGCTTTCAGGTCCGAACTAAATGGCCTGTTTAAACGACGAGCCTTGATTGTTCTTCCCAAGTTGGTCTCTAAAGTGGGCGGGTAATGCGCTCGCCCCCATCTGAAAGTTTAATAGGTCGCCATCCCACGAAGAGTGCCTTCCTGGGCTGAGGATTCCGTTCCTTTGCTCTCTCGGGATCCCCGGCGATGTGGGAATCCTTGTCCAAAGTCATTCTCGTTAACGACTCTGAATGTGCAAAATGCATGGTGGATATACAAGTTATAAATGGCCTTATTTTGCACCATGCAAGGAACGAGAGCGCCCCTGCAGTGTGGCCCGAAGGATCCTCGAGGGATAGGATTTGAGCTGGAAGAGTGACGAGCCTCGTTTTATTATGTCCACGACTTTACAACCTCTCGTTAGCGAATCCTCGTTACTGATTCCATGGCTTCTAATATCCATTATGATTTATCCTCTCATATATTGATTGATCACCCCTTGCCATCCATCCTTCTTTATTGACCGTCTCTTCTCTACGCTTCGCTACACTTTCGCTGTTATTTATTAGACCCTTATTATCAATTATCCGGGTTTTATTAGAGAGCCGAGTTAAAATACTTAGCACTTTGTACAGTCACGAGTGAGGCAATGATTGCTATTAGGAGGGAAGGGGAGGAGGAAGAGGAGGAGGAGCGCCACGTACCCCCTCCCTCCCTCCCCCCATCACTCCACCCCCTCTACCCCCACTCCCCTCCTCCCTTCCATACCCGCTCTGCCCCCACTGCACTCGGCTGCTCGGTAATCAATGTTTATCTGAACCTTATTACACTGATCGGTCTGATGGACGGGATACGGTGCGTGGCCCTTCCTGGCCGGTCCGAAAGCGCCGCTTGTATTCAGGGCGAGACAGCCGCCGCGGACGGACGCAGGACGCTGCCCGCTCATGCCTGCGGGAAGCACTTTATCTATTGATTTCGGGGTCTTTTTTTTCTCTTTTTTTACGGGGTGTATAGTCGCTGTAAAATAAATCTTTCGATTTTTTTTGCTTGATCTCAGAGGCTCTATTTTTTTTCGTTTTCTTAAAATTCTTCA
>NW_028234420.1:22705730-22718230 GCF_977035675.1 Penaeus japonicus
ATTTCAAGAAATGGCGAGAGTACTAATCGTGATGAAGAACAGCTGGCGTAAGAAATGGTTTCAACGTAATCTTCTGAATCAAATCCTCGAGAATAGCGGCAAATTTCCCACACAGCCCCACCCCGCCACCTCCTACCACTTGCCGACCTGCGTTCTATCACCTCCAGCCATATTTTCCAATGTTAAGATCTTGGCATAGGCTCCCTGGGCCATTCATTGCGATGAGTTATGTCCAGGCCAAACGATAAATGAATTTTGGTCATAACTCAAGAAACCTGCAATCCACAACCTTAACTTGTTCGTGCAGGACCTAATTGCAGGGTGTGCAAGTGCTGACTTTATGCTGAGCTTGATTAATTATCTTTTCAACTACAAGAGTAGATTTAGAGTAAAAATTTCCGTCCAAGAGAAGCAGAGTCCATGCTTTCTTGACAGTCTCGGTCCCTCGTGTGCTACAGGGAGAAAATGGCAGGGCAGACACGCCTTAAGGGACGCCAGTTCGCCTTTAGTGGTGAAATTATTCTAAAGTTGCATAGAAATGTGAAGGGTGGAATGTTGACCTGAATAATGATAGTACTAATGATAATAACCATGTAATATTAGTGTCAATAATGATAATGATGATATATAATGACGACACTGAAATATCAATATTAATGCAAAAACAGCAATAATAAGCCTAATAATGGTTAGGATAATGAAATTAGTGATCAAAAACAAAAATGAAAATTTTAAGAATTACATAATTGATAAAGTAATACCAGTAATGCGAATGACAATAGCCTTTGCCGGTGATGATAATAATATAGATCATGATTATGCAATATCAACAAATGTCAATAAGGACCATAAAGATAAAGATGATAGCAATAAGAAAAGGAAAAACAATTATTATTATAGCAATATGTTAATTAATAATGATAATAATAGCAGTAATGACATTAATGATAAGATTAATAACTGATAATGATAACAATGTGATGGTGTTGAAAATAGTGATGCAAATGCTAGTAAAGATGTTAATAACAAGTTACGAAAACAAAGATAATAGCAACAATCTAGGTTATTGTTTCTGCCATCATTATGACTACAGGTTTCATCATCATCACTATCTCTATTATTTCTAAGATTGTCTATATCAACAACAGCATTATTATCATCCGTATCATATATTTTGTAGAAGTAATAGGCCTATAATTATTACAATTTCTATAATTATTGTTGTTGCTGCTGTTATTACCATTACGGATAACATTAGTAGTACTAGGAGGAGGAATATTATTATTACTATTATTATTATTATTGTTATTATCATTATTATTATTATTATCATTATTATTATTATAATCATCATCATCATCATCATCATCAATATCATTATTATCATCATTAATATTTTCATTGTTTTAATCACTGTTATCATTATTATTACTAGCAGTATGTATGTAGCAATAGCAGTAGTAATAATGATATAACAATTATAACAGTAGAAGTAGTAGTAGTTATTGTAGTATCATGATTATTACCCTTATTCCAATAATTTCTATTACAATCATAATCAATATTATCACAATCAATGTTATCATTATCATTATATCAATATACATTTTATATATAGTGACATATAGATGTACAGACAGAAAGACAGCCAGAGAGGTACATACATACTTGGAGAGGCAGGCAGACTGACTAACAGATAAACACAGATAGAGCCCATATGTTGCGGAGCTTCTCCACCGGCACGCGTGTGTGGCTGCCCCGAGCGACGAAAGACAGTTGACACAAACAATGCTGGCCCTCTTGCGGTTCCTCCCAGTATTTATGCTTCTGGGTGCGGCCAGTATGAACTTCACTTTCAGCTGCTGTGATAAATGGCGGAGCGTCACACTTACCAGTATGTTGCATTTATCATTGTTGATGGAAATCCAGCGCCTGGCCCATTATTTCAGGATGTCCTGGCCAGCTTTCGGCTCACGCCACGGGATGTTCGGAGACAGGTTGGGGCAGTGACAGTGGCATTAGGCATTCCATGGGGTCTTCCTTTTCATTTTGCGAACAAACATTCCCACATTCACTTGAGGAAAACAGGTAGAGAGAGAGAGAAGAGGAGGAAGAAAGAAATGCCAAGACTGGACAATAGCCGGCCATCAGTCGATGTTAGAGCCCGGATGACTTCGCAACAATTGGACAAGTGTTCCTTCCTGCATGTCTGTATTCCGTTTTAATTGGACTCGGGATTCGTTGCAAAGTCCCACCCTTGCCAGGTAGATTAAGAAGTCGGAGCACCGCCGCCAGGGCTGCGATAGAGGAGCACCCGCGACAAGGCTCCGCAATTAGAGAGGAAAAGCTGAAACCGTGGATCTTGTTGCACGTAAGTGTCGAGTGTAAGTCACTAATGAAGCAATTATTGCGGAGTCCTTTATTGCAACCATTCTCCGCTGCTTGCCGTCGCCAAAAGGCAACCAGATTGCTGGCCAGATAGCAATTAAAGATGCCCGTACAATTTCTCCGCCAATTAGGTGTGGTAATTCATTATCATGATCTCTTTCCTCTCACTGTTGACGGCTGCGCGCTACAAACCATCTCCAGACTCATAACTACGATAACATAAGCACAGGAGCAATTAAGCCGGCAATTACTTTTATCAGATGTTCGCGGGATACCAGCACGCCCCGGAACCTCACACCGACCGCCGCTTTGTACCTTACCGCCGCTGCCTCGCGAGAAGGACGGCGACACCCGCCGCCAAAGCGTTACGCCAATTTGTACCGCGCTGTCAACACTCCCCGGTTGGCGCAGAACTAGCTTTGGCCCTGAGAGGAATTATCATGTCCTCACGCCTCTGCAGGCACCTGGATCACCTCTTGATACATTAGCTCTTTCACGCACACACACACATATATATATAAAGATATACATATATATATATACAAATATATATAATACATATATACATATATATATATAATACATATATACATATATATATATATAATACATATATACATATATATATATATATATATATATATATATATATATATAGAGAGAGAGAGAGAGAGAGAGAGAGAGAGAGAGAGAGAGAGAGAGAGAGAGGAGAGGAAAAGAAGAGAGATGAGTGTATATGTATATATGTATGTATACATATATATATATATATATATATATATATATATATATATATGTATATATATATATATGTATATATATATATACAAATATGTACATATACATACATACATGTGTATATGTATATATATATATATATATATATATATATATATATATATATATATATATATATACATGTGTGAGTGTATGTGTGCGTGTGTGTGTGTGTGTGTGTGTGTGTGTGTGTGTGTGTGTGTGTGTGTGTGTGTGTGTGTGTGCATATAAGAGAAAGAGAGAGAGAGAGAGAGAGAGAGAGAGAGAGAGAGCGAGGCCCGATAGTGCTTGCCAAGAAGTAATTTGCATTGACCCGTTGGAAGTATTTAAGGCTCAGAGGACTTTTTTCATCCTGTTTTCGGGTGTGGTTGGCTTCTGTAGGAGGCGTTGGTGGCTAAGATTTGGTCTTGGGCAAAGGGCAGTTGTGAGCATTACATTTTTGTTATATCTTTATTTTCGCAACTCCTTTCTGGTGAAAGCTGTCGCGCAATAGTCCCCGTGTAGTTGCTGGGATCTGATATAACATGAAAAGTTTGACTCATTCTCTGTGGAGATTGTCTTCGTTAATCTGTGATTCATTTTTATCATATATTTCTTTGCCTGCAGACCCTTTGCAAAACATTTGAGCGCAACGCCTGTGACTTATCATATATGTTGGTGAGGCTCTCGGAAGGGGGATAAACGCACTGCTAATAACAACCGTCCGTCATTTCCTCTGCAACTTCGTTTGATTGCGAGGCTGCGAGCGGGAATGCAGCTGCTGGTCGTCGTCTGGTCGCTTGATCCTACGTGTCATGGAGTAGTTGGTACGGGGGGAGGGGGTGGGGGGCAGGAGTGAAAGACAGCGGGGTAGCGGTACGCAGGGGGGTAAGGAGAAGGGAGTGCGAGGGGGAGGGTTCGCCCAGGGTGAGGGAAAGGGTGTGAGGCGCCCGGGTGAGGAAGCAGACTCTCAGGAGTGGCTGGTGTGGGCGCTTTGCGAGGGAAAGCTACACCTGCAGCGATAAGGTGGCTGGACCGGTACTTCTCGCCGGAGCCGAGTCTGATGCAGGGGAAAGTTACCCGGCAAATACAAGGAAATTTACGTTCGCTATACATAATGCCCGTCTATTTTTTGCCTGTCGGTTTGCTCGCTCTCTTGTTTGTGTCTTTCTCAGATCCGAATGTGACTGTTCAGATTATGTTTGCTGAACATTAGCTATCCGTATGAGAACACTCTGTTATATGCGTGGTACCCTTTGTGGGGAGAGGTGAATGCGTGCCTGCGTGTGCGGCTGTTGCCTCGCAAGTGTACTTTCAGTAAGTGTGTAGACGCTGGAAAACACATTTTGCCACTCGGTGCATAACATCAAGTGACAGATGGCCCTTCGCTTGAGAGTGTGACGGGGAAAGTCACCGGGAAGGCTCAAGGCATCTATGCTCTTATACCCTGAAAGTGGCAATACGTGTGTTTGTGCGAGTAATGACAAGCGGTAGAATGCACTGCATGGGAACAGCCCGTCTACCTCCGAGGAATTGGGTCGACGCGCGGGAAAAGGCTTATATTTAAACATTCTAAATATACAGGTTAATTCTATTCGCTTCTTTGTACCGCAAGGCTTTATTTTGTTTATATTGTACATTTTCAAATTCACTGTCGATATTTATGCAAAAACTATCAAAACCTTATAATCTGCCAATAGTTATTTTCAAATCATTATGACAGCGTAAATCATTCCCCTGTTTTTATCACATAAACATTTATCATACGAAACTGCGATATTATCCAATAATAATGATAATAATAATAATAATAATAATAATAATAATAATAATAATAATAATACGTAATTTCATATGCTTTGCCTGCAACAAACAAGCACACACAAACACCAAGCAAAGCTAAATCTCGACTCAAAAAGACGAGCGGGAACCGGAGAGAACGCAAAGTTTTCACCTCGCCCGTCGACACCACACAACATCGGTTTAAAAGGATTGACACCAAAGCCGACTAACGAGCTATCGGACAAGTTTAAACGCTTCATCATCGCGTTCGGATATTTTCTGATTTTGTTTTTGTTTTTTTGTTTTTGTTTTTTATTTTTTGTTTGTTTTTTTAACATCTTGAATCCAATCCCTTGAACGATGGTTCTTATGAGTTTTGTGAATCTTTGTTGTTTTTGAAAGTTGTCGATTAAGGAGGGAGAATGAAAATCAATCTCTTGCAGCATGAATTCATATGTTAATGAAGGCTGACTCATTCTATATCCAAATACTCCACACTTACCCGGTTTGGTTGCGTCCATTATCAACTTAATAATCTCGTCAAAGATTCTTTCCTAATCCAGCTACGTTCCTTCGCCCGAGAAGGCTTTGTTCCGTTTCCAGGAATTCATCGGTCCGAGCCCTTTGTACGCATTCGGACGCGTGTCTGATTGCTATTCTCGCCGACTGATACTGCAACTTTATTTGTTTTGCTAATAACTCCCTAAGGTCACTGTAGAGTCACCCTTATATCGCCCATCCACAGGGTTCCCATAGCGACGATTCTCCCTCTCTATGACTTGAATTAATTAAGAGAATCAGCCCCGCGAGTCAAATCATAATTAATTACATTTGTCCGCCGTGTGCAAATCATACCACGACTTTCATCCCCAACAAAAACAATGACTAAGACAAACTTGACAAAGCAACGTCGATCACAGAGGGGAAAAAAGGCTCGATTTTGCCATCCATTCACGCTTCACATCGTTCAGTTGTTTGGATCGCCTGGCGTGAGCGTCGAAGCCTCTGTTGCGGGGTCGAGTCCCTCTTCCTTGTGTCGCAACGTCTTTGTTTCGTCTTCATCATGGGAACTTTCGCTGTGCGGTGCTTCGTACTCTGACTTTCCACCCGTGCTATTTTATGGAGAGCTGTTATTTGGTCGATCTCCTTGCTTATTCTCTTCAGCTCCGCGTGTCGTTGGATCGATCCATTAGTAGTCAGCTGATGATCTATATTACTTCCATCCTCATCACAAATGCAATTTTAGATTACTTTACTTCGGAGGTTAAGGGATTGCCCGCCCTCACGCACACACTCTCTTTCTCTTTATTCTTGTGTAAGTCTGTGTGTCTCCCTGTATGGCTATTTATCTATCTATTCATCTGCATGTGTACCTGTCGTTCTGTCTCTCTCTCTCTCTCTCTCTCTCTCTCTCTCTCTCTCTCTCTCTCTCTCTCTCTCTCTCTCTCTCTCTCTCTCTCTCTCTCTCTCTCTCTCTCTCTCTCTCTCTCTCTCTCTCTCTCTCTTTCTCTCTCTCTCTCCCGTTCTCTTTCTATCTCTCCCCTTTCTCTCTCTCCTCTTCTCTCTCTCCTCTTCTCTCTCTATCTCTCTCGATCTATCTATCTATCTATCTACCTATCTATCTCTCTTTCTCCTTCTCCTTCTAGTTCTACTTCTCCCTCTCTTTCTCTTTCTCCTTCTCCCTCTCCCTCAACCATCCACCCTCCACCCCCTCTCTCTCCCTCTATCTATCTACCCATCTATCTGTGTGTGTGTGTTTAAATGTATTCCTCTCTCCACATCCTCCCTCTCTCTCTTATGTGTGCATGTAGGTGTATCCTTGTTTCTCTCTTTATCTCTATTACTTTCTCTTTCCTCTACTTCCCTGCCTCCTTTCCCACCTCTCTCTCTCTCTCTCTCTCTCTCTCTCTCTCTCTCTCTCTCTCTCTCTCTCTCTCTCTCTCTCTCTCTCTCTCTCTCTCTCTCTCTCTCTCTCTTCCTCTATCTCCCTCTCTTCCTCTCTGTCTCTCTTCCTTTCTCTTTCCTCTACTTCCCTGCCTCCTTTCTCACCTCTCTCTCTCTCTCTCTCTCTCTCTCTCTCTCTCTCTCTCTCTCTCTCTCTCTCTCTCTCTCTCTCTCTCTCTCTCTCTCTCTCTCTCTCTCTCTCTCTCTCTCTTCCTCTCTCTCCTCTCTCTCTCTCTCTCTCTCTCCCTCTCTCTCTCTCTCTCTCTCTCTCTCTCTCTCTCTCTCTCTCTCTCTCTCTCTCTCTCTCTCTCTCTCTCTCTCATTCTATCAATATATATATCTTTCTTTATCTCTTCCTCTCTCTCTCTCTCTATCTCTTCTCTCTCTCTCTCTCTCTCTCTCTCTCAGTCTCTCCCTCTTTCTGTGTGTGTGTGTGTGTCTGTGTGTGTGTGTGTGTGTGTGTCTCCCTTTCCCTCTCCCTCTCCCTCTCTGTCTCTCTCTCTCTCTCTCTCTCTCTCTCTCTCTCTCTCTCTCTCTCTCTCTCTCTCTCTCTCTCTCTCTCTCTCTCTCTTCTCTTCTGTGTGTGTGTTTCCCTCTCCCCCTCTCCCTCTCTCTCTCTCTCTCTCTCTCTCTCTCTCTCTCTCTCTCTCTCTCTCTCTCTCTCTCTCTCTCTCTCTCTCTCTCTCTCTCTCTCTCTCTCTCCTTCTGTGTGTGCCTATACATCCTACGTCTTGCAATAGCATATAGGCTCTAAATATGCTAATACGGAATAGTTTTCTCACTCAACAGTTTTCAAGCTCTATGTCCCACGCTGATTATAGAGGCCGAAGATAAATGTTATTATCGACTTTTCAGAATTAAAAGTGTCGTATCATTCTAAGGTTCGAATGCCTAAGTCTTCGCGCACTATTCGTACAATCCAGGGACACTTTCCAGCACATATATCCCCTGCTCTCCGCGCACTGCCTTCAAGACCATTATCAAGAGAGCCTCTTCCGCGGTGACAACGCAACTTTTTCAAACATACCAAAAATGCAATTTAACTCGAAGCCGAAGTTTATATTAGTTACATTCTCTTGAAAGACTAGTATATTCTAGATACTCTCACGTACCTCTGGAGATCGAAAAGAAATCCTGGCTCTCCAGCAGAACATGGAAGGGTGAATGTCTTACCTGCGTTGGTGTGGATGAAGGAATGGCGAACCTAATAAGTGAAGTCACAGTTAGTCATTCCCTAGTTAATAAATTCTCAGTTACTCGATCTTCAGTCAGTGAATGTCCAGTCAAGTATGTACATTCATGTAGATATGTAGTTAAGGCCAATTCCCAATAAGCAAATGACTAGGAAGTAAATCCCAGCTTTATTTTTCGCCGTTTCATTAGCATATATTTAGAGAGTATTACTCTAAGTCAGTGAATATTTTCCTCTTTTGTATGTTTAGTTACAAAGAATATTGTGAAAAAATATGAAATCCGAGTCAGCCTAGGAACTAAGTGTATTTTTAAAAGGCGACTTTTTACATAAAATTGATACAGAAAGTACATGAAAAAATGTAGACCAAGTTTCGAAATAGCCTTGTCCAGAAGCTTCGAAAAAGCGTATTCGCACACGATTCTATGACCACTTCTTACGTTTGTACTGTTTCCAAGTTATCTTGAATAAGTAAGAAATTAGGAAATTAACATTAAGTGCCTATATAATATTTCCCTCTTACCATCGTGCCTTTATCCTGTCGACATGGCCAATAAGGATTTCCGTAAATTACCGCAGCCACGAAAACGTGACGTCACAAATCTTTGGCGGTTTTGCGTATAGCAGACATTGTTCGGTAATCTGGCAGCACTGTGCGTTGGCACTCACTGCATTCTGGAATTAGGAAATAAAAATATTTAGCAAAGAGCTAGCACTGTCAAATTTACCCATATCAAACTATGGAAGTGCTGGCGAACATTGCCACGCTTGGAGGACCTCAGCGTTATGCAGCCAATGGGAACCTTATTAAAGATAATTTGATATTTGGGAGCACTGATGGGCAATAAACAGAAAGTCACTTTGAATTGATCAATAATGATTAGGATAGGTCGATATATTTATCGAAAGGCTTAATAAATGAATGGTGAAAGTATTGCTGTTCTAAAACTAATGAATAGAAACATACAAAACTAAGAAAAGTAAACATATTTTATGATTTTATTATGAATGCCAAGAGAACCTCTGATAATACCGCCGCAGAGCCAAGGAGACGACATGCTGTGAACCAGTGAACTTCAATGTATTCTGAGTTATCTGCGGCGAGTGGAGGCTCTACATGAGTTGCTGTTGTTGTATTGGGTTCTAAATGAAGAACTAATGAATATTAAAAGACTACTTCTCTGGATCATTAAGATAACTGTATGTATTATTTATTTCATAATCCTCCAAATTGCATGGTTGCGGAGATGTGCATTTTTTAAAACACAAGATGATAATGAAGAAATTTCAACGTGAATGCCAGGAGGACCACTGATAAAGGTTCTTCAGCTGTTGTTTAATGCACGATTCAGTAATCAGTGATCTGATAAGAGGGTGGTCGCTTATAACAGACATATCGCGTTAATTGTACTTCATGTAAAATGCATGACTTAGAGGTTGGCCGTGTGTCTGACTTCATGCACACGCAATCCGAAACCGAAATTTGGGAATAGTCAAGGCCACTCCACAGTCAATTCTGAGGTAGCTAATACCACGATTCTCGGTTCTCAACCCCGGGAAATGTGTATAATCTGTGCCTTATAGCAGATAAATGTGAACATGGATATCGTGTTCATATAATAAAACGATAAGACATCTTAATTGACCTCTCGTTTGTGTCTGAGACTTTACGAGTCCTCACCGAGCCAAAGGATGTATAATTATGGGTACAAGTACTAATTAAACAATTAGATAACCAACATTTCATTTCTGACCTCTTGTCTTTGGATGAGCAGTGAGGAACGTTGATCCTGCGGCCTCGCAACCATCAGAATGAGAAAAAACTTCCCTCCACTCCCGGTCTCCAAGTCGTGACCCGAACACCCAAACAATACTCACAGGGTCTACATTAGGACCTAATCATCATACGTGTCACGGGAGGTCAGGCCTTCATTCTTTTTTTTTTTTTTTTTTTTTTTTTTTACGAAAGGATATTTTCCACTCCGTCCCCCTAGGAAAGAATGAGCTTTACGTCTAGCAGCATGCCCCCCGCCCCCCAATCCTATCCGCCCCCTCCCCGGCCGGTGCGCTAAGATAATGTGAGTCCCGGCGGGGGATGTCCTTATAACACTATTCAATTCAGGGCGCATCACGACTCCCGCATCAGGGCGAGGATTACTCTCCGATGCATTATGAATCCCATTTGATATTAGCATTATCGCGGCCACAAATTAGAGAGCCTAACCAGTCGGTGGAGACCTGCATTTACCTGCCGGCTAGGGTCGACACTCCGCCAATTACAGAGCGACATAATTCCGAGTGGCTTCACGGAGCGACCGCTCGTAATGGACAGAGCGTGCATGCCTCGTGTGGGCTCTGAGGGCGCCTCCCCTCGCCCCGAGACCACACGCTCGGTCTTCCGTCGGGGGCTGCGACCCCTGTCACGACCACTCTGAATTCGAGGCGTATCTCTTCTACATGCCTTTGCCTGACTATCTAGGGATATGGTTTTAGTAAATATTTCGTATAACCTCAGTGCATTTGTCAGATACTCTGCCATCGCTTCCCGTATAGAATTTATACAAAAATGGAATTAAAAAGACTGTTGTTACACTGAGCACAACGGTGTGCAAATCATCCATGTAGGCAGCGTGTTTTTAAAAGATTCCTTAAGCGTGTTTTCTTGACATGTATGACATCGGCAATCTGGCAAGGGACATCCAGGAACAGCTATCAGGCATTAGCTCATAATCGCCCCGTGATTGTATATGTCATTCATTATTTTATCATTATAAAGCGATATCGTGAGGCTGCTGAGGTAATCACAATCAATCTCCGTCAGCCAGAGGATGCGGATCTCCAGGATTTCAGGATGCAATAAGAAGCAAAAGAATATATATATATATATATATATATATATATATATATATATATATATATATATATATATATATATGTATGTATGTATATGTATATATGCATATACTACATATATATATATATATATATATATATATATATATATATATATATATATATATATATATTTTTGTGTGTGTGTGTGTGTGTGTGTGTTATATATATATATATATATATATATATATATAATATATATATATATATATATATATATATATATATATTTGTGTGTGTGTGTGTGTGTGTGTGTGTATGTATATATATTATATATATATATATATATATATATATATATATATATATATATATATATATATATATATATATAATATATATATATAATATATATATATATATTATATATATATATATATATATATATACATGTATGTATGTATATATTATATATATATAATATATATCTATATGTATATATGTATATATATATATATATATATATATATATATATATATATATGTATGTATGTATGTATAGATAGTATATATATATAATATATAATATAGATAGATATTTATTTATTTATTTATTTATATACATGTATGTATATATATGTATATATATATATATATATATATATATATATATATATATATATATATATATATGCACGAGAAAAAATGAAAAACGAAAATGGTTTGCTATTCTCAGTCAAATAGAATGTATGATGAAGTTGAGCCCGATTTTCATCCTACATACCACTGATATTTCCCTGAACCCAATCAAATACCCTTAAATCTAGTGAAATCTCCCTAAACCCTATAAAATTCCCCTAAATCACGAGGCAGCAGTCCCAGGCGATGCAATCTGCAGCGTTTGCCAGTAATGATGGACGACTAAGTGGGTTCGATCGTGATATATTAGACACTAAATGCTTGCAGATTCATGAGATACGGCCGGGTGAGTGCGAGAACGTTGCAGCCCGAGAGGAAGTGTTATGGTTCTTTTTAATTTTATATTCATAACTTGATTT
Organism: Penaeus japonicus; assembly: GCF_977035675.1. NCBI lineage: Eukaryota > Metazoa > Arthropoda > Malacostraca > Decapoda > Penaeidae > Penaeus > Penaeus japonicus. The sequence goes on from NW_028234420.1 coordinate 22,717,683, forward strand.
CTCTTTTTCCAGGGGGAGAAAGGAGAGGAGAAAAGTACTAAACGTATTGCATTGCTTTATAATCCTTTTCAAGATGATTTGAAATTGTTCTTTTTTTGCTTATGAATTTAGGAGAACCGAAGTATAAAAAGCTGCTTCAAAAAATAAATATACTGATAATTTATCATTAACATATTTTGCCCGATCTCTTAAAGCTAAGCCGCCAGGCCGGGCAGTAACTTCGCGTCAAGATACGAGTCAGTCCCGCGGTGTTCGAAGATAAGCTATTTTATTTCTCGTTAACATTTGATAAGTATCAATACTTTGCTCTAAAGCTTTAGTCGATTGAAGCACGAAGTCCAGAGTGATTGACAGGAGAAATATGAACAACATGCGAGGAATGCATGAACACAAACTATTTTGATATAGGTGGGTACATGTAAGTATATTATCTGTATCGTTTTTAGCCTGAATAGTACGACTATGAATACGAGTATGCGCCTTTCACATTGCATATCTTTTGTGTGTTTACAGTATATGTTCTGCATATTTCCTAGACATATGCTAAC
>NW_028234420.1:22728230-22733230 GCF_977035675.1 Penaeus japonicus
GATGCTGAGGAAGGATTGAGAGTTGAGGGTTTGTGGGGGAGAGAGAAAAAGAGAGGGGCTATCGTGGCGACTCTGTGTAAAGGGAGGAGGGAGAAGGAGATTGATGAAGAAGGGAATGTGAGTAATGGAGGAACGAGTAGAGGAGTTAGTTGTAGAGGAGGGAGAGAGAGAAGAGAGAGAGGAGGAGAGGAGAGGTTAGGTAGGAGGAGGAGCGGAGAAAGGAGAGAGATGAATTGAAGAGAGAGAGGGAGATGTGAGAGAGAGGAAGAAGAGGATAAGAGAGGAGCGAAGGACTGAAGAGGGATGGGAGAGAGGACGGAGATGTGAGATATGAGGCATCGAGAGAGAGAGTGGGATGAGAGCTGAGGGAGAGAGAGAGAGAAGGAATGAGAGAAGAGGAAGGGAAAGCAGGGAGAAAAGGCGGGGGAGGTAACGCGAGACGAGGAGAGGAATAGAGAAAGAAAGATAGAGAGACAAAGGGTTGTGAGAGAGAAGGAATGAGAGAGAGGAGGAGAGGGAGAGAGTACAGAGCCAGCGAAGGAAGAGAAAGAGATGAGAGAGACGGACGGGGACTAGAAAACAGAAGAGAGAGAGAAGAGGAGGCCCCGAAGGAGAAGAGAGGAGAGAGAGATGTTTTATGAGGTAGGAACGAGAAAGATGAGGGAGAGAGAGACGAGAGGGAGGAGAGAGTGAGAGAGGGAGAGAGGAAGGAGAGAGGAAGGAGAGAAGAGAGAGAAAGAGGACAGCAGAGGAGATGAGAAGAGAGAGGAGAGAGGAGGAGAGAGAGGGGGAGCGAAAGGAGGAAGAGGGAGAGAGGAAAAGAGAAGAAGATGGAGAGAGAGGATAAGATGACGGAGAGGAGGAGGGAGAGTGAGAGCGAGATGAGAGAGAGAGAGAGTGAGAGAGAGCGAGGAGAGATGAGAGACTTGAGTTGAGAGAGAGAGAAACTGGAGAGAGAGAGTAGGGAGAGAGAGTGAGAGAAGGCTGGGTGAGTAGGATAACCCACTCTCTCTCTATCGCTTTATAGAGATTTGGAGAAAGAGAGAGAAACTGAGAGATTGAGAGTGAGAGGAGGAGAGAGAGAGGAGAGAGAGAGTGAAGGAGGGGAAAAAAAGGGGAGTGAGAGGGAAGAGAGATTAGAGAGAGTAGAGGGCGATGAGAGAGTAGATGAGAGAGAGAGAGGAGTGAGGAGAGATTTCAGAGAGAGAACGAGAGAGTAGATGAGAGAGAGAGTGATTGTGAGAGAGAGAGGGAGAGAGGTGATGGGAGGAGAGAGAGACGAGAGAGAGAGGTCCTGGTCGATAACCCACTCTCTCTCTCTCGCTTTTATAGAGAGAGAGAAAGAGAGAGAGAGAGAGGAGAGAAGAGAGAGTAGGAGCGAGAGAGAGGTCCTGAGAGGAGAGTGTGAACTCTATCTCTCTCGCTTTTAGAGATGAGAACAAGAGAGAGGAGTAGTAGATGCAGAGAGAGGGTTCGGTGTGCATGTGTGTGTGTGCTTGGGTTTGTGTGGTGATTTGGCGTGTATGGGGGTGTGTGCGGTGGGCGTATCATATGTGTTAACTGTGTGTGGATGGAGGAGAGGGAGTGAGGAGAGCGAAGAGAGAGAGTGTTGGGGTGGGTGGTGGGTGTATACACACACACACACACATACACAACACTCACAATCACACACACACACACACACACACATACATTGAGTATATATATGATATTTTTGTTTAGTAGAGAGAGAGAGAGAGAGAGAGATGGGAGAGAGAGAGAGATATGAGATGTAGGACGAGATGAGAGAGGAGTGAGAGATGAGAGTTGAGAAGAGACTGAGAGAGAGGAGAGGTGAGTGAAGTGAGCTCCCGAGAGAGGAGAGAGCTACTGAGTGAGGAGATTAAGAATGCGAATGAATGAGAGAGGGACGAGAAGCGAGAGTGATAGTGTGGAGAGCGTGGGGAGAGGAGACGAATCAAGTTGGAGAGAGAGAGAGGAGAGAGAGAGGAGAGAGAGGAGAGAGAGAGAAGAGGGAGAGAGAGAGAGTACTGAGAGGATGGAGAGGAGATGAGAGAGCAGGTGAGTGAGAGGGAGAGATGACGAGAGTAGAGGAGATGGGAGTAGAGAGGAGAGAGAGAGCGAGATAAAAGAGGGTAGAGCGGAGATGATCGGATGAGGAGAGAGTGAGAGAAGAGAGAGAGAGAGATAGAGACAAGCGGACTGAGAGGGGAGAGAGAGACCCGATCTGAGAAGGTTGGGAAGAGACGAGTTTGAGAGAGGGGGCCGAGACAGAGATAGGGGAGTCTAGATGATGAAGAAGAGGCGAAACGAGGGAGAGAGAGACAAGCGAGAGAATAGAGAGAGAGATGAGAATGGGCGTTGAGGTAGAGAGAGATGAGAGGGTAGATGCGGAGGCGATGGAGGACGAGAGAGAGATACGGACGCGAGGGTAGAGATAGGTAGAGAGATGGAGAGACGGAGAGTCGTGTAATGGTGGAGTAGTTGGAGAGAGGAAGGAGAGAGTGAGAGAGAGAGAGGTGGGGATATAATGGGACTAGAGAAAGAGATGGTAGGAGAGAGAGTGAGAAGGAGAGAGAGAGATTGGAGAGAGTATGGACGAGAGAGAGAGGAGATGTAGAGATGGAGGAGATGTGGGGAGGATGAGGAGAGAGGAGATGGATGAGAGAGCGAGACAGAGAGACAGTGATGAGAGGATGTGAGAGGAGATGAGAAGAGATGAGAGAGCGAGAGAGAGGAAGAGCGAGATCGAGGTAGCTGGAGAATGAGAGGAGAGGAAAGAGGGATGAAGACGAGAGATGGGAGATGAGGAGAGGGGAGGAAGGAGGGAGGATGATGGGAGAGTGAGAGAGATGAGAGAGAGAAGACAGATGAGAGAGAGAGAGGAGAGGTTGTGGAGAGAGTAGAGAGGTGTGAGAGGAAGAGGGAGAGAGAGAGAGAGAGGAGAGGAGAGAAGATGGAGCTGAGGAGAGAGAGGATGAGAGAGAGTGAGAGAATAGGAAGAGGAGAAGGAAAGGAGAGATGAGAGGGTTGTTTGAAAAAAAAAAGAAAGAAATGAATGTGTTTGGATAGATGGTGAGAAGGGGGGGAAAGAGGAGGAGAAGAGAGAGTGGCGGGGGGTGGTGATGAGCTACAGACAGATATGAGCTATTGATCGAGTGATGAAATGAGAGTGGGAGAGGGACTTGAGCGAGTGAGGGACGTCCGTTTGCCCTACGAGGGTTTGTCGAAGATGGGGAGATAGAGACGCAAAAAAGGAGAAAATTCCACAAGAACATAAGCTAAGGATGATTATCCTTGTACAAGAGCCTGCCGCCATCACTCACTTTGCCAAGATTGCAAGTTCTGCCACAAGAAACGGGTTTCGCCATCTCTTCCTGGTATTCAGAAGGCCGCAACAATGCCCGCTGATTCCATCTGAGTGGCACTGCGTCGAGCCAGCTCCGGTGACGCCTAAATGGGCCACCTGTCGGGGACTTTGCCACGCGCCCTTCCGTTTCTGCTCTTACTCAGCTGGTCTGCAGGCCGATGTCATGTGCATTTGTCCGCCACAGGAGTGTTTGCGTGCATGTATAGGTGTTAGATAAAGTAGATTGGTTATTGATAGTTATACATAAGTTATGTGTATATTTATATTATATGTTTAGATATATAGTAGTATATAATTATTATATACAAATATTCTGAGGATAATGTTGTATACATATAGTTATATTATAGTATATTTTATATAATATATGATATATAGTATATCTATATTATATATATTTAACATATAATGATATTATATATACCTATTAAATTTATATATATATAGTTATATATAATAGTTATCTAGTATTTATTGTATATATGTATATATATTATACGCAAAATATTATATATAAATTGAGTATATAATATATTATATATAATATTTAAATATATATATATATATGTGTTGTGTGTGTGTGTGATGGGTGTGATGTGTTGTGGGTGATGTGTGTGTGTGTGGTGTGTGTGTGTTGGTGTGTGTGCGCCCCCCCCCCCCCCACCCCCTTGTTGTGCGTGTGTATGTGTGCGGTTTGTGTTTACATATGCACACCACGTTATACACACACCACACACACACACACACACACACACACACAACACACACACATCACACACACACATAGTTATATGTATATATATATTATATAGATAGTATTATATATATTAATTATTGATATATATATATGTATGTATGTATGCATATATGTACTGTATATGTATGTATATGTATACTGACACCTCACCTTTCATTACAAATGTTAAAATTTTCCAGTGGAACTTGTATAATTGTTTCTATATACTTTATCATCTCTATATTCATTTAACTTCAATTCTTCCTGCAGCAGATGTCCAGAAATAACTGAACAAAACAAAACAAAATGCTCAACCGTAAGCCGAAAGGACATGAGAAGCACCGCACGCTGACCGCTCAGCCTGCGTGACCCAAAAGCCCACAATTTCTCTAATGGCGCCGCTAATATTCTAGCGCAATTACAAAGCCGCCCCTCCCCGGCCTGTAATTAACATCCACCCACTCGCAGGCTCCGGGAAGAATAAACTCCGGGATGACGGGCGGGAGAAATTCGATTTGATTAGTTCATTAAGGTCGGTAACCACATTAATTGCTTGTTGGGGCGATTCTTTACGAGCGCTCGACGGTCCGCCCCCTGTCATTGTCGCCCGTTTTGATTACCCCGACACTGAATTGACTCTCGGTAGTACAAAAGCCTTCGCGACGCCGAAATTGACGGCAGGACACAGCTGGATTCTCGGCCGGTCTGTTGTTTAATGTGGCGGCCTGGCAGGTGAATGTGCAGTGCTACCAGAGCCAGCGAACGCGACGCCTTTCGTAACTGCCAAGTGCTGGCTCTTGGCTGGCGCCGGGGAGCCTCGAAGGGGAAAGGGCAGCGCCTTCCACGGAGACAGGTAGCCTCGCCTGCCACTCACGCCCCTTTCAGGAGGGTTTC
>NW_028234420.1:22740730-22743230 GCF_977035675.1 Penaeus japonicus
GAGCATCTGCTCTGCATAGCTGCCTTATCCTTATTCTAAGATAAGGTCTAGTGGCCGCCCTGGCCATCACATCTTCAATAATGATCAACAATCCTCAACCATGTATTTTCCCCTACGATTGGTTCCATTTTTGAAGAAAAGTTGCCAGGAAGGTCTATAAGGCACTTGCATTGGCCCTCGGCAAACTATTTATTATTTTTTACCAGTCATACACTCAAGTACCTGGCAAGGATTGTGATTGGGTAGATCAATTAAATGTCACTCTCTCATTAGCCAACACAAAAACACCAAACACCTCCATGTCCAAGCCTTCAAGATTTGTGAACCAATATATGAACACATCCCCTGGGCCCATTCTCTTTTTATGAAATTTGATTAATTCATTGTATAGATTAAATAATTGAATTATTCTTTGTTTGTGGCAAAAGCTTTGTCAAAATAATAAGCTATCAATTCTATATATCATTTACCTCATTCACCATGATCATTCATTACAGTTTTTAGTGGTTTTGATTTATTTTATTGATTAAATAACTTTTATTCAACAGCTTTCTAGTTAGAAAACAATTACATAGCTTCTGTCCTTTATGCAGATAAAGTAAAAATTTTGCTGTAAAGCTTTGGTAATTATTATGAAGATCCCATGGCCTTCATGCTTAATGCTCAAGAAAGGTGAACTTCCTCCAAATGCATTCCAGCAAGAAAGAGCTTGGACAGGTCCCTTTCGTGCCTATAGATGTGACAGGAAGGTCTACAATCTCTAAATTACCAGAATATGCAGTACATGATGGAGGGAATCTTTACCCTTGCCAGTCAGCCAAAGGGCATGGAGGCTGCTGTGATGAATAAACAAATGTATCCTAAGTTTACCTACCTTTACAGACTTTATATGCCCAATTTATCATTTATGCTTTATGCTCTTCGAGTCAAAATGTTGCATGATTATTGCAACCTTAATTACATTTTTGTAGTATATTGGGTTTTATATAGGAACATGAAGTATGGATGTGTGTTACACAACCATAATACAAATTATGTTTTCATATGATTTGGATCTATATGTACAAATAGAAAGGCAAAATCATAGTGGTAAAGTGTCTGCCTATAAAATTAAAATTGATATTCAGCAACAGAATGACAGTAATAAATCACCCTCTTCCACAAATGGAGATTTCAGTGAAAGAAAAACTGCATGTAAGATAGATATATGATAATATGATAATTATTTTTCCTGTCTTTATTTTTATAAGAGAATATAGATACTCAAATGCTACTATATCTTATTTCATTTGCAGACACTTGTATCAAAACTCAATACAGAATGTGTGTATTTCAATTAGTCTTACAGGAATTTACTTGTTTTATTACCTACTGCCCCTATTGTCAAAATATACCTATGCCAGATTGAAACATGTGGTCAGAAGCTTTATAATTTTGAATGCTCTATCCTAGCCATTGCAAGCAAGGAATTTCTTGACATAAAACTGATCATCATCAATATGCTTAAGTGGTCAAATTTGGATCTGTGCTCACTAGTTTATGGCACCACCAATGCCCCATATTGCTTATGTCTCTTATAGCTGACTTACAGTCTTGATGCTGCTATACAGCTTTGTATTTTTGATATTGTACCCTAGTGATCAAGAATGCAGTACGGTTGATATACAATTCTTCTTTTTTATTGTAAACTGCACAAGTTCAGAAAATCCACTGAATTGGCACCTGTCTTTTCTAATGTTGGCCTCTGTTGAGCTTCAATCTGTACTGTAATTTTTCAACTTTTACAATGGTAGAATTACATGTAGAAGTAGATTACATGATTATCACAGACATGTTTTCCTTTAACCCAGAGAGAAACAAATGATGCGAGCCTTCTGTGAGGAGGCCTTGGCCTATGGTGAATGTACCCAGCCTCTTGGAGACAAGGAGCGACACATAACCATCCTGCTGAACCCAGCAGCCAAAGAAGGGTATGCAAAACTATGCACACTTGTACATAATCATGTCCAATGTGATTGGCCTAACCAAACAAACATTTCCTGATATTTTATGGTATGTTTCTTTCTCTTTTTATATACCTCAGAGATAGTTAAACATTTAGACATTCACAGAAAAAAATGATTCCATTGAATATAAGATGCATCTCTATATAAGACATTCATAGTTCATCAGGAAGTACATGAAGTAAACTTGATTTTATTGAAATGTATTCATCTGCAAACCTGAATCATATTCTCACATCTAAGATGTATTGAATGAACATTAGAGGGTATTTGAGCAAATATTTATGCATAGATGTATTTCAGCAAAGGTAAAAACTTATATGAACAATACTGTGCTCCACTTTTCCACCTTGCTGGAATAAAGGTGGCGACAGTCAAGACAGAGCATGAAGGTCAGGCTCAAGACTTGATGGGTGTCATGGAAAATACCAGTGCTGTTGTTGTAGCTGGTGGTGATGGTACTCTGGCAGAGGTAATTTTTTGTGATTTTATATATA
>NW_028234420.1:22755730-22760730 GCF_977035675.1 Penaeus japonicus
CATATGGGTTAACCCATCAACAACGGGGATAGATTTGCTTACCCAGGATGGGTTTTATTTCATAGCGAGGCAGCTTCACGCAACATACCTTGACTTTTCCCACTCTCTTTTAGTCACTCATCGTAGAGCTAGAACCATTTTTGTGTTTTGTTTTTTTGTGTCATATCTGTCATATCACTGACTATCAATTCTGCAGTTGACTAAAATTGTAGTTCAGAGTCCATAGAAGCTCTTTTTTTCTTTATACTCAGTGTGATTGAAGTATTCCTATTTTAGGGGGGAACAAAGGACAACTTTTTTTTTCATATTTGTGTGCAGTCATGAACCGAGTATGAAACATATAACAGTCCAAAATGAAGATAACATGAAGAGGTAGGGAAGATGAAGGAAACTTATGACTTTGAGTGCCACAGTAAAAGGCATCCCTACTGGGGCACATTGCAGACATTGGGCATGGTTTGAGTCACCTTTCTCCTCTCGTTCTGCCTTTACATCTTTCATCTGAGGTACTTTAGAGCAAGAGGTCGGCAACTTGCTATGTGCCATCGCTCTATAGAGATAGTGCTTTCTAGAGACTGTAGATGGGTGCCATTCACTGCTCTCTCTCCTGATGGCACTAGAAGAAAGTGGTGCCATCTAGGTTTTGGATGTTAGGTGAAACCCATTTTGCTTAATATTATGGCAAGTATAGTAATTATGACTGCAACTGTCAACATCATTCACACATTACTCATAGTACAATAAAATAACACAGTGATCCGAAATCCCTGAACATTATGACGCCCGTTGTCAGGCCAGAGATCTTGCATCATGTATGATGAAAATACATGTCACCTGTCGTTAACGGGTTAATCAGCAAACATGAATAACAGCTTGAATAGTAGCCTTACTTACAAATATATAGAAACGAGATTTGTAAAACTTCTGCAGTACTACATGATCACTCAAATTGAATTTGGATTGTTTATTAGGCATTGTGTAAGATTTGTTCTAAAATGAATTATTGTATGAAGTCATTACAGATGGGTAATAGATTTGCTTGCCCAGTCTCCAGGATTGGTTTTATTTCAGAGCGAGGCAGCTTCACGCAACATACCCTTGACTTTTCCCACTCTCTTTCAGTCACTCATTGTTAAACTAGAGCCAGTTTTGTGATTTAATTTTTGTGTGTTTTATTGTATTTAAAGGCTTATGTGTGCCATATCACAGGCTCTAACAATGCTGCAGTTGACTAAAATTGTAGTATCATATCAGCTCATTATTTTCTTTATACTCAGTGCTGTTTGCTGTTTTATGGGAGGGCAAAAAGCAACATTATTTTTTCACATTTTTATACTGTTATGTATAATAAGGAACACATGACCATATACAACAAAAATAACATGGAGAGGTAGGGAAGAGGAAGGAAACCTGTGGTTATGTCTGTGAATGCCACAATAAAAGGCATCCTTACTGTCACGGGTAAACTGTAGACACTGAGCATGGTTTGAGTCACCTTCCTCTTCTCATTCTGCCGTCACATCCTTGATCAGCGGTACTTTAGAGCAAGAGGTCGGCATCTTGCTGTGTACCATTGTTCTAGAAAGATAGTGCTTGCTAGAGACTGGATGGGTGTCATCAAGACTTTCTCTCCTGTTAGTGATAGAGGAAAGTGGTGCCATCTAGGTTTTGGATGTTAGGTTTGCTTAACCCATTGCAGACAGGTGTCATGATGTACATGACTCAGGAGCTTTGGCTTGACAATGGGCGCGGAGATTTTGGATAACTGCTGTTTTGTTGTGCTATGAGTAAGGAGTGAGTGAGGATGACAATTGCAGTGATAAGGACTATAAGTACCGTAATATTAAGCTAACTTAACGTCCAAGACCTAGATGGCACCCTTTATTCTAGCACTAGTAGGAGAGAGAGCCTTGAATGGCACCCATCCACGGTCTCTAGCAAGCGCTATCTTTATCCCATTGGAGCCTGTTGATGTGATAGCATGTATTGTGGTTTTCGCGTCAGACGCCCGGGACGAGCTATGAGGGGAAGCCGCGCTCGGGTAGAGCGAGTGGGCAGCCTAGGATCACGGCTTGTGCCTCTGAGAATCTGGAGGCGTTAGGCTTATGCATTCGAGAACCCCGCTATTTCGACTGCGCAAAGCCGGAACGGCCCCGGCGTGAATGGGTTAAAGAGCTGTGGCACATGGCAAGTTACCAACCTCTCGCTCTAAAGTACTGCTGATGAAGGATGTGCAGGCAGAACAAGGAGAAGAATGGCGACTCAAACTATACCTAGTGTCTAAAATGTGCTCCTGTGCCAATAGGGATGCCTTTTACTGTGGCACTCACAGTCATAAGCATAGGTTTCCTTCCTCTTCCCTACCTCTTCATGTTATCTTCATTGTAGATGGTTATATGTTTCATATTCGTTCATGACAGCATACAAATATGAAAAAATAAAGTTGCTCTTTGCCTCAAATGAAACAGCAAAACTTCTATCACACTGAGAATAAAGAGAATAATGAGCTAATATGGATCATATACTAGAAATTTAGTCAACAGCAGCATTGATAGATCCTGTCATATGGTACTTATGTCTCTAAACTCAATCAATCACAAAAAATAAAACACAAAAACAGCTCAAGTTTTACAATGAGTGAATGAAAGAGAGTGGGAAAAGTCAAAGTATGTTGTGTATAGTTGCCTTGCTCTGAAATAAAACCCATCCTGGAAACTGGGCAAGGGAATCTATCCCCCGTCTGCAATGGGTTAATATTATGACTGCAATTGTCATCATCACACACCTTACACACAGCACAATAAAATAACATAATGATCCAAAATCCTTGATCATCATTTACTTCATGACACCTGTCATCAGGCCAGAGATCCTGCGTCGTGTATATCACGATACCTGTCTGCAATGGGTTAATACTAGATTAATAGGGGGCCAGAGCCAAAGAAAAAAGTTGCAAACTACATAAATGCAGCTTCTCATATTTCTAGCAAAGGGGAAGAATGTGGGCATGGTCATTGTTCTGTAGTTATTTTTAAATTTCTTACTGTTTTTGTTAACATTTTCATTGCTCTGTCTAATCTCTGTTTGCATATGCATTTATTCATTATCATTACCTTTTCAGAAAAGAAAATAGACTACAATAGCATAATAAATGAAGAATGTGGGGCTGTCAAAAAAACAACTGTCAGCGATATTTGTGATCTATCGGTTGTAACAAAGAATACTCCAGAATCATTGGAAATTCCAAATTATGCTCTCGCACTGAAAAAAGGTAATTGGTTTCATTTGTTTTCACTTTTTTCAAGAAACTGTTATATTCTCTATATTATGAGCTCGAGTATATGTAATTGATAAAAATAAATGCATGTATCTATATTGTGGACTTTTTCATAACTTGTCATTCTTTTTTACAGGTCCTACCCATGTGGGGTCCTTTGCATTTATCCAAGAGGGCTGGAGTAGAGAATGGAATAAATCAAAGTCATATGAATCGGAATCCATTGTTGGAGAAATAACTCTAACACCAACAGGGAGCACAAAAACAAAGAAGGTATGATATATAAACATGTGTCCAGTTTTGTATGATTTTAATTACTGAAAAAAGATACAGAGTCCAGATTAAACTAGATTAGGAACATTTTGAAGTATATTTAGTTTTTAACCCACTCACGCCGCCGATTTGCTGACTTTTTTTTTTTTTTCGCGTCCCTCGCCGCCGACGAGATTTTTTTTTAGGCCGCCGCTCGGGTGCGCGAGCGGGCAGCCCAGGCGGCCCTCGCCGAGAATGCGAATCTCAACGTCATGATGCGTTCATACCGCGTAAGCGACCGTGCATAAAGCGAAATGGCCCCGGCCGAATGGTTAACCACTCTTCACGCCGGATGACGTGCTGAACGTTTCGTGGTTTTCGACGTCCAACGCCGCCGACGAGATATCTGGCCAAGGCCGGCGCTCGGGGTGAGCGAGCGGGCAGCCCAGGCTCGCGGCCCGTGCGCCCGAGAATCTCGAAGCGTTCGGATGATGCGTTCGAAAACCTCGGTATAGCGACCGTGCAAAGCCGGAATGGCCCCGGCGTGAATGGGTTAAGGTTGCAAGACTTCCTTCCTGACCAGATTGAATTCTTGACTTCCATGTCTTTAAAGCTCTGACCTTAATTTCAAATCCTTCTACATTTTACATGTGTCAGTTGACAACATGCAGAGACATATATTGTATTTTTTAGTTTTATCCTTACCCTTTCATAATATTAAATTAATTAGATTTATGTTCAAGTAATTTTAACTGAATTAATGAACTAAATATAGTATTTTGTAAATTATACATCACATCTGTTAATCAGACCAAAAATATAAAGAAACTTTGTTGATATGAACATTTGTGATTTGTATAGATTTTTATTTATTTTTTAATTATTCTACATATTTCCTATAATAAACAAAATTAACTGACTGACCTTTTTCTGATATCCTGATCTTGTGCATTACAAAATTTTTAAATCTTTAGAAAGTGTTTGGACATACTTTTGTAATATTTTTTTCTCTCTCTCTTCCTACAATATCAGGGAGAAGATCGAGAACTTAACATTGACAGTGAGACTTTTGAAGTACGCCCAATGAAAATCAAGCCAAGGCCTGAGGCAGTCACTATTTTTGCACCTGCAACTCCTCCATTTACTGCTCATGTAGGCTGATGGATGGCACTTCACAGTGGTACAGTCTAATAGGCTTGAATGCCAAGTCTAAAACCAATGAAAGAGATCTCAGTGTCAGTCTACATGGGACTTGGTAAGGGACTTACAAGAAATGGGTTCGGTCCTGCTACATCACTTATAGGGTTGATGTTCATGGCATTTTCACTCCTTGCTCAATGATGAGTGTGAGTGTGCCTAGAAAAGGCATTTAGAGTGTATATCATTTATTTTTGCTATGATTTTTGGTTATGTAAATAGTCAAAGATTTGTGTTTGCAAATTATACAAATTCATTAATTGAAATATGTAAA
>NW_028234420.1:22783230-22785730 GCF_977035675.1 Penaeus japonicus
CCTACCCCATCCCAGCCTCCTTTTCCCAGGGAGTTTTCTTCCATTACCAACCTTGCAGTTTGGTACAGCTATAGATACCATAAATGTCATTACTGGATGTTTCTTGAAAAAGGAATTCTTCATGAGAAAGGTACTTACTTGGAATTCTTGGAATCACTCTTCGTTTTTAAAGTCGAACTTGTATTCCATGATAAAGTTTCTTTTGGAGAAATCCTTTTGCTACACATCCATTGTGTGTACATCCTAGTGATGCTCCTCATCTTACATATGAATGATCACATTAACTTTATACCTCAAGATTCTACCTGTAAACAAGCCAAGACTTAAAATCTATTTTATTTACTAGCATTATACCAGGTGCTCTAAGCCCAGTGTCTTTAGTGATCTTATATTTAGAAATTGCTAGGCTTATGTAGGTGGAGGTTTTGTTGATGTATGCCAAATTTTACATTAATCAAGAAAACTAATTATTTAGGAATGGCACTTGCCTCATAACAAAAATGTGCCATGAGCAGAAGCCATTGCTCTTGGGCTAGGCACAGTGGACTCTTTATATTGACCAGAAAGGAGGACTGTGGCACAAAGGGTGCCATTTTATCTTATGTATATATTCTCTCTATTCAGATCAATGGTAGGCTTCTCTTAGAGAAACCGACGGGTAAAGTGAATTCAGGTCTCAAATTTAGCTAAGGTTTGAATGTTACTCTATATCAGCTGGAAGCAGGAGATTGTACAGACAAAAATTTTATTTATTTGCCATATATTTTTTTCTTTTTTGTGTGATGTATGATGATAGAGAACTGGGATGCTGCTGCCATTCTGATTTGAATTAACATTCAAATATTATTTCTTGAACAGGAATAGATAGATTTGTTATTATATTATGATATTTTTTATATGTTCTGTATTAACATTTTATGTTGATTTAATTATTTATTTTTATTTTTTCTAAGATTTAGATTTACAGATGATATCAGTCATTATAAAGCTATATTTTTATTGTTTCAGTGAGAAACAAGGCTGGAACCATTTTGATAGCCTTATATGGTATCACACCTTTCAGTGTCACTATGCTAAACTCTTTGACAAGAGGATAAAATTTTGCTATGCAAGCTAATGCTTTGATATACCCATATCTTCATTTTAATCAATAAACAGACATGACCAAGTTGCTGAAAGCACAAGAATTTTGGCCATTGTAAAGATGTGAAGCCATGTTAAACCTTTTATTAAGATATCACATGTTTGGTGTGAAGTATATAATCATTTATGGTAGTTTTTGTAATGAGTACAAGATACTTACAGTGATGGTAAATAACCATTCACCGTTTTATAGGATATGTAGGGACACATTTTATTTTATCTTCATCTGTGTATTTTGTTCTTTCCTTTGTTGATTCTTAGATGGTTGACTTTGGTCAGTCGTCTGATTTTTATTCAGTTGAGTAAAGGTTGAATACTGGTGTAGTAGGTTGGATATAGGCCTAAGTATGCAAGGATAATTTTGACTGCTTCGATGATAGTGCTGCAAATAGCAATTCAAGATGTTTTTGCCATTATTAGTGGAGCTTTTAAAGACCATTACAGTTTTGGTAGTGTTCTTCATAAGTTACAGGGATGTGGAAGTTGTATCAGTTGTGTCATATAACAATTCTCTGAATTTTGGAACTACACGATGTTGTATCTAAAATATACAGAAGAGAAACCTGAGTGGACTGGATCCTCTTGCATAGTATTAATAATGCTCTTAAAGACAGATATGCACTGTGTCAATGGGCTTGTCCGAGCTATTTTTATTGGTACCATGTTTTACAGTTGTTCAGTGACAAAATTTATGAAAATTGTGAGGGGAAGAAATTTACCCCCTTGCAATATCCATCTTGCTAGCAGATGAATTGATATTCTGAACTTCTTTCCTCAAAGATTTTGTCTTTGATTATCTCGGATTTGCCCAATATCCATCATATCCATGCCCATAATACATATCTAGGGCAACACTTATAAACGGGTACTACATACAAGGTCACTATAACAGGGTCCAGCTGGCGTGCCTAGCGCTAACCGGTGTCGTTCGTCTTGCATTCCCATCAGGGAAATAGACATTCAGGATCATATTCTGTATTGATTCCATTTTTATTTTGTGTTCTTTGGAATGTCCTTATAGAGTAAATTATAGGATAAATTATAATCACTCTGGTCTCTTGAGCCAATTTCTTTGGTGCATCTACCTCAAGTCATTTCTTCTGCTGGCTTGTGTGACCCCTTCCATGACATGTTAAGGTCCTCCACATGAATTTCAAAAGTCAGGGATTGAAGCTAGAACTTGTCTGCTGAAAAATTCTGTGATATGTTGAGTATCTTCTCAGGATAGCAGTAGATAATGGAAATCTTTCCTTGTTATGAAGGCAGTATTTTGTGATTCAGTTACGAACAAACAGTCAGCCAATTTGTGCATCATTAAACATAAGAATTATCAGATTTGTTAAGTGCTGAAAATGAT
>NW_028234420.1:22830730-22835730 GCF_977035675.1 Penaeus japonicus
AAAGGCAGCCATCTTTCAGGAGAGACGGCACCAAATGGATACTGAGGGAAGATATACATATGTGTGTGTGTATATATATATATATATATATATATATATATATATATATATATATATATACACACACACATATACATATACATACATACATATATATACACACATATGTGTGTATACACGAACAACGGTAAGTCTGATTCCTATATCGGGACAAATACTTCTTTTCTAATGATATTGTCGATATGGGATGCTTTTGTGTGGAAAGAGATGTTCCCAGGATAGCATTGTATATCATGGAAGTTGTTGTGTTGGCTCACTTGATTCTACCGGAGGTAATGTGTTAGCGTTTTGAATATAGACATCCGGTTGCAGGCACTGGTGTATTGTACTTTCAAGTGTGTCCTATCTGCGACAGCTCTAAGCCACGTGCACCTCCCCATCACCGTTTTCAAATCGGTCTCCCAAGACGCACACCTACATGCTGCAAGGACTGCAAAGTGTAAAACACCGCTGCCTCCGTAGTGAGGTTCTCGCCCCATGGGCCCCCTCCCTCCATTCTTGCACTCCCCAGTTGGGCCTTGAGACGACAGCGAAGGGAGGGTATGGCTCAAAGGCAAATCAGCCGTGTTGCAAATTGCTCAGTTGTCTTAGTGTTGTTAGGGGGTCAGATGATCGACGGACTTTTTGTCTCGGTATGCAGTTGTTATGATTTATTTTTGTGTTATTATTATCACCATTTACATTATAATCCTTTTTTTTTACTTTTAATATCATTATTATCGTCATCATCATCATCATTATTATTGTGATTATTATTAATATGATTATGAACTTTATTTTTGTCATTTAATTACTATTTTTTCAGTATATCAGCAGTCATCATTCTTTTATTTTATTGTGGAATTTATAATATTTAGTTATTATTTTTATTATTTTTACTACTGCTATTCTTATTAGTATGTTCATTATTATTATTGTTATTGTTATCATGTTTATTATTATTATTATTATTATTATTATTATTATTATTATTAGGAACTTGATTTAGTTGTAAAATTCCTTTATTCTCCCTACTCCTGTTAGACTCAGTAGCAGTAGGCACAGATGTCGCTCGCACCGTCTCTTACTCTTAGCATTGTCGTCTTGAGGGCGGGCTGCGAAGGAAGAGGCGGGGAGGACCTCGAGGGCGTGTGGATGGGGTACAGGGATCCCCCCCCCTCCCCCACACACATACACACTTCCCCGCCCCTTTCCTCCTTCGCTTCGGTGCTCGGTTGGTCACCTCATGGGCTCGCGTTTGCCTGGGGCTCGGCTGTCATTCGGCGCGATATTTCAGTGGGCAAGAGAGAAGAAATGTTCTCCGCTTTCTGTGCGGTGTTTCTATGTTTACCGTTTATTGTCATTGTATTCTTTTATTATTATCAATACTATTATCGTTATTATTATTGTTTTTATTATTATTATTATTATTATATTACATTTTGTATGTATTTTTACGTTTTTATGTATTTCATTTTTATGAGATATGTTATTGCATGCTATGTCAAATGAAGGCGAGCCTTAGTTTAGTTATGATTTGCAGCTTCAGTGCGTTAAGTCGATTGCCGCGCTGCAACAGCTGGTTCGTGTGCGTATGTGTGTGTGTGTGTGTATGTGTTTGTGAGTGTGAGTATTTTGTGTGCCTGCGTGCTGATTGATGATTCACAGAGTATGTGTTTGAATGTCTAGAGTATGCAGTGTGCTTGCCACCCCACGTCCCGCCTGGCTCACGGTAAGGCACGTTCAGTCCACCTCCTCCCCGATGACCCTCGACTCGGCCATGCCGCGGCTGCAGCTTGGGTTTCGCTCTGCGATTGCTTTCATCAATAGTCTCTTTCAAAAGAAAGGAAAGTCGTATCTTGGAGTAATGTTTATTATATGCTTCAAACTAGTACTATAATTGGAATTCACTTTTTAAGGGATTAGCAGTTACTTTTTCATACGTATACTTTTGATAAGAATGCAGAACCTAGCGTGAGAATTCGTAGAGTCAAGCCGTCCTTCGAGATTTGAGAATGCCACAAGAGTGGCACAGACGATCAATTAGGTATGCGGTAGTGGTCATTGCGGACCCATAGCCCATGGCGGACATGGACGCCCCTCCCCCCTCTTAGGGCGGCTTCCGGTACGGCCGCTCCGCAGAGCCTCCGCCGGGAGAGAGGCCGTCCCTCCGCTCTCGCTGGTTCCGGTCCTCGAGCTCCTGGGGCGGCCCGAGGGTGGAGGCTACAGAATGTGCCCGGACAGCCCCTCTTGTAACTCAAAGCGGTCCAGTAGTGTAGTCAAGGTAGTTGAGTTTGTGATTTTAAAGTACCCTCCCTCTCCCTCCCTCCTTCCCCCTGCCCCCCCCCTTCTCTTTCCCCCCGGGCCAGTAGTAGCACAGTAAGGTAGTCCAGCCATAGTACAACCCGGTTTTTCTCCTTTTGCAGGTGAGACGGAACTGAGAAAAGCCTACGACAGAGAGAGAAAGGTGTGTCCGGTTTGTCAGAAGACGATCACGGCCAAAAACATAGCGCGCCACATACGCACTCACGGCAACATGGCCAAGTTAGAGTCCGTGTACGAGAATCTCGACCTGATCGACTGTGCGTGGATACCGGAGTGAATCGGCACGAGTCTTTAGAAACAAAATAAAGTCCTGGATTTGAAGGAAAAGATTTTGATCAGTGTGCAGATGAGGAAACGATGAGAGTGAGAGAGAGAGACGAGTATATTGTGCGGAGGCTTTTTTTCCCTTTTCTTTTCTTTATTCCAAAGAGATGTGACTTGTCTCAACGTAGGTGCTGTGAAGTTACAGGGTTTGTCCTGAAGACTGCGTCACAATGCCAAAAGGACAAGAGCTGTTAAAGAGAAAGTACCTTTTGTTTTCCAGATTAGATTTAAGTAAGTTGACTCTATTCTGAATTATATATATTGAAAGACTATATTTTTAATCCAGTGTTGTGAAGTCAAAAGTTAAATTTAAGTGCGCAGGTAAAGCAGAGCGTGGAGCGACTTAAAACACTTCCACCTCTGACGTCACGGCCGCTCACGGCCAATCTTCACTGTGTGCGTCAGGATCGTCATCAATGAATGAGTTTGAAGAGTCTGTTATATTGTCGTAATGTTCCTTGGATGTCATGTATTTTGTAACACGGTTACTTAAGTGATTTTTTTTACTCGCGAGGGTAGAGAGAAAATTGAGTGTAAGGACCACTTCCCTTTTTACTTTTTATTTTGACATTATTATTGTTGTTATTATTATTGTTATTATTTTTTATATTATTATTATTACTATTATGATTATTATTATTATTATTATTATCATCATTATCATTATCATTTAGTTTATCAGTCTCACCACCCTAATAGTCGCCAGGTTATAGCTGCTATACTACGCTTTCATTTCTTCTATGTAGCAGGGGGACTATCTTGAGTGTTTCCACACAACGGAGCGACACGTACAAGGTTGAGTGAGAGTAGTCATATAGAGGGGAAGTTGGGGGTTCCCCCGGCCTTTCCCGCTGTGCTTTCGTGCCCACCGAGGGAAGGGGAGTTGGAGGGGGAGATAGTGAATTTCGTAGCTTTGGATACCAAGTAAATACCATTTTTAGTTTAGATTGGATCGGAGCTCATCGGTGTTATTGCATACAAAACCAAGGGGGTAGGAGGGGAATAACGCTGGTTGTTGGTAGCAGCTTCATCAATACCTTCTACCGAGTGGGGTTGGATTTTCTTAAGTAATAGCAACGGTGACTTTGGCTGTTGGGAGGGGATTATAGTTTTATATACAGTTGTAGTCTTATTTAATATTTATTCACGTCAGATATGCTCATGGTTGATGGTTGGAGATGAGCTGTGCATCATGGTATGCGGGCCAAGCAAGAGGCTCAAACCTCAACTCGCATATTAACGGCAGTACTGTACCTGTACCACCTGCTCTCGGACCCTCACTCATGCAATAAACCATTACATTATTGTGGTGTCTCTTACGTTGCAGGCATTGTGTTGCTGACCCATACAACAGTGCATGCTATTAGTTCACTCCAGGCCCAGACGGCCGCGTAGGACACGTTTCCGAAAGGTGTCACAGTTCTTGCTCCTGCCAGGGCGACGGCCAGACGTGATCGCGGAGAATCGTAAACGAAGCAGCGAAGGGAAAAGGGCAGGGAAACGCACATTTTCGGGTGTTTGCTGCTTTTCTCTTCGCTGTTCTGCTTGCGACTCGTTCGCGGAGACTCACTGTGGCGCGCGACACTTTCCAAAGGAAGTCCCGCGCCTGTAGGGAAGGCTCGGTTCGTCGACCTTGGCAATGGCGTAAGCTGTGAGATTTTTCCCCCTTTTTTCAATGTGATCACTCTGAAGTTGAATAATTTATATCACTAGTATTATACAATTTGACATAATTGCTACGCCAGTTTGCCATACGTGGTTCATGGACTGGACGTAATTAGACTTATGTTATTTACGTAAACATTTCCTGTTTGATTATTTGTCAGTACATGATGTAATCTTGTATTGAACCTTTTCTTTATGTTTGCCTTTCCTAATTATGAAGTTTGGCATTGTTTTGCACAAAATAAATGAGTAGTTTTACAAAGTGTGTTTTATCTGTATACCCGGAGAGACAGCAGCCAGTTCTGAAAGCATCCCCATTGTAAGAGATGCATCACAGTATTGGGAAGCTGGTTTTACATCTTTACAAAAACTAACTTACACGAGATGAAGCAATACCTACAAAGCAAAGCAAAAGTGTAGAACTTTCCATGATTAGATGTTTTCCTGCAACATAGAATGTTTATTTGTGATGAATTAGTTCAGTTTATTCTTTTCCATAGTTACAAAATCTCAAGGGTAGTACTCACAAGGCATGATCAACTGATCATTCATCATTCGTGATGTATATCAGTATAACAAAAACATATCACTTTTGCGTATATGGAGATGTGACTTGTGTGTGCTTGTGAATACGAACACATTTCGTC
>NW_028234420.1:22843230-22848230 GCF_977035675.1 Penaeus japonicus
CAGACTCTGTACTTGACATTAAATAAGCGATAGAATAATCAACATGAAATATCCCGTCACTAGAGGTAGAGCTCCTGGTCCCCGCGCCGGCCTCCTTGCTCCCTCGGGCCCTGGCTACCGCGTCGGGCCTCGCTGAGGAAGGGTGGCCTCCAGGTGGCCGCAGTGCTGTGGCAGGTCACAACTAACATGCACGCTGGTGCGTCTGCTAGGAGAGAGAGAGAAAGGCAGACAAACAGAGGGAGAGACAGACAGACACAGAAAGACAGACAGAGAAAGAAAGAAAGGAAGAGAGAGATAAAGGGAGAGATAGAGAGAGAGAGAGAGAGAGAGAGAGAGAGAGAGAGAGAGAGAGAGAGAGAGAGAGAGAGAGAGAGAGAGAGAGAGAGAGAGAGAGAGGAAGTGGGGGTGAGAAGGAGGGAGGGTGGGAGGCAGAGACAGAGAAACACAGAGAGAGAAACAGAAAGAGATAGAGAGAGAAACAGAAAGAGATAGAGAGAGAAAGAGAGAGAAAGAGAGAGAGAGAGAGAGAGAGAGAGAGAGAGAGAGAGAGAGAGAGAGAGAGAGAGAGAGAGAGAGAGAGAGAGAGAGAGAGAGAGAAGTTAGGTTAGAGATGAATGCAAAAAGAGAATTAATCGCTTGGTGATGAGGGAGGCCCCGACCCAGGCGAGGCCCCAGCGCGCGAGGAGGGCGGCGGGCGACGTCCCGCCCGCGCGGCCGTCGCGTTCAAAGGGGCAGGCATATCTACGTCATGTAATTAAGTTTTCTTCTTACAATATTCCGAATGCCACTTAGATGATGCAATCAGTAGTTATTATTGTTGTCAATTTTCTGTATAATTTGTTGGAGATGAAATAATTTTAAATGGATGCATGTGGATGAATTGCTCTAACATGCAAGGCAGTAATACTAATTACAACTGGTGGTTTCTCTTTATACATGTTATAATTCCACTTGAAATTCCATTTAGATTTAACGCATAGACATTTTCATTCTGTGACATAGTGAACATATCAACTACATTTTGCAACCAGTTGTCAATGCACATGCCATTATTCATGCGTTCAAAAGCTGTAGGTTATAGTGCTGTAAACACTATGAGTGGTGTTTTTTCTCTGTATTCTTACCGTGTTAATGCAGTTCATCTATTATTAACCGAAGGGAAAAAGTATATTTAATCACTCATATGTTTGTGCATCCATTCGTATACTGTAAATCACACATTTTTTGAACACGTACGATTTCTTTTAAGACAATCTCTTTCCGATGTCCTTGCAAACATTCCTCAGCACACTCGGCCGATCAGTATGGTGAGAGACTTCCCGAAGTTTCTTGACGAAATGAAGCCTCGTGCTTTTGTGCTTTTCTCCCTATTGCAGTGTACGTTTTGATCATTTTTATTTTTGTTATTTTATTACGTTGTCTTTTTACACATGTAGAGCGTGTGAGCCAAGGCACGCTCGCGTCATTACTGCCAGTGAGCTTTTTCAGCTTATTCTGTGTTGAATACGACCGTAGTGAGTAGCCTTTCCGGTCACTTGCGTGTTTTGACTCTCATTGTCACCTGCGATCACGGACGAATGGATTTGATTCAACTAGGATATGCTGTAAAGTAAGACAGTAGCTCAAGTTTACTTATTAAAGGATAACTTAAACTTGCCATTTCCAGATTTTTCCAAGTTTCATATCCCCAAGGATTGTCTTTCCGCTCAAGTCGCGTGTTCAAAAATAGGGAAAATGTCGCTTTGTAGATCCCGCGCTCTGATTGGACCGCCTCACCCACTGCCTGACTCGGCGAACGCTTTCGGTGACCCACAGGGGCGCCGTCAGCTTGCCGGCAAAGTCCCGCCTTAGTGCGTTCCCGCCACCCCTGTGTGCTTTCGCCCGTGTGTATACTTGGCTTAGGCCTGCGCCCTCTGCTCAGTCCTTACACTCCTGACGCAGAAGGTGGACACGGCAGCGTCTTAACATTCACTCATTACATGTTCAGCCCAACATAGCAAGCTGTAGGTCCGTCTGGACGTAGTTCAGTATAACAGTCCCTTCTGACATCGATCTAAACTATTTCACCGCCGGTCCCTGCGTGGCGACGGTGGGGACAAGCAGCAACGCCGCGTGGAGTGGCTGCCGCAGCACGAAGCTCTCGTTTGCTCCCGAAGCCGCCGGTCCACTCGACTCGAGCTGGACGACACGGGCGCCCCACAGTCGGCCTCGTGCTACGGCGCGACTTCATTCTCTTGCTGCTTCAGGCCTCACGAGATTCGCCGTCACTCGCTGCTCTTTCTTTACTTGGCATCGAATCTTGATTATTTGTCAAAAATCACTTTCGAGCATTGGCATTTCTTTAGTCCCAGTTTAAATGATTATATATTCATATGTGTGTGTGTGTGTGTGTGTGTGTGTGTGTGTGTGTGTGTGAATATATATATATATATATATATATATATATATATATATATATATATACATACATATATACATATATACATATATATATATATATATACATATATATGCATATATATATACATATATATACATATATGTATATATATAAATATGTATATATATGTATATATATATATATATATATATATGTAAATATATAAATATGTATGTATATATATATATATATATATTTATATATATACACATACATATATATGTATATATATATATATATATATATATATATATATATATATATATATATATATATATATATATGCACACACACATACACACACACACACACACACACACACACACACACACACACACACACACACACACACACACACACACACACACACACACACACACACACACACACACTCACACACACACACACTCACACACACACACACACACTCACACAAAAACTCACAAACAAAAACTCACACACACACTAATACAAACGCACAAATACACACACACACACACACACACACACACACACACACACACACACACACACACACACACACACACACACACACACACACACACACACACACACACACACACACACACATACACACATACACACACACATACACACACACATACACACACACATACACACACACATACACACACACAAACTCACACACACACACTAATACAAACGCACAAATACACACACACACAGTAATACAAACGCACAAATACACACACACACAAACAAACACACACACACAAACAAACACACACAAACACATACACACACAAACACATACACACACACACACACACACACACACACACACACACACACACACACACACACACACACACACACGCGGTGCGTTCCGGTCCACGACCCAAAGCCCTAAACCCGGAGTCCTTCTTAGGTTAGCTGTGAGACTCGGCATGCTTGGCTTCCCCCGTGGGCTCGCGGCCATCCATTGCCTGTACAATGTTTTCTTCTTTTGCTTTCCAGGTGCATTTCTTATTTACTGTATTCATAGGAGAAACTGCTGTGATATACTTTGTTAACAATAATAAATTTGTTATTGTTTCTCCGTTGTTTTCTTTCATCCACGCCGTGTACTTGTGAAAAGGCTCTCGCAGTGAACAGTGTTTGCAGGGAGATGGGAGCGGAGACATGCGGTCTCTAAGGTGAAAGAATCAAAGAAAACCTGACTTCATTCATTCCTTCTGTAATTCGTTACACAGTTTGCCTGTTCATTAATCACCCTTTGTTTATTCATCTCTGTGGACACATCTGTCTTCCTT
Source organism: Penaeus japonicus (assembly GCF_977035675.1). Classification (NCBI taxonomy): domain Eukaryota; kingdom Metazoa; phylum Arthropoda; class Malacostraca; order Decapoda; family Penaeidae; genus Penaeus; species Penaeus japonicus. Next base: position 22,846,966 of record NW_028234420.1, read on the forward strand.
CCGTTTATTAAGAATTGTTGTTTCTTAGTTCTGGTGTCATTCCACAGGGCAAGCTCATTCAGAATATGATCCTTATTGCACGTGCTGGGGGTTGATAGCTCGCCCTCCCAGTGCATACTCTTGTGTGCCTTTCTTGTTCCTGATCATGCAGTCCGTTTCTTATCTTGTGTTTGTGTGCCTGTGCTTGAGAGCTACACAGTTGAGTAGAGTTTGCTAAAGAAGATGCCAGGTGTTGCCGGCGGTAAGTAGAGTGGACGGCAGCAAGACTCATATTTCCCTGACAGCCTTCCGCCTCAGCATACTTTCCTTTGTAATTGCGAGTCGGTAAAGGCAGCAGTAATAACCTAAAGTAATTCAGAAAATTTTCCTCGAGGTAAGTGCTTTCCCTGTGGCGCTTGACGAGTCAGTTTTGCTTTTCTTGCAGATTTGTTGGTCCGCCTGGAGGGGCTCGTGGGCGGCAGTGGTGTTGCTGGTGGAGGTGGCGGCGCTGGCGTAGCTAATATGACTATGGGCGTGAGTGTGGCTGGGAACATGGGTGGGTGTGAGGAGGTGGGCGTGGTGTCCTGCCCGGTGTGCAGCAAGAGGGTACAGCTCTCGTACCTGTCGCTGCACCTCAAGCGGACCCACGACTCCCTCGAGGTGCGCTGTCCCCTGTGCGCCAAGATGTTCAAGAACAAGCACAGCCTGAGTGTCCACCAGGCGCGCTACCATCCCCGGAACATCCACTCAGCGCCCATGGGCGGCGCGCCTGCCTCGTCTTCCACGCCCGTGTCCCCGAGCGGTCATCACGCTCTGCAGCCGCACAGGCCAGCCACGCCCACCTACCTCCAGCCTCCCTCGGCCAATCAGCATCACCAGAATCAGCAGCAGATCCCCAGTACGCCCACCCTCCCCCTGGGGCCTCCCCACGGGTACCCCCCACCGGCCCCCCCGCCCACACAGACCTCTGGGATCTGGTACCACACCCACACAGAGGAGGGCACGCCCACAACGCAAACTCCGCCCGCACCTCAGCGCCCATACACGCCATAACCTCCTCACTGCCTCAGGTACGCCTCCAACGCCGCCCACGACCGCCCACGCGCCGCCCACTCAGTCTCTTGCTATGCTTTTCATTCACAAAGATGTGTTTCCGTGGTAGAGGCATTGACGTCCTGTGGTTAAGGAACTGTCTACTGATTGGTGAAGAGACATGCAGCTGTTTGTGATGTGACCAATCAGAAACCAGGACTTTAACCAGCCTGACGGTGCGTACCATGGAAGCA
>NW_028234420.1:22870730-22875730 GCF_977035675.1 Penaeus japonicus
AATTTTGTTTACCTATTTACCTGGTCAAGATCAGGTGGCAATCTCATAACCAGTATTAATTCTTAGAGGGACATGCTTTTAGAACACGGCGATAAAGCTGCATGCAGCAAGCCGGGCACTTTCCCCCGGTCTCACTCATCGCGCTGGGTGAATCCCTTGTCTATGAAACCACGAAATTATTTATGAAAATCGCGGTAAAAATGCACAATATCCCATAAATTGACACTGCATACTGAGAATTGTAGTTTTAGCCTCTGTTGAACAGATGGTGAAGTAGAGATAAGATCACATGTCTGGTAAGCTAATCGGGTGAACGATTCTGAGCCAAGTGACAGTCGCCACGCCCTCTGGCTGAGGAAATCGGTCTCGCCTTTTTACTGGTGAAGGTCAGGGAAAAGCTTTTTTGAAACGTACACCGATATTAGCTGTTATTATCAGTTATTTATTTTTTATTGATTTAATTTGAGTTATAAAAAGTGGCAAAAGTAAGTTCGGGGAAAAAATGGGCTTACAAGATTATTCTGTTTGCTTCCTCGATTGGCAAATGTGGTGACTATAAGACTACTGATGTTGGTGATAACACAAATCATAACAACAATAATGCAAAGATGGTGGTGACGAAGAATGTAATGATGATCATGAAGTTAATGATGGAGATGCCTATGATCATAATGATGAGGAAGATTGTGATGATGGTGATGATGAGGAGGATAATGATTATGATGATAATTGTGATAATAATAAGGATAATGATTATTGTCATTATTATTATTAGTGGTAGTGGTAATGTAAAATAGGTCAAGACTTTTATTTTAGGTTACTCTGAACTGGATCCAAGATTCATGAATAACTTTTTTAAATCTGTGGCCTTCATCAGGTAACATGGAAAAATAGCTCACGGTCCTCGAGCAAGTTCCACTGTATGTTTTTAGTACACACACACACACACATATATATGTATATACATATTATATATATATATATATATATATATATATATATATATATATATATATATATATATATATATATATATATATATTATATATATATATATAATATATATTATATATTATATATGTACACACACATATATATATACGTATATACTGTATATATATATATATATATATATATATATATATATATAAGATATATTATATATTATATATATATAATATATATTATATATGTATAAGCACACACACACACACACACACACTCACACACACACACACACACACATATATGTATATATATATATATATATATATATATATATAGAGAGAGAGAGAGAGAGAGAGAGAGAGAGAGAGAGAGAGAGATATGTGTGTATACATATACATATACATATATATATATATATATATATATATATATATATATATATATATATATATTTATATATATATATGAATATATATATAGTGTCACGTGCACGTGTTTCTTGTGTCGATGAAGAAAAACCGTCCATTTGAAGAGGAGGGGCATCCGACGAGCCCGTGCGAAAGCCGCCTCCTGAAGGCAATCTCCTCGCCGTATTTGCATAGCTCGCGGCCGCCTCGCCGGGTCGTGAGTGCGGCCGCGATCTGCTCACGCGACGCACGGCCTTCCTTCGGTGCCAAGGGGCCGACCCCAAGCCCTCGAGAACTCACTCTGCTAATCAACCTTGCAGGAATTACACACGGAAGTGTTGCATTACTTGCAAACGTGGAACTGTTTACACCAAGATTGTTTTCGCTTGATTGATTTATCTCTTTCCCTTAGTCACACATCCACTAAGCAAATTAGGTTTATAACAGGTTGTCGCCCTTAAGGAACCCTTCAGATTTTCGTCCTTTTCCCGAAAATAGTTATCAAAGGCCGCTATTACCAATGAAAAAGATCAAACTCAAACTTTTTCCTTCTTGTTTTTTAAACAAATGATAGTGTCACTGAAAATAAGAATATGTAACAACACTTATTTATTCCCGATTTTCACAGGGTATCCTGAACCGCGAGTACCTCATACTGGCCTGCCTTCTCCCCCATTTCGAGGCCCGCATGGCGCCCAGGCAGCGTGACAGCCCTTACGCGCCCATTACGGCACTAGAAAGGTCGGCGGAGGCAGGAGGCCGAACATTACTGCCACTACAGGATGTGGAGGCCTCTCCCCTGTCCTCTCTCCCACAGCGCCCACAGCACGTCCAGCAAACAGACCACGCCCGTTCGGTAACTTAGAGTTTGCACATTCACAAATCATTTCTATGTTGTTTGTTTTTTTGTTTTAAGCAGCTCCAGGGCCTTGAACAAGGATGCAAAGGCAGGCGCTTCAAATGTTGTGCAGGAGATTCTCCTTGCCTTCGCATATGAATCGGAATCTCCCTAAAGCACAAAAAGAGGTGCTATAAAAGGCACGTTCATTATCGGTCACAGGATCTCAGGCTCATCGATGCAGTGCTTGGTTGGTTTCACAAACTGTTTTAGCATGTCGGCGCATTTCAAAGCCTAACACGACATATGACAAAATACCAGATGATTTCATCCAAAGGACTATCCAGTAAATGTTTCAGAAGTTCTCCGTCGATTGATTGGTTAGATGTCTCGTCTAGTAACCTTGGGAAAGCAAAGTGTATTGAATAGCAGAATCAGCATCCTTCAGTCTCAAAACTCGGTAAGCATGTTCTCAGTGACCCAATTATTACATGGATTGCCATATCATTGCTCGGGGCGCGGTGTCCTTTTACGAACTGCAATCATCGTCCCGACTTACTTGTGTATGAAAGGGAGAGGGAAAGATAGAGGGCAAAAGAAAAGAAAGAGAGAGACAGATAAATAGACAGACAGACAGAGGTGTAGAGGGTCAGTTGGTAAGCGTTCCAAATGCGGAAGTATAAGCGTTGGAGTCTAGTCTTATCGTACAATCCAGTTAGGGAGAGGAATGTCTCTAGACCGCGGGACTGGACTACATATTCAGCCCTTTCACTTTTTTTCATTATTTTTCATCTTTTTATCTTTTGGATGTTTCGAAAATAAGGTGTGATGCAATAAACCCACGTTTTTTTTCCGCCAAGATGAAAAACTAGGCCATAATTCCCCAAAGACAGCTGCTTTAATCCTATCTTAAGCCGAAGCGTTCAGATATCTTCGTGATGTCTATGTGCCTGTGATTTGTGTGCATATGTGTGCGCGTGTGTTTAAAACAGATATATGAGTATGTTTAATAAGGTGCACGTAAATCATTTGATATTTCGTAGATATTTTGTAACAGTTATATGTTTAACGGCGAAGTTCATGGATATTGTCAAATATTAAGGATTAATCAGTTATTTTATTCAGCTACTGCTTATAATGCATATGGTATCTCTGTACTTGTTTTTTTTTATTGCGAGTATCAACAAAAAAGTAGATTAACAACAAAAACATTTTAGGAATTTCAAGGAGACTGCAACAAGAAACACTGTTCTCTGGATCACCAAACATGTAGGCTATAGATATAAGATACAGAACATATTTTTTGTTGGAATATAGATAATAGAGAGTTTATTCACTGTTTTACCATGTAGCATTTGCTTAGTATGAAGATTTTCGGACAAAAGTCAAATGAATTGTATTTGATTTAGGGGATAGATACCTTTTACAATATTTCGGTCAAAGAAATCTATTTTTTCAATATTTTATTGTTTTTTTACAATAGTTTTTTCACGTGTGTGTATGTGTGCGCGCGCGCATGTGTGTGTGTGTGATATACGCCCTTGTAAACGTAGAGGCGCAGTTATTCTTGGAGATGCCAGCATGAACGTCAACGAAAGCTTAAAAAAGGATGATAGAGGGCGGTGCAAGGTCGACCCGAGAGTGAATGGAAGTGGAAAAAAGAAAGAAAAATCTAATACCGGCTTCAGATGCCCCGGGCTGTGTGGTGCGTTGTCCCTGCCACACCCTGGATGAAGCTCCGGTACTGCATCCTTTAACCCGAGAACTGTTACACTGGTAGACCTAATGTGTGTTATTCTCTATCACATTTAATTCACAATTAACCACACACACACATTATGTATATATATATATATATATATATATATATATATATATATATATATATATATATATATATATATATATATATATATATATATATATATATATATATATATATATATGGGGGTTAATTGTAGATGTGCTTTATATTAAGTGCAGAAATGATATCTTTGGCGTACTCCAAGGTAATGCCCTTGGCCCTCTATCAATTTTAGATTTTGAGTGAATCTTGAAAACAAGTTTGTTGAATATGCACATGATACTATTCTTTTTCCTTGTCTCAGAATCAAAATCAGGCTAAAGTCAGAACACTGTGTAAATTCTGGAATATAAAAGTAGGCCACTGTGCTCCACAAACACATTCACATTAAATGGAAAGTAATTAAGAAAGATCAGTGGATGATCTCGACTAGTCTGCAGAACATCAACCCGCTTAATTACTTGTGCAGTGAAAGGCTTTCCTTGGGATAACCCCTAGTTCGGCCATCGCCGCCTTGACCTCCGGCGCTAGAATGCCAAGTGCAGCTCCGATCGAGGTGCCGGTTAATGATATTCCTAGCAAATGATCGCATCACCGGCTCGGTCATACCTCACACTGAGAAGGAAACAACAAGCGCGAGCAGACACAGTGCCACCTGCTCCCGGATTCTGTCTCCTGACATTGCTTTTCGGTCGAAGTTCGTGTGGCCAGTGGTCCTAGGCCATCAGTTAAGTCCGTGTCCATGTCTGGCCACAGGTTGAATGCAGTTGTCGTCGCCGCCCTTGAAGGTCGGAATAGCGGCCTCCTGAGGGAAAGACGAAGGGCGAGGCGATACGTAACGTTGGACCGAAATACAAGATGGAGATTAATAAAACATAAACTCTTAAGCTGATGGATGGATGGCATCCTAAGAGCACCGCCAAGTGTATATATTAAGGGTGAGAAATGAAATTCTTTTGTTAGCGATAAATTATTTCAGAGCAGGTTCTGACCTTTTCAAACC
>NW_028234420.1:22885730-22893230 GCF_977035675.1 Penaeus japonicus
CAAGGCACGACCTTCTTGATCATCCTCCTCGCCCAGTGGTCCCGGATTGTGCAAGTGACTGGTTCTCAAGGTGCAGTAGTTGGCTTGACGTGTGGTTCCCAGTAGCAACCTCATGATCTAACACAAGGATCTTTTGCAAAAAGCCGTCAAAACGTGACTCCTACACACATGGTTTAGTACAGTTTCGCTGCAATACGTCTGGACCGGCAATAACAAGGCATTGAAGACGGAGTTTGGTCCGTTTCTACAGGAGCTTGCATCTTCAGATACTCCTGTCGAGTGAGTTCATGGCTCCTGCTGCCAGACTAATGTGTCTGTTGACTTCCTGGTCAATACATGAAAACTGTGCGACTTCGATGCCTTCGCCCAAAGCACACACCGACTGCGCAGTTGTTTCTAGCAGACCCTCAATATCCTGGAATTATGTTGTTTTCGGAACGATCAGTCTCAAAATATCTACCTGTAATAATGTATATCTCTTTACGCGTTCGATCTCGTCGTATTCCTCAAATCATTGTTTCAGGCACAAAAAGTTGTGGGAATTTTTATCAATACCGGTTCTCACATTTGGGAACCCTCCTTCCGGGACCCACAGTTCGCCTGGCTTGCCGTTTGGAAAGGGAATTTCCCGGCCTCTCAGCATCTCCTTACTTTTGGTACCTGCCAGTTGGTCTCTTGGGGAAAGAAAAAACTGCCCACAGTTTTAACAGACAGTACAATTGAAGAATTCGGTTTGAACCAGCTCACACAGTCCATTTTCAGTGTGCATGGGGGTGTTTTGGACTGAAGGTTGTGCTGGCGCCGAACTGACGGCCGGACCAACGGCCGCAGAGATTGATTTCCTCCGTCAGGTGTTTCCTTTCTTGGTGAGTGGCTCAAAAACCGACAGCAGCTTCCAGTTTCTTGGTCCATTCCTAGATTAATGAGCGAACCATCACACTGCTGAATGAGTTCCGATAGAAGTCTAGTGAGGGCAATTTTCCGTCTGGCAACCATCAGTTGCAACAGTTCTGACGACTTTTTTGTCCTCATAGTGATTGCTCCTGCAAGACCAGTGGTTCTCAACTTTTTTTTTTTACTCCATTCCCCCACTTTGCACATCCTCATGCCCCTTCTTCATTCTTCTTCCCGCCACCCACCCCTTGATCAGAATACATATATCTGTGTATGTATATATATGTGTGTGTGTGTGTGTGTGTGTGTGTGTGTGTGTGTGTGTGTGTGTGTGTGTGTGTGTGTGTGTGTGTGTGTGTGTGTGTGTGTATATATATATATATATATATATATAATAACAATAATAACAATAATAATAATAATAATAATAATAATAATAATAATAATAATCCCAACACCTGTACAAGGTAGGAGTAGTATTACTAGATACGTTATAAAAAATAGTCCTCGAAATGCTCATGAGTTCACAAAATACTTTCAAAAGCTGCAATCTTGAAAATGACATCCGTGTACGTAAACACAAATTTGGTAAAGAAAATCATAATGAGTGTCATGAGACGTACTTTAGAATACTAGAACACGCTGCACTAACACGGAGTCTTATTTAATGAATGGCTTGGATAAACTGGAACGATTTTACCGAGCGCCACTCGACGGAGATATAATTAAATAATCAAAACTAACAACATGAGAGGAAAGAAGACGAGGTGACATGACACTTGACATTCTGTGTCTCAGGAATATTGACGTTAGACAAGGAGTTAGTTATTTTCAATAAAAGAGAAACAAGAGGTCGTGGTATAAAGTTGCGAAAAAATGTGATGTTAAGGATGTAATGAAATATAGATTGATAAACTTGTATGATTATCTAAATAAAGCAGAATGGTCATTTCATCGAGCAGAACCGAATGAGGAATATTAGACCAAGGATACTCGGCATGAAACATCTTCACCATCATGTGTTATGGAAAACCCTACAGTATACATATGAAGGCCAAACTTATCAATGTTGAACAACTGTCCAAAGGCGCCTCATCTTCGCAAACGTCTCGTGTTAATGTTTTCTGTTACCAAGAATTAAGTTGAGGGAAAAAGAAAACGGTATTCCATGGGAAACTCTCATAAAAACCCTTGTTGTTGCTTGACTCTGTCTCTACGTCACGAAAAAAACTTTAATGCATGACATTCCTGTGATAATTTGCAATCGTTAGGTGATAGATTTGGTTATTGTGAGATTTTTTATGTATTATTAGGATTAGGCTAGACTATGGATTTTTGGTTAGACACGTCTAGCAAATAAAATCATCGAAATGCTGGTAAGATGGGAATCTAGATCCAGAGGATCCCATTAATGATGAGGATCACAATATGCTTTTCACAAGGGCAATATGAATATCTTCAAGTATGCCAATAAGTGTTCAGAGTATCTCATTCTCTTGATCATAACAGTATAAATCAGTTATTTTGACTCCATATCTGCATATTCCAAACCATGCTTCTGTTCTTCAGAGGAATGGCTCTACTTATCAGCAGACCCCAGATATTTCTCTTCGCTTATTCTGAAGGGTAGCAATGTAACCTTCACATGTTAATTACTCCACTATCCACTTCAAGTCTTTTCACCAATCTTATAATGCATCATCATCCCTGGTCCTCCTGACACCCAGGGCACCGGAAGTCCACCGTTCTATTGAGGTGGCTTAACCCCTAACACATCCTGTGATTTTCTACCTCTCCAGTGTCCATTTGATTCACACTCACTCATTCACACTCACTCATTCACACACACTCATTCACACACACACACACACACACACACACACACACACACACACACACACACACACACACACACACACACACACACACACACACACACACACACACACACACACACACACACACACACACACACACACACACACACACACACACACACACACGAACACACACACGAACACACACAAACACACACACGAACACACACACGAACACATATCAAAATTCAAAAATTCACTAGAAATTAAGATGGGTCAGATCCAGATCCTCCACCCCTTGCATGATCAAGAACTGGTTGAGCAATGTGGTGATTATATCTATCTATAGTCATGTTCTATATCAATCTATCTATATGTGTGTGTGTGTGTGTGTGTGTTTGTGTGTGTGTTAAGGGAAGACTATGAAAACGAAATTATAACCACTTGATTTATTAATATGATCTTAGTACAAAATGACTAGACAAAACAATCCAAAGAGTTTAGTTGTTGGATGTATTTACAATCTGTATCACATTTAATGCATCACTTTCTATAATTAAAGATGAAATAAACATGACAAGATGGAAATTTTTTAAATATTACATAGATCAAGTTGCAGAGCTCACAAATAATAAATGATGTATTTTTAAAAACCTACTGTCAAAAAAATTCTTAAGACTGGAAGCAGTGATACTATTATTAGTTTATATTAGATATATACAATAATGTTAAAACTTGTTTTTACAATATCAATACCAATCCTGAACTCCTACCTTTTGCTGCTGATCAAACTCATTAATCATATAACCAATAATAAGATAAATATTTACCTTGAGATAAACTCAAAATTAACCCTAATAAAATATAGCAAAACTTCAAGGTATTCACACTTCACAGAACTATATTCATAACAACTAATGAGCAAAATAAACATGCACAACATAGCAATAAATTTGATGCTTACAATTATCCACAACCTACAATACAGTCATTTATTTTTGCTAGTGAATATTCACCAGACACATTTTGTACCTGCTCTGCTGTCTGTATTACCAAGTGATATGTGATAAGTTATCTGCTAATGTTGGTTTCCAAACACTGCATCATTCAAGAAATTAAAAGAAGGATTAAATAACAGGGATACACAAAAATAATAATAAATATCCTTATTTAATCCTTGTTTCAGCTCTCATATACTTTTCTGTATCTTGTTATTACCATGATTTATCATACAGAAACTTTAAAGTCAGCTATATGAAGGTATACATTGTAATAAATCATGCATATTACTGCATAACCGATCATCACTGATGCCAAACCATGCATCCAGCAAGGGATGGGCCCTATCCAGTCTCAAGGGGATACACTCACATGAAGCATATAGTTGCATCAATGAATGTCTCTCCTTGATGATATATGCTGAATACTCAAGTCTTTATAAGTAATTGTGTTTACATGTATCACTGTTTCCTCAAAGTTCAATAAAATATGTGAGTTTTTTTTCTTTATTCACACAAGTAATTGTATGAGTTATATCTATTAAAAGTGAAGAAAACAGAAGTGGGAAAACAGGAAGGGTTAAAATTTAGAATACTTGGTTATAGCCATACACATTGGAAAATCATTACATAAAAATACATTTTCCTCATTTCATAGAAAAAGGTGTGTGTATATGTATGTGTTAGTGCTAATACATGAATAATGAAGAAAAGTTAAGGATTTACATTCCTACACCCTATTCAAGATTCGTAAAAGTTGTTCTTGCACAAGCACCTATTCAATGTTGCAGCATAATGAACACTTGGTATCACAGACACCAAAATAAAAATGGTCAGTATCAAGTAACCACAAAATAAGTCAGACAAGTTCAAATTCATATCCAAAATATCAAAGATCTGAAGTAAAATTTTATCATATACACATGGTTTTCATGTTCTGAGTTATCACACATCTTAGGCTTTTCAAGATAATATAATCATCTACAATTTTGTTAACCCAATGACACCAGGATGTTTTTAAGGTGGATGGTCCACTGGCCAGGATAAATTTAAATTGAGTGAGCACCATGTCTGGGATTACTTTTGAGAAAGCAGCCACATGCAACACCCCATCAACAAAATTTAAACCTTTTTCTTGGAATACTGTTGACCTGAATGTGTAGTACGTGAGTTGAGGGTTTAACTTCTTGTGACCTTCCATCTCATTGCTCAGGGAGGTTGTAACAGACTGATATTGTAAGGTTTGATTGATGCCAATTAGACTCTTATGAGATGGAAATGGCATAATTTAATGGGAGTACAAAAACATTTATATAATGAAAAGGCAAGAGCAAAATTTTGATTTTGAGAAATGGCTACACAACAAGGCAGAGGTTAGTTAAGTCATGTTCAAAGATGTGCCTATTGGTTGTGGTAGTGGGAGGGAAGACAAATGAATGGGAAACAAACTGACAGACAAACATAAACATGCCAAATTTCAAATTTCCTCAATAATACATTATCATAAATATGATAATCATGATTATGATTATACTTTGTGCCATGTCAAATAACATGGTACAAAGACACAAAATGAATGTTCTAACATCCAAATCCCCTGCCATGGCAAGATGGGTCCAGGCGAGCCATGACACACGTACATGTCACCTGGTGCCACTGGGTTAAACATACACCAATGAAACTGAAGTATAAACTAATAGCTATAATATTGCAATTTATAATTGTGTTGCAGATCATTTGTGACATAAAAGGAACAGTATCAGTTCCAAAACTCTTTTGAGAATAAAGTGACCAGGTAATTGAGTCGTTATCATACATGCCTACTGCACTCACACACAAATGTGCTTGTATACATGGACATGTACATGCATAAACACACATTCACACCCATAACAATAAACATTGATACACTCATACATGCAGGCATACATGAAGTAGAAGTAGAAGCAGAAGAAACAATATTGGCACCTAATTATTATGCACCTGTGTATACAATGAAATAAATTATAACATTAAAGTTGAGCTTCTCCTTTCTAACTGTAATTTTCTTTTTTTTTTTAAATTGCTTTCAGAATTGTTATTTACTTAAATAAATACTTTTTGAAAGGCACTTTTTGCTATAAATGTGACACTGAAATTCTCAAGTCAGTGCAAATGCAACTTTTGAACTTAAAAACAAAACCTCAATTTCCTAATTTCTGAAGTAGGAAAAAGCATCTAATTAAACAATATTAATCACTAGACTATCTCTCCATACAGGTAAGCCAATGTATAGAAAAGCATCTGCAGTTTTAATACAAAGGAATATTTCATATCTATTGTATGTTACACATGAAATACAATTCAATGTGTCACATATGAAGCTAAGTGAACACAATTAAAAGTTGACCTGTATATTCACCATCAAACTTTTAAACTTTTTTACCAATGGGCAAGTTGACCTGTGAGTTTATGGAGATAGGTAGAGGCCATTAGTGCTTTATGAAATTGTGTCTTCACTTGCTTTATTATTCTGCTATACACTTAATGATGTACATTCATATCAAATTATTAATAATTTATCCGTCAGTTGCTAAAGTTCATCTCCAGCAAGCATGATATGCACACCAAGAAGCAAGCGCATGAATGAAACAAAGACATTGAAGTCTAGTCACACACATTTGAATGCCTAGCAATCCCAGATTTGTCTGGGATATTATTGTATTTATTCTGAATAAGAAAATGGAAAACACACTGCCCAAAATATAACTGATATGAAACATATCACACACACATCAATAAAAAACAAATTAAGCATCATAAAAAATTATCATTTTCTCTTTTACTGCAGGAGTGGTCATCTGATTGTTTGTATATGGGGTGTCTATATATGTATACATTTTATTCATATATATATATATATATATATATATATATATATATATATATATATATATATATATATATATATATATATATATATATATATACATATACATATACATATACATATACATATATATATATATATATATATATATATATATATTACATATATATATATATATATATATATATATATATATATACATCTACATATACATATATATACACACATCTGCCTTTCACATAAGTCCCATTGAGATAACAAAGCAGTTCCTGCTGCATATAAATCTCTGATACAATATTTCTCCAATAACACTACAGTCACATAAGTAACAGACTGTATATATAGAATATATCTTAAATAAATTATATAGTACAAGATGAGATATTTGTGGTGATATATCTTCACACGGAATATATCATTTCTTATCATATAATAAGCTGATAGTACTTGCAGAACCATGAAAATAATTAAATGATTCATCATTTTCCTCTTCGGTGAAAAGGTTCAGTAATTAAGATACCTATAAAAACATAAATTTTCAATTATATCCGTTTCTAATATCAATGATATACCAGCAGGAGACTACAAGGATGTTTCAACTGCCTTCTTATTCAGAGCAGCTAGACTGGTTGGTGACGGAGTCCTCTTGTCGGGGGAGGCAGGTGGCAGCGTGAGGCCATCTGTCGTGATTGGAGAGCTCATGGCACTCGGAGACCTGACAGCACCTATCACAAGGTTGGAGTTCACATTTCCTGAGAGCATCTCCACCATCCTGAAATTGTGCATGAGGGTTTAAAAAGTGAATCGAATTATACATTAGACATCCTATGACTTGCTAGTATTTGTGAGAATATTGTAAATAATTGCTATATTTATATACTTAAATTACAGAAAGATTAAAAGAGGCCAACATTCATATGGA
>NW_028234420.1:22965730-22968230 GCF_977035675.1 Penaeus japonicus
GTCCAAGCATCGGGGGAGGAGCTTGGGGGAGCGCGCCTCGAGGGGACGAGGCCAACCGATCACCTTTATTCTGATACTCAGCTTCTTCCGTCTTGCATCTTCCTTTAGCTTCTCCTGCTTTAAGAGGCGGTGCTTTGTAGCGCTACTGATGGACTGTAACGATGAATTGCGTTTTATGATTGTCTGGTTTACTAAAAAATTGTTGAAGAATTAGTTTATGGAATATTAGGTATTTTGTGATGTTCATGATTCTTATGAGATTACAGATTCGAGATAACATAAGAGACGTAGAAAAATATTTATCCTAGGAACTTATATCAATCATGAAGTGATAATTTCAGTTCTAATATTTTTGTCTACTTATATGTATTAAACAGTCCGTTTACATTACTTGCAATAGTACAATACGTAAAAGCCGATGTGTAATAAAGCGTGTTAATGTTTTCATCGTTATTCCAGTGTTATGTAATTAAGATTATAAATTTAATATTTCTATAATTAGTTGAACTGTTATAAAATTTTACATGATTATGAAGTTTCTTTCTTTCCCCGATTCGTGTCTAAATAATAGCATAATGACCCTAATACAGCACATACTTGTTTCCGAAAATGTTAATTTTGCATAAATAAACACCATTTTTGTACGAAGAATATTAGCCTAAAATGTGTGCTGACCTGTGACTATACCCATTCTCGTTATATTGTTATACGTAAGGCTTGACAATTGGTTTTCCGTCCTAATTGTCATGGCACATGCCCACGAAAATTGGTTAATTGTTCCCTTGAATGAAGTTTCCGATCGCGGGTTGCGCCGTCCAGAGCACGTGGCAGGCGGACGCGCGCTCGTGTAGTCGTCCGCGTGGACCCTTGCGAGCCCCAAGTAAATTCGCGGAGGATTATGTTCGCGGAAACGGACGCGTGAGGTGCTGCCATCTGTCATGCGTTCCCAGCACTACTTTTCCTGGCGCCTGAAAAGTAGTTTTGATTCACAAGTCGCCCAGGGCTGCCAACCTCCTCCCGAATCGGGATGCGAGGGGGATCTGGACTCAAACTTTGCTCTTGAAACCAGATCTCGAGACGAAGTTTTCTGGAATGTTCAATAAAGGTGCTTCCTATTTGTTGTCTTTCAATAACTACCTCCTCATCTTTGCACCAACTTCAAGAACATAGATGTTCCTGGTGAAAAACCGGAAGAATGATAGAAAAACCAAGCAAACTAGAAGACACTATGTATGAAATATCGATCGACGAAGAGCAAGTCCGTGTGATGTTCGCTCGCTGAGCCCGCAAGGCGAGTGGGTGGGTGGGTGTGCTCCCTCGCTCCCTCGGTGGGGTCGCAGGAGGGAGTTCTTTAACATTTTATCGCTCTTCATTGTTTTTCATCATGCATGCCAGGGCAGACTGATATGATCACAGCTCTTTCACATAGAATCGTTCACGAATGCTAATCAATCCCCAAGTCCCTCTTTCTGGCTAAAGGGGTGCTCGGCGGGAGGGGTGGTAGATTTGTGCATGCAGGGATTGACCCAGTGCATGCCGGCAAGCACAACGTTGCATGCGCAGGCAGAAGCGCCCGCTGCTCTTGGGGTTTTGTGATCAATGTAGAGAAAGAAGCTTCTATCTCACTTACCGTCAGCTCGACTTCCATCGGCTGCTCGAGTGTCTTCAGTGCGTGTCTCCGCGAACATGTCCGCAGCAGCCGACGGCCGAGAGCTCCAGGCCGCCGCGCACCGCAAGGTAGGTTGTCATGCAGAGCTGTGGTGGCGTACCGGCGTACCGCAGCCACCCAGCCTCCGGGTCCCGCCTGGCCATCATGCACGCTTGCTGGCCGCGACCAGTCCCGTGGTGGCGACCCTGCTCTTTGTATCTATGTGTATGCTTGTGTATGTATACATTCATGTGTGCATACATACGTTCAGATATACAGACATACATACATTTATACAACGTACATCATGCTTATATGTACACACACACACACACACACACACATACATACACACACACACACACGCATATATATACACACACGCACATATATACATACATACGAATAAACGTGTATATATATATATATATATATATATATATATATATATATATATATATATATATTATATATTTTATATATATAATATATATATATATATATATATATATATATATATATATATATATATATATATATATATATACATAAACACACTTAATTTGTGATTAGTGTGTGATTATATATTTTTTCGTAGATTAATGCTGATACCTACGGAGTATTATTCATAATCAATGTTCGCTAATTACCGTTTTTTACGATAATTGATTACGTTATCACTAATGAAAATTGTGGCAGTAATAAGGCGGGCGATTATCCGAATCTTTTTCCGATGACTGATGGCAACAACGATCATGCAAGGCGAGCCGTTCGCTACGTCGCCGTCCGCTCGTTGTTCGCAGGAGTTTGTCGTTCTTGTATTGGCGCCAATTTTTGGAAATCATTTGAACA
>NW_028234420.1:22973230-22985730 GCF_977035675.1 Penaeus japonicus
AATGTCAGCAATAATAATCATGATGATAATAACCTTATTAACTACAGCAACAATGATGATGATAATGATAATTATAATCATGACAATCCTGATAATGATAATTATGATAATCATGGCAATTCTGAAAATGATAATAATAATTGTAAATTAAATATTAATGTCAATAACAGTAATAATGATAATGTTAACAACGATAAAAAAAATAATAATGATTGTGATAATAGGATTGATAAAAGCAATAATGATAATAATGATAATAATAACATGATTTATAATGATTTTCATATTGTCGATACTAACAACAATATAATTAATCGAAATCATGATGATAATAATGAAAAGCGTAATAGCATTAATAAGACTGATAATACTAACAACAGCAATGGTAATGATAATGATAATAACAACAAAAATGATAATGATAAAACTAATGATAATGATAATAATAGTGATTACAATAGCAACAATGATAACAATAATAGTATTATTGATGATAACAACAACAATGATAATAATAATGATAATGGTGATATCAATATTAATGATGATAACGATAATGATGATAGTAATGGTAGCGATGTTAATAATGATATTGATAATGATAATAATGCTGTAACAATAATGATGATAATAAAGAAATATGATATTAACATTATGGTGAAAATAGTGATAATAATGATGATGTGACGATAATGATGATAATAATAATGGTAACAGTAATTATAATCATAACAAAAGCAGAAAATAGTAATAATAATATCAATAATAACAGTAACAGAAACAATGATAATAAGGATGATAATGATAATAATAGTTATGAAGACATTGATAATAGATATGAAAAAAAATATACTACTACCACTAATAAAGATGATAATGATAACAACAATACTAATAAAACAATGATGGAATAATGATAATACTAATAACAATAATGATAATGACATTAACCGTATAATAATAATAATGATAATGATAATACTGATAAGGACAACAACGACAAATAACGGCAACAAAGAAATTGATAATTATATTAATAGCGATAGTGATGCAGGAGAAGAAGATGGTTATATTGACAAAGAAAGGATAATGATAGTAATAATTATTAGATAACACATATAGTAAAAATAATAAAAAAAAAATGTTATGTTTTTGTTATTATCCTTTTGATGTTATCATGTTTGTTTCATCAATGCTATTTGTAACGCTGGCGCTACTACTACTATTGCTGCTACTACGACTACTACTATTGATATGCCTGATAATAAAAATGATGAGTTTTATGTTTGTAATACGAACAAGAAACGTAGCAGAATAACAGCAAACCCATTAACGATGATATTAATGTTCATAATTATGATAATGAAAAAATTAACGATAATGATAACAGCAATAATGATGATGATGATGATGAAGTATAGTGTTGTAAATGATGATGATAATGATATTGAATATGATGATCATAGCAGTAATGATGATAGCGATCAGAATGATATAAAAATGAATACCAACAATAACGGTAACAAAAATGCGAATATATAACATACCAATAATGATAAATCACTAATTACCATCATAACGTCAATCAGAATAATAATAAGAGCACATAAATACCAAAAGACAATGATAGCAAAAAAAAAAAAAAAAAAAAAAAATAAATAAATAAATAAATAAATAAATAAAGAGCACAACACGTTAGAAAAGAAATGAAACTGAAGTGACAATAAAGAACTCGTGTCAGATCCAAAAATCACATGAGTCTTTGCAGCCAAAAGGGCTTTGTATTCACTTAAACAGCGCGAGAACGTGTGTTTCGCTTTAAGAATTTAGGTTCCAAAGAGAGCGAGAGGAAAGGTGGAAGGAGAGACACTGGAAATTAAAGTGGGAGAGGCGACGGAGGGAGTGAGAGAGAGAGAGAGAGAGAGAGCGAGAGGAAGAAAAACGGTTGAAAGAGAGAGAGAGAGAGAGAGAGAGAGAGAGAGAGAGAGAGAGAGAGAGAGAGAGAGAGAGAGAGAGAGAGAGAGAGAGAGAGAGAGAGAGAGAGAGAGAGAGAGAGAGAGAGAGCGAGGGGAGAGAGAGAGAGAGAGAGAGAGAGAGAGGGAAGAAAAACGGGTGAAAGAGAGTGAGTGTGTGTGTGTGTGTGAGAGAGAGAGAGAGAGAGAGAGAGAGAGAGAGAGAGAGAGAGAGAGAGAGAGAGAGAGAGAGAGAGAGAGAGAGGAAGAGGAAGAAGAAAAGAGAGGAGAGAGAGAGAGAGAGAGAGAGAGAGAGAGAGAGAGAGAGAGAGAGAGAGAGAGAGAGAGAGAGAGAGAGAGAGAGAGAGCGAGAGGAAAAAAAAGAGAGAGAGAGAGAGAGAGAGAGAGAGAGAGAGAGAGAGAGAGAGAGAGAGAGAGAGAGAGAGAGAGAGAGAGAGAGAGAGAGAGAGAGGGACTGAGAGAGAGAGAGAGAGCGAGGGGAAGAAAAACGGGTGAAAGAGAGAGAGTGAGTGAGTGTGTGTGTGTGTGTGTGTGTGTGTGTGAGAGAGAGAGAGAGAGAGAGAGAGATTATGTTATCGTTACTATCATTATTGGCCTTATGATTATTACTTTTATCATTATCATTATTATTTTTGTTTATACTATTGTTAGAGTTATCGTTATTATCAATATTATTATTATCCTTATTATCATAAATGCCAATATCAATATCGTTATCATCATTATTACTACTACTATTATAATTAACATCATTATTATCATTGTTATCATTAAAATTCTTATTACTAAAATCATTATTGATATCATTATTGTTATTGTTGCTATTGCCGTTATAATTATCACTATTATCATTACAATTTTACTGTTATCATCATTAATATTATTAGTATCATCATTTTATTATCATCATTTTATTATAATGATGCTACTAATACAACAATTGTTATCATCATTATCATAATTTTATTATCAAAAATTTATTCAATCATTGTTATTATCATCATTTTATTATCATCATTTTATTATCATCATTTTATTATCATCATTTTATTATCATCATTTTATTATCATCATTTTATTATCATCATTTTATTATCATCATTTTATTATCATCATTTTATTATCATCATTTTATTATCATCATTTTATTATCATCATTTTATTATCATCATTTTATTATCATCATTTTATTATCATCATTTTATTATCATCATTTTATTATCATCATTTTATTATCATCATTTTATTATCATCATTTTATTATCATCATTTTATTATCATCATTTTATTATCATCATTTTATTATCATCATTTTATTATCATCATTTTATTATCATCATTTTATTATCATCATTTTATTATCATCATTTTATTATCATCATTTTATTATCATCATTTTATTATCATCATTTTATTATCATCATTTTATTATCATCATTTTATTATCATCATTTTATTATCATCATTTTATTATCATCATTTTATTATCATCATTTTATTATCATCATTTTATTATCATCATTTTATTATCATCATTTTATTATCATCATTTTATTATCATCATTTTATTATCATCATTTTATTATCATCATTTTATTATCATCATTTTATTATCATCATTTTATTATCATCATTTTATTATCATCATTTTATTATCATCATTTTATTATCATCATTTTATTATCATCATTTTATTATCATCATTTTATTATCATCATTTTATTATCATCATTTTATTATCATCATTTTATTATCATCATTTTATTATCATCATTTTATTATCATCATTTTATTATCATCATTTTATTATCATCATTTTATTATCATCATTTTATTATCATCATTTTATTATCATCATTTTATTATCATCATTTTATTATCATCATTTTATTATCATCATTTTATTATCATCATTTTATTATCATCATTTTATTATCATCATTTTATTATCATCATTTTATTATCATCATTTTATTATCATCATTTTATTATCATCATTTTATTATCATCATTTTATTATCATCATTTTATTATCATCATTTTATTATCATCATTTTATTATCATCATTTTATTATCATCATTTTATTATCATCATTTTATTATCATCATTTTATTATCATCATTTTATTATCATCATTTTATTATCATCATTTTATTATCATCATTTTATTATCATCATTTTATTATCATCATTTTATTATCATCATTTTATTATTATCATTTTATTATCATCATTTTATTATCATCATTTTATTATCATCATTTTATTATTATCATTTTATTATCATCATTTTATTATCATCATTTTATTATCATCATTTTATTATCATCATTTTATTATCATCATTTTATTATCATCATTTTATTATCATCATTTTATTATCATCATTTTATTATCATCATTTTATTATCATCATTTTATTATCATCATTTTATTATCATCATTTTATTATCATCATTTTATTATCATCATTTTATTATCATCATTTTATTATCATCATTTTATTATCATCATTTTATTATCATCATTTTATTATCATCATTTTATTATCATCATTTTATTATCATCATTTTATTATCATCATTTTATTATCATCATTTTATTATCATCATTTTATTATCATCATTTTATTATCATCATTTTATTATCATCATTTTATTATCATCATTTTATTATTATCATTTTATTATCATCATTTTATTATCATCATTTTATTATCATCATTTTATTATCATCATTTTATTATCATCATTTTATTATCATCATTTTATTATCATCATTTTATTATCATCATTTTATTATCATCATTTTATTATCATCATTTTATTATCATCATTTTATTATCATCATTTTATTATCATCATTTTATTATCATCATTTTATTATCATCATTTTATTATCATCATTTTATTATCATCATTTTATTATCATCATTTTATTATCATCATTTTATTATCATCATTTTATTATCATCATTTTATTATCATCATTTTATTATCATCATTTTATTATCATCATTTTATTATCATCATTTTATTATCATATATATATATATATAGTATATATATATATATATATATATATATATATATATATATATATATATATTTATATATACATATCTATATATATATTTATACGTATAAAGGTAGAGTGACAGCTGATCGAATGAGAGAGAGAGATTGATATAAATATAGATAGATAGAGAGACGGACAGAGAGCCAGTTACCCTGGGAACCGCATGCCGTCCATATAATTCATTTTGCAGCAGCAGGACGAGCAGCACTCTGATCATGCTAGCAGTGCATGAGCGGGGATTTTATATTCAATCCAAATGGAGTGTTTTTCCCCGAGCATTACACAGAGCTTACTCGCTACACTCGCTCACTCGCTCTCGCTCTTCCCGCATGACGCCAGCTTGGGTTGGGAACAGGGTGGAGGAGGGGGGGGGGCATGGCAGGAAGGGAGGGGTGGGGAAGGGAGGGGCTGACCAACGTCCTCCAACTCCCTCTGCCATGCATGCTGATGGTGGTGGTGGACTCCCCAGTGCATGTGCATCTGCACCACCTCTGTGCATGCTGTCGTGATACACCGGGCGGCCTGATCTTCGTTGCATGGCGTGATGTTGATCATGATAGCTTCATGATGATATCAAGGTGTGTTCAGAGCCGTATTAGCCACGAGTGTTCCATTCGATCGATGAAGTTGTGGCTTCGGAGTGTGCATCTGTGGTCATGGACAACTGTGTCCGCGTAAGAGTGCAAGGGCGTGAGCGGACGATAGATCGGTAGATAGATAGGTAGGTAGGATGGTCCGGCGCGGAGCTAGCCAGAAAAACAATTGGCTAAATATATCGGCATTATAGATATATAGAAAAAAAGTTTGAGAGATAGATGGGTATCGATAAAGAGAATTGCCGATAGACCGGTTGGAAACGGTCATGCAGAGCGAGCAAGGGAAAGAGAGAGAGAGAGCGCGAGAGCGAGCGAGCGAGGGAAAGAGAGAGAGAGAGAGAGGAAAGGAAGAGAGGAGAAGAAGAAAGGGAATAGGGAAATAGATAACCCTTTTAAAATTTATTTTAAAATTAATTTTATTTTATATAATAATATATATATATATATATTTATATATATTTTTATATTATTATTAAAATATAATTTTTATATTAAAATATATTTTATATATAAAATATATATATAATATATATATATATAATATATAATATATATGTGTGTGTGTGTGTGTGGTGTTTGTGTGGATTTTTTGTATATATAGATAATAAACAACACACACAAAAACAAAACAACACACACAAACATATTATATTATATTTTTTAAATTATACATCATATAATATTTCATACATAATATATAATATATATATATATACATATATATAATTAATTAATATTATAAAATAAATAACACCACACACCAAAAACACACACCACACACAACCAACCCACACACCCACATATATAATTATATAATATATATATAATATATATTATATTATATATTATATATATATATATATATATATTACATATATATATACATACATATATATTATATTATAAATCTATTATATAATTAATATATATATATCTATATATAATATATTTTTTATATATATATATTATATTTATATATATTATAACCCCACACACACACACATACACACCACACACACACACAACACACACATACACACAACACACACACACACAACACACAACCACACACACCACACAAAAATTTTAATATATATATATATATATATATATATATATATATATATTATATATATATATATATATATATTTTAATGTATTATACATATAATATTATATATATATTATATATATATATATATATATTATATATATATGTATTATATTATTTAATATATAATTTTATATTATTAAATACAACACACACACACCCCACACACAAAAACACACACACAACACACACACACAAACATTAATATATTTTATATATTATATATTGTATATATATATGTATATATATAAAGTATATATATTATATATATCTATATATTTTTTATACATATATATACAAACACATATATATATATTAATATATATAAAATTTTTATATATATATATGTATAATATATGTATATATTTATGTATATATATAGATATATATATATATATATATTATAATATTATAAATATATTATATATTATATAATTTTATTTATATATTATATAATATATATATATATATATATATTTATATATATTATATGTATATTTATATATGTATATATATTTATAATTTTTTTTATTTTATATACATAATTTATATATCATTTATATATATATGTAAATATATCAATAATATATATATAAATATCTATATATATATATAATTAAATAAATATATATATATACTACCCCCACACCCCCACCCACACACACCCACAAACACACTAAAGCACCACACAACACACAACATATATTTATATATAATATATACATATATCATATATTATATATATATCTATATATAATAATAATTATATATATATATATATATAATAGATATATATATAAATAATATATATATATATCAATATATATTAGATCTATATATCAACTGTTATACTATTAAAATTAAATATACTATAAATATATCCTATATTTATCTATCTATCTACTTTCTATTTTCAATCTACTCTCCAATGTCTATCTATCTATCTTCTATATTTATATATATATATTATATATTATAATATTATATATATACTGGGATGAGTGTGATGTATATATATACATAATACATACATATATATATTATATATATATATTATCTAATATCTATACTATATTATATATATATATAATATATGTACATTGTCAAGTACTAATATCTTATATATATATTATATAGATATTTATATATCTATATATATATATATATATGATTTATATATACAATATTATAGATTAATATATAATAATAAATATTATATATATATATAACTACGTATATACGTATATATATGACTTATATATATATACATATATATCCTATATATCTATATATATATATAACTTTATATTATATATAAATATAATTTATATATATGTATATATATATGTATATTTATATTACATATATTTATTTATATATATATATAAATATAATAATAAATATATATATAGCTATATAAACTATATATTACACAAACACCCCACCCACACAACACAAACACACCCACACAGCACACACACACATACCTCACACACCCACACACCCACACCACCACCACCCACCCACCACACACACACACATATTAATATCTCTAAATTCTATATATATAAAATACTATATAGATATATATAGTTCTATATATCTGTGTGTGTGTGTGAGTGTGTGTGTATCTATATATTATATATCTATTATTTATTATATCTATATATATATATTATTATAACACCATATATATATTTCTATTCTATATATATATTATATCTATCTATTATATTTATATATAAGTATATATATATATATACACACACACACCACAATATTAACTATCTTTATAAATCCTAGTATATATATATATATTATATAATATATATATATATATTATACACGCAACACACACACAACCCACCCAACACCCACACACACACACACACACACACACACATATAATATACTTTATATATTTATATATTTATATTATATATATATATCTTATATATAAATATCTATTTTAATATATATATATACTATATATATATATTACTATATTATAGATATATATATATAATTATATATGTGTGTGTGGCTGTGTGTGGCTGTGTGTGTGTGTGTGTGTGTGTGTGTGTGTGTGTGTGTATAAGCTTATACAGAGCATTAAAGGGAAAAGAAGAGGAATGGGGATACATAGATAATTAGTTGATTATTCAAATGGATAGACGAAGATAAAGGAAGAGAGAGTGAGTGAGGAAATGGGAGAGAAAGAGAGAGAGAGAAAGAGAGAGAGAGAGAGAGAGAGAGAGAGAGAGAGAGAGAGAGAGAGAGAGAGAGAGAGAGAGAGAGGGGGAGAGATGAGAAGAGAGATGAGACGAGAGAGATGACGAGAGGACGAGAGGAGAGAGAGAGAGAGGCGAGAGAGAGATAAGAGAGAGACAAGAGAGAGTCGAGAGAGAGATAGAGAGACGAGAGAGAGAGAGGTGAGATAGAGAGAGAGAGAGAGAGAGAGAGAGAGAGAGAGTGAAAGAGAGAGAGAGAGAGAGAGAGAGAGAGAGAGAGAGAGGAAGGGCAGGATTGAGAGAGGGAGGAGAGAGAGTGAGAGAGAAGAGAGAGAGAGAGAGAGACGAGAGATGGAGAGAGAGAGAGGAGGAAAGAGAGAGAGAGACGAGAGAGCTAGGAGAATGAGAGAGAGGAGAGAGAGAGAGAGAGGAAGAGCGAGGAGGGGGAAAAGAGGAGAGGGAGAGAAAGAGAGAGAGAGAGAGAGAGAGAGAGAGAGAGAGAGAGAGAGAGAGAGAGAGAGAGAGAGAGAGAGAGAGAGAGAGAGAGTGAGAGTAGAAGGGAAGTTGAGAGGAGAGAGAGAGAAGGCGAGAGAGAGAAAGAAGAGAGAGGAGAGGGAGAGAGAGAGAGAGAGAGAGAGAGAGAGAGAGAGAGAGAGAGAGAGAGAGAGAGAGAGAGAGAGGATTATAACGACGTTGTAGCGCCAAAAAGATTTTCTCTTAAACAAAATGCAACAGAAGCTTTCAAATACAACTAAGTGGAGACCGGGACACGCTGTTGCCAGACGTACGTTAGTGAAAAAAGGAGAAAATATAGCGTTGTATATATATCCATTCTCAAAGTTACTGAATTTTGGCTTTTTTTTTAATTTTTTTTTAACACTCTATTTGAATATGGAAAGATCATTACAAGTTCTATCTTTTTCTTATATTTCATATTTCTTCGTCGATTTCTGTCATCATTAGGGATGTATATTTTACAATGCATTCTTTCTTGAAGAGATAGTCATTAAAAAAGCAGTAAGAAGAATTAGTGTATCCCTCGCAGAAGCGCATTACCGTTTGTTGATTTCCTGTGGAGAGCTGCGGGCTATGCTTCGAAGGAAGGGGAGGAAGAGAAGGAGAGGAGGAGGAGGAGGAGGAGGAAGAGAGAGGGGGGATACAGGAAGAGGGGGATGGAGGAGGAGATGGATGAGTTGGGAGGAAGGAGAGAGGGAGGAGGGGAGGGAGAGGGGGTAACCACAGGGGAGGTGTGGAGGAGGGAGGAAGGAGGAGGGAGGAGGTAGGAGGGAGGAGGGCCAGAGGGGTGGGGGGGAGTAGTGTTGCTGCCGCAGACCCCCACAGTCTCACGCACTCATGCACACAAGCACAGGCAAATCATGCACGCACACGCGTACATATACTAGTGTGCGCGCATAAACACGCTAATACTGAGCATAGGATAAACACCCTTATAACTATTGTTTATTACTGAAAAATACCATGTCAAATGCATACGAACGCGACACACACACGCAAACAAACACACACACACACACACACACACACAAACACACACACACACACACAGATACACACACGAAAATGCACAAACACACACACACACATGCACATACCACCCGCGAGACTTCATGCAGACTGCCTGCTGCTCGTACAAGCATCCGCACGCACGCTCACACACAAGCCATAATAGACGTACACATGAACGTACAGATACATAAACACCGCCTAATGTGCATGTCTACAATGTTTTATTCATGTGCGTTAATATGTGTGAAAGAAATTCCAAGTAATGTCTCCTTGAGAATATCAGTTTTTTTTTTTTTAGCTCAGTTCTACTCGTGTATCAACTAAATATAATTTTTTCAAAGTTGACTGACTGACAGATTTATGTAGATCCTTTGGCCTTCTCGTGGGTATAAAAGGCCATAGCACATCGACAATATGAACCGTGATTTGATATTCAAAGCACAATCAGGACCTTACGAGGGCACCATCAGGCATTCAGACAGGAATATTAACTTAAATATGCCTTTTTATTTCATTTGTTCTCCTTTATTTATGTATTTTTATGGCGCTAAAAGTGTCATACAAATACGTCGTAAATCACGCATTTCTTGCATATTTTGTTAAACTTATTGTCAGCCATGCATATTCTCAAACACGCTGTCAAACAAATCGCCATGCACATTCCACACTCGCATGCACTGTCGGGCGGGGGGAGAAAAAAGCACTATCTCACTCCCAATCCCCAGCAAGCACACCGGTCACTCTTACACGCAAGCACATATTGCAGACAAATGCAACTGTGCACATGCATTTTAGCACACAGCTGAGGCCTAACGTACGTATTCAAGCAGGATCGAAGCATCCACCACTTACGACTGCAAGCACCATCACACGCACTGTTAGCGACACCAGCATGGGAATACACAAGCTATATTACCCACGGGGAATATTGGCCGCAAGCACATCGATGCAAGCATCACCACTATCATCATCAAATAAGCTCTGATATACGCGAGGTTATATTGGCGATTTTAAAAACATATCGAAACAACGGGCCAGATGTATCAACCCATGCAATATACATGCAAACACGCGCAAGCACCATGCAACTAGGAATGCAGTGATCTAAAGCAGAACTCTTTAAACGATCGCAAGCACTATCAGAAATATACGCTTCACGGGATTGCAATTTGCATAAAGAACGATATCAAAAAGCAGCTTTTTGGGCTATACTAGAAACAGACTCTCTCTAATGCACCCATCATTAAACGCGGCTAATATCATTCGCAAGCACTGTCATGCACAGTCACCGCCACACACATAGGTACGGCTGCCTTTGGCAATGCTACGCACATAATTCTCTCCAAATGTCATGCGATTAATAACACATATTCACACCCACGTACAAAAATGCTCAATAAAACATCTCAGACATACACACCCCACACACGTGTGCATATATACATACATATATGTCTTTTATCTGTTTATCTATCTATTATTCTGTCTATCCAGCTATCTATCTATCTATTTACACACTTACACACCTTTCTTTATGTATACCTTTTTATCTACTTATCTCTCTACTCACTATCTACACACACAAACACACACACACACACACACAAACAAACATATATCATATTAAATTATATATATATATTATATATATACTCGATATATAATAATATATTATATATATTTTGTGTGTGTGAGGTGTCGTGTGTGTGTGGTGTGGTGTGTGTGTATGCCTTTATATATATTGATTATATATATATATATATATATATATATATATATATATATATATATATATATACATATGTTACATAATTGTATATATACATTATACATGACATATAAATGTATATGTATGTATATACAATATACGATTATACATATACATAGTATACAAAGCAGGCATTTTACTTATATCTATATATAGCTATAGTATATTATATAATATATATATATATATATATATATTTATATATGTATATAAT
>NW_028234420.1:23005730-23013230 GCF_977035675.1 Penaeus japonicus
CACGGGTCGTTAACGTAACATTCGCCGTTAGTGTGTTTGTGTCGAGACCTGCGATTGGCTTAGCTCGGGGCCAATCAGCCAATCAGACTTCAGCTTTCATTTAAAGAGGTCGGGGAAGATGTCGCAATGTGTTTGAGAGGAAGGATGAGGAAGGGAGGGGAAGGGAGGACAGGGGAGGACATCGCAAGCAAGCAAGCACTAGCAAGCACAAGAAGAACCCGGACCCAGGTAATAGTGCATGGTAGGGAGGGCTGAGGAGGAGGAGGAGGAGGAAGAGGGGGTAAGGGAGGGAGGGAGGGAGGGGGTGACTGCTTGCTTGCGAGAATCTCAGGCACAAGGAGGGCAGGGACGGGCGGACGCTGGAGTGCTTGCAGGCAGGGGATTATGCGGCTGGGATGGTCCGGTTTATGCATGATGCTGACCTGAAGGAACGTATGAATGAAACCCCACGTACTTCGAATCTCTTTTATGTAAGGAATTCTAACGTTGGTTTCTGAAGCCCCTCTGCTCCTTGGCCCCAACTGAAATGTACTCCAGGAGGCAGATGAGTCCGGGATATCGGGCGAATACTTTGAATGAAAAAATGGTAAGACAAGAGAAAGGAGAAGAAAGAGGTCCAACCTTTTTTGCGATTCAATTAAGTGTACATGACAAGTCCACTTTTTCTTTCTCTTTCATTTGTTTCTGTTCAGTTGCGATGACTCACTGAGATATATAGAGCTCAGATCGCGTCAACTTCCTTTTTTCTGCCCTCAAATTATACAGTCCTCAATCTAATCTTATATCATTATCCCGGGAGATAACAAAGAAACAACTACATCGGCTCGTTTCCGTGTCTGTCGCAGCGCCTTCCCCTTGTGTCCAAGTTTTTATCGCATCTCTCTGTATGTGTCCTTCCGTTACCCAAGCCGCGTTCGAAGATCATTTTTTTCGGTGTACTCGAGGTCGATGCCAATGATTTTGGGGAGGTTCCACGGGGATATAAACAACGCTAAATCGATACCAGGGCTAGATGTAAGTCGCACGAAACCCATTTGGCTTCTGGATCAACAGGAAGCTACAATAATTTACCCAATGAAATATGGACGATGGCTTTCGAACGCGGTTGCCCAAATGGCTTCCTGTGCCCAGCGACTGATTCTCACGTCCTCCGCGTACCCCGAGTTATGACGTATCACAAACCTCACGCACTGAAAGAGGATTGCAATTGACCTGCAGTTTGGATTAGTCATTCAAAGCGAGAGACGACTGCTTCGGGTGAAATCAGTGCATTACCAGATAATGCCGGGGCCTCGAGGGGTTTCGTTTGTTATCTTTTGTCTCTGAGTCATTTAGGAAGACTTGGGCGGACCCACGAGGGCAAAAAAGGGCAAACAAAGACTGAAGGAAAAAAGAAGAGGATTAAAAAAGTACTTTGTTGCTTGACTACATAATCAACTTTCTTTAATTAGTTATTTTTTCCATCCGACAGACAAAGCATTTTGTTAAAACATTTCTTTATCATATTTCGTGGAAACTTTAAACAAAGAAGTAGTTAGTTGCAGTCATTTAGATGCATGCTAATTAATGATGCATTTTTGAAATGATAATGCTGCATTATCCATGATATAAAAGGTCAAGAAATTATAACGTCGGGAGAAAATGAAAAGGAACACGAAAAAACGGGAAGCACTCAAAAGATGTAAACAATTGAAACTAAAAATGCGGACAGAGCGAAGAAAACATTTAATAAATTCGAAAAAAAGAAAAGAAAACGGGTGTACAGACTCTGGAATGGCATGTGTTACCACAGTGTTGCCACTCAGGGGTCACGGGAATCAAGTTGACCATAACCACAAAGAAGAGAGAGAGAGAGAGAGAGAAGGAAAAAAGGGAAAAACAAAACCGAAAAAGGGGAAGAGGTGTCCTCGGAACTCTTTTTACAGACAAGGAAACAGAGCGAGATAAAAAGAGACGGAAAAAGAACCACCAGAGAGTTTTTTTTTCTTTTTTTTTTCTTCTTTTTCACTGAGCATTCTTGTCCCATAAACTAATTACCTTTCATCAGCAGCCGACGCCAGAGCAGCCCGTCTGTGATCTCCGCTCTTGCATTGCAAATGAAGGAGCTTATTCTCACCTGAAAAAGCCAGAGGCGGACGGCTGCAATGGAGCCATCACTTAACCTACCAGTCAAAAAGGCCTTTTGTTCTAATTTCTTTATGTTCCCCAACTGCTAATCTGCATATCCCCCTTCCTCTTTGTATTCTCTAAACGTCTTAACCTTTGGCAAACATTCATCCTGTCGCTACGTTCACAGCAGCTAAGGAGGGTCCGGCTACCCCTCCCCTCCCTCCCCTACCCACCTCCGAGGCCATCCCTCCTCCTCCCCCAACCTCCCGTATCCCTGTAACCCGTACTCCCCCCTCCCCCCTCCCCCCCAAGCCATCCCTTCCCTCCCCTCCTCCTAGTCCATACCCTCTACCCCCTCCCTCCCTCCCCTCCCCTCCCCTTCCCCTACCTTGTGGCTGTGGCAGGTACTTTGGTCAGGAACACACTGATGCGACTGTGAGTGCGGTTGTAATTAGTGCTGGCGTATTGAGGCTGGGAGGAGAGTTCTTATCGGTATCTTTTTATAGATATAGATATATTTTTTTCATGTCCGGCCTAGGTAATATTAGTCTAATCATTGTCATTAACAAATCGATTATTGGTATTATTTTTGCTTTGATTATCAGTATTGCCAGTATGGTACTGTAGTGATAGTATTGCTGTCAATGATAGGAGTAATGATAATGTCACTGATCATTACTATTATTATCATCATTATTGTTATCATTGCTATCATTACTATCATTATCATTATCATTGTTATTCTTATTATTATCATTCTTATTATCATTGATTATTCTCATTGTTATCATAATTATTAACATCATTATTATCATCAATATCATTATCATTGCTAATACTGTTATTATTATCATCATTATTATTATCAATATTGTCTTTCTATTATTATTACAACTGTTGTTTCGTTGTTGTTGTTATGATTATCTTCATCGTTAGCATTATTATTGTTATTATTATTATTATTATTATTGTTATTATTATTATTATTATTATTATTATTATTAAGATAATTATTATTATTATTATAATTATTATTATTATCATCATCATTATAATAATTATTATTATTATTATTATTATTATTATTTTTATCATTATTATTATTATTATTATTATTTTTATCATTATTATCATTATTATTATTATTCATATCATTATTGTTATTGTTATTATCATAATAATATTTAAAATCATTTCCATTATTTTTATTTTCCATCATTATCATTATGGTTATTATTACATTTTTTTATCATTATTATCATTATCACTATCAATATTACCATTTTTTTTTCATTATCGTTTTATTATTATTATTATTATCATTATTGTTATCATGTTTACTATTACTATCATATTTATTATTATTACTATTATCATTATTATTATTATTATTATCATTATTATCATCTTTATAATTATAATCATCATTATTACTACTATCATAATTACTATCATTATTATCATTACTATTTCTGTTATCACCATTATAAAATTTGGATATCTTTATAATCATTATTATTATTGTTGTTATTATCACATCATCACTAAAATTACCATCACTTTTTTATAGTTATCATCATTATTGTTATAAAATTTATTTTTATTTTCATTATGATTATTATCCTTACCATTATCATTATGAATATTATTGATACTATCATTATCATGATTATCATTACTATTATTACTATCATATCTGTTATTGTTATTATTGTTAACATTTTATAATTATTATCATTATCATTATTATCATTTTTATTATCATTAGGAATATTATTGATATTATCATTATCATTAATATCATTACCAATATTATTATCATCATTATCAGTAATATTATTGTTATTATCATAATTATTATTGTTATTATTATTATTATTATTATTATTATTAGTATTATTGTCATTATTATTATTATTATTATTATTATTATTATAATCACTGTTATTATTATCGTTATTATTATTATCATTATTATTATTGTTATTACCATTATGATTATGATTTATTATAATCATCATTATAATTTCCATTATCATTATTATCGTTAGAAAATTATCACTTTCATAATCGTTGTTATTATCATTGTCATTACCATTATTACTATTGTCCTTATTACTATTGATGAATTAACATCATTATGTTGTCATCATTATTTTTAGTATTTTCATTATCATTATTATAATTTATGATCATCTTTATCATCATCAGCAGCACTACCATAATCATCATCATCAGCATCATCATCACCATCACCACCACCGCCATCATCATCATCATCATCACCATCATCATCATCATTATCATCATCATAATCATAATCAAAATCATCATAATCACCATCATAATCATCATCATCATAATCATCATCATCACCATCATAATCATCATCATAATCACCATCATCATAATCATCACAATCACCATCATAATAATAATAATCATCATCATCATAATCACCACCACCACCATCATCATCATCACCATAATCACCATCATCATCTTCATCATCATTATCATCATCATCATGGATAGATAAAAGAGAGATAAAGAGAGAGATAGAGAGAGAGATATAAAGAGAAAGGGATAGACAGATAGATAGATAGATAGATAGAGAGAGAAAGAGAGAGAGAGAGAGAGAGAGAGAGAGAGAAAGATAGATAGATAGATAGATAGATAGAGAGAGAGAGAGAGAAATATAGATAATTAGATAGATATATAGATAGATGGAGAGAGATAGAGAGAAAGATAGATAGATAAATAAATAGATAGATAGATAGAGAGAGAGAGATCAGAGGTGACTAGCAAGAGAACCAGAAACAAAATAACTCTCTCTCTATATCTTTTTCCTCGTTTTGGTAAAATGAGCCAAAATCAACAAACTGCGCAAAATTACATTCGTTATCCAGAGAATTGTGAATTATACACTGATAATGGAACCGAATGGGAATTTGATAGGTAGATTGATAGACAGATGAAATAATCACAGGGCAGAGCAGATGTGAAGAATATTTACATGTTATATCACTCGGTGAAAACATTGCGGTAATTGCAATGCAGTGCTTTTCAATGTTTTTTTCTTCCCTTACTCTAGTCACCCTCATTATCACATATAATGATGATGATAATAATAATGATAATGATGATAATGATAGTGATAACATTCTTTTATTATTATTGCTACCATTATTATTATCATCATTATCATTATCATCATTATTCCTTTATGATTATTGTCACTATCATTATTGTTATTATCAAATTATTATCATTATTATCGTTACACTCATTATTATCATTATCTTTATTATTATCATTGTTATCATTATTATCACTACTATTGCTATAATTAGTATCATGATTATCATCGTCATTATCATTACTATTGTTGATGTTATTATAATCATTTTCATCATCATTTATTTTGCTATTATTATCATTATTATTATCATCATTATCATCCTTCTTCTTGATATTATTCTTATCATTACTATTATCATTATAGTTATTGTTATTATCATCTTAAACATCATTGTATTTATTGTTATTATTATCATTAATATCATCATCAGTAATTAACATTATTGTCATATTGTTGTAATATATATATATATATATATATATATATATATATATATATATATATATATATATATATATGTATATATATACTCCATGAGAGATATGCATAGATGCTATCGATCTATTTAATCTATCCTTCGATCGCGAGATCGATATATCTATCTATTTATTATCTATCTATCTCTATATTTATATAGGTTTGGGTGGTGGTGTGTGTGTGTGTGTGTGTTGTGGTATGTGTGTGGTGTGTGTGTATGTGTGGATGTGTGTATGTGGGTGTGTTACACACACACACACAGCACACACACACACTCAGATATATATAGATAGATAGATATATAGATAGTAGATAGATATAAATAGATAGATAGATATATGCACACACACACACACACACACGACACACACACACCACTTTTAATATATATAATATATTAAATATATTATATATATCATATATATACATTTTTATATTTTTTATTATATAGATAATGTATATATATATATAGATATATATATATTATATATATATCTTATTATAATTATCTTTATATATATATATATATATAGATATATATATATCGTGCCATTATTATCAGTATTATTATCATCATCATTTTCATCAATACTCATATTATATTTATTATCACTATCATTGTTGTTATCAATTCTAGTGTCATGATGATTATTATTTTACTGATTGTATCATATGTTATACGTTATTGTTATTATTATTATATTATTATCATTATCATTATGTTTTATTATTATCATTAATATTATAGTATTTTGTTTTTTACTATTATTATCCTATGCTAGTTTTATGTATTATTTGTATTGCTATCACATTAGATTCAGTACAGTACGTCATTATGTATTATGTTGGTTACAGTAGTATCGTCAATATTGTTATTATCATTATCATTATGATATATATGTATATATGTATATATATATATATATATATATATATATATATATATATATATATTAATATTTATATATAATAATATATATACATTGTCATTATTGATATCATCATTATTATCCTAATTTCTATTAATGTCTCTTGTTATTAATATTGTAGTTATTGTCATCATTACCATCATTGTAATATTGGTGACAGCAACTACTAATGAGAATACTAATGATAAGGCAATGAACTACATCAGCATTAACGATCGTAGTAGAAACAATAATAAACATCATGATGATGGTAATAATAACTGATAATGATATTGATAACTGATAATGATGATAATAGCTGATAATGACAATAATAACTGATAATGATATTAATCATTGATAATGATAATAATAACTGATAATGATAATAATAACTGATAATGATAATAATAACTGATAATGATAATAATAACTGATAATGATAATGATATTGACATTAAATAAGATTAAAGAAAAACAAATAAAGTTATCATCCTTAATGATTTTATGAATCCCGTTCCCCTTATCATCATGACCATCATCATGACCATCATCATAACCACTTTCATCATCATTATCACTATCATTTTGCATGGCGGTCATGCGGTTGGTGATAACACCCCTGCCCGCTGAGTAAAGCTGCACCGCCAGCGGGGAAAAGAGTGAGGTTCTGAACCGGTCCACCACACTAATTGGTCTGCATCGTGTGTGTGTGTGTGTTTATTTTTATGCGATCAAACATGTCTCCGATAGTTATATGTCAAACGATTCTCCTAAATTAAAATAGATTGTTGTCTTTCATCTAGGAAAAAAAAAAAAAAAAAAATCTATATCGTGCATTCACTGTGAGCCAGGCTGGGACCG
>NW_028234420.1:23020730-23025730 GCF_977035675.1 Penaeus japonicus
GTTGCTGTCACGACTTCTCGGTCCTGATGTCGGGGTTATTGCTATCGTCATTGGCGTTGTTATGGATGACACCGTAATTAGCTTATCATGATTGCTATTACGCCTGCTGACTGTGGTACTGCTCCGCGCATTGGGTCCATTCCATCACTTCCTGTCATGGCGATTGGCTCTACTTTATATTACCTCCTATTTTTCCCCGATGCTTTTGTTGCTCGAGCTATTATGACAGTTATAACTGATAGCACCAATATTCCTGTAACGATTTTATGCTGGATGTCGTCTTTATTGCTATTTCCTCCCGAATGCCCATAACACTCCGGTTATCATCATGACTGTCACTCATCCACGGGATAAAAAAAGGAAAATTGCCCAGCACTACGAACTCCGGAGCGAGGTCCACGCTAGATGTGCCGTATATATCTATAGCTATCTGTCTATATGTGCACATCATACACGCGCACATGCAATATCTAGTGTGTCTATTTATACACACTTACATACACACTCACAAACACACACACACACACACACACACACACACACACACACACACACACACACATATATATATATATATATATATATATAAATCAATATATATATATATATATATATATAAATAATATATATATATATATATTATCATAATATATATATATATATTAAATAGATATATATATATATATATATATATAATATAATATCTATATTATATATTATATGTGTGTGTGTGTGTGTGTGTGTGTGTGTGTGTGTGTGTGTGTGTGTGTGTGTGTTTGTGAGTGTGTATGTGTGTGTGTATCTATCTATCTATCTATATATGTGTATAAACACACAGACAAACGCACATGCTTGAATATCCAGAAAAATAAAACGACATACACTTTATTTATCGCATATCCCACGAAAGTAACAATTCATGCCGTGTCAATCAAGAGGAAGTCAGTTTTGAACGTGCGAGGAGGACAGCCATGAGAGGGGCGTGGGGGAGTGGGGGGCATTGATGGGCGGGGGGGGGGGAGTCTCCCGTTTGTGGTCTCTGTGGATGCTGTTGTTGCTGTTATTCTTGCATTATTATTGTTTTTATTGCTTCTGCTGTCCATTTTTGTTGCTTCGCTTTCCCTCCCCCCATGATGTTGCTGTCGCCTTTGGTAATTTTGCACCAACGACGTTCGAGTCTGCTACAGCTGTTGCAATTAAGTTTGCGCGATATATTTTTCGGCCGTTGTCTATTGCTAATTGGTGTAGCGCGGGCTGCGGTGGAGCGCAGAGTACGCCCGCAAGTGGGCGAGGGTGGGGTGGGGGAGGGGGTTGAGCGGGAGGGGAGGGGGCGGGGGTGATGCAAAGGGAAGCGGACTGATGGAAAAAAGTGCAAGTCGTATCCCCTTTATGGATAAAAAAATAACTCTATTTTTCTTTCTCGAACTCTTTCGTATTGAGTGAACAATTCTGAAGATCATCATTCTCCAGCTCTGCCTTGCTATACGGATGCAATTCATATGCTATATTCTCCAATTTGGGAATAAATAACATCAAGAACGACCTTTTACATTATTAAAAAAACGCACATTAGATACCGT
Organism: Penaeus japonicus; assembly: GCF_977035675.1. Classification (NCBI taxonomy): domain Eukaryota; kingdom Metazoa; phylum Arthropoda; class Malacostraca; order Decapoda; family Penaeidae; genus Penaeus; species Penaeus japonicus. The sequence goes on from NW_028234420.1 coordinate 23,022,311, forward strand.
AAAGATATGAATGGGTCATTTATCTTTTTTTTATTCATACCCGTACCCGAAACTCTGACGTCATCATGTGGTCAGAGTCACATCACAACTCAAGTGCGAATTCTTTTGAGCTTTGGAGCGACGCGAACGAGGAACCAAGAAAGAGACGCGATCGAAATTTATCTTTCTTTTTCGTTGAGTTCAGGTTTTGAAAGTAACTCTTCATTCATTTTTCATTACCGGTTATACTGACGCCATGCAAAGGCCCTGCAGCTTGGCCACAAAGCCTCAGTGTTATAATTCACAACAAAAAGCCCAATGGATCACGTTCTCAAGATGAAAGGCCTAGGGTGTTCAAGCTAATCGATGTGTCAGTAAGGGCTCTGGGAGCATTACCAGATATAGAAATTTGACCCTTGGGAGTACGTGTGGTGTAAGTGTAATGGACATAGAAGGGATGCTGCTTGCCCTGCTGATTGCCATATCTCAGCATTACCTAATATAACCTGGCGAGATGTGTGGGTAGCCTTCGCCCAAAGCCTTCTTGCCACGATCGGCTCTCGGCCAGGGAACGCCGATCTGCGTCAAGAGACGACAGGCGCCACAGAGCGGGCACTGGAGCGATATTCCCGTCGGGCCGAGTGTGGCTTGGCATCGTGCATGACTGGGCGAGTCCCGCCGCGCCGCATTGTCCCGAGCCCAGCTGGCACGGGCAAAAACGCGCGCGCTCCGCACCTGGAGGGCTCCGGCGCTGACGTAACGCCATGCCGCGGGGCACATGCAACATCCTTCTTCATTCATCCTCGGAAGCTTTATGGATTCCGGGCGCAGAGGTGAATGTCGGGAAGCGCCGCAGGACTCTTGCGTCTCCAGTGAACGCCGCAGCTTCCCATGGCGCCCTCGCGTGGCCGTGGAAGGAGCTCGCGCATGTCTGACCCTGAGCTTTTGCCCCGTCATAAATACCGGTTATGTCACCGAACCTTTTTTTCTTTTTTATTCGCTTGCTTGCTTGAGGCTGTAGCTTACTTAATCGGCTGAAACAGATGTCGTTACATCGCTGCGTCGGGGATGATTACATGCATTAATCCCTCACGCGAGCTGTTTCAGAATTTGCTCGCCTCGGACTGCGAGCGAGGCAACATGTACCTCTGACGCCGCCTCGTGTCCTCGCGATGACCCTGAGGATTCCCGCAAGAGGACGACCATCAGCTGGCGCACCGCAGCCGGGCACGACCGTCACCTGGTGTGACCTCGGGTGCGTGTCTCGGGGATGGGGAGGGGGGGGGGGAGATGAGAGGGGCGTTACCGGCTAGCTGAGGGTCATCAGCTGATAGAGCAAGGCGATGGTGGAGGCGGCGCTGGGTGGGAGAGAAGGCTCGTACTTCAGCCTCGAGCAACAGCACGCAGCCTAAGAGCAGGGGGGGGGGGAGGGGGGGGGGGGGGGGGGGGGGGGGGGGGGGGGAGGGGGGGGGGGGGGGGGGGGGGGGGGGGGGGGGGGGGGGGGGGGGGGGGGGTGGGGGGGTGGGGGGGGGAGGCATCGGCAGGAGACCACCTGATGCTGCGAGCAAGACGGAGACTCGAGACAAGGCGGGGGAAGGGGGGTGGGGGGACGGGGGGATGGAACGGGAAGGAAGAGGGCAGGGAGCAGGTAGAAGAGGAAGAGGGGAGCCAGAGGAGGAAGAAGAGAAAGGGGAGGTAGAAGAAGGGGAAGAGGAAAAAGGAGGGAGGAGAAGAGGAGAATGAGAAGGGGAAAGATGAGGATGATGAATAGGAGAAAGAGCAGGGGAGAGGATGAGCAAGGTAGAAAAAAATCTCTCTCGAGCGCCTGAGAAGCGGTCAGCTGAGCGGACGCAGCACAGGGAGCGTCGGGTCGTTCCTCCGGCGAAAGGACCGCGGTGGTCTTGGCGAGGGGCGACGGTCACCTGTTCGCTCGTGGGGACGGCCATCAGCTGATCCCCGTCGAGGGTGACCTTCAGCTTCGGTTCGCGATCCGGACTTATAAGCCATGATTGTCAATCGATCCTCGGGACCGTCATCTGCTCGGGACAAGCAGCGCCTGATTGCCGCTTGCAATGCTTATTTATGGCCACGTCCATTGCCAGCCTGCAACACTCTGCCGTCATCATTACCGGCGTCTCCGTCGAGGCGAATGTCAGGATATCCTTGCAAAGAATAATGCATCGAATCAACAGACGAAGAAGGAGACGAAGATGGAATGGAAAGTAAAGACGAAAGAAAAACGAAAAAGGCCAATCAAGGCCTTCCATCATTAGCAACAGCGCTCCACCTGCCACCTGTACCGCCGTGTCCCGAGGCGGCGCACGTCCGAGGCGGAGGGCGAGAGGCAACATTCCCCAGGGGGCGAAGGTACACCCGCGCCCACCACACGCACGCACGCACACACACACACACACACACACACACACACACACACACACACACACACACACACAAACGCACTCACACACAACACACGCACTCACACACACACACAAACATACACACACAAACACACACACACACAAACGCACGCACACACACACAACACACGCACTCACACACACACAACACACGCACTCACACACGCACACAACACACGCACTCACACACACACAACACACGCACACAGCACACGCACTCACACACACACACAAACACAAACACACACACACAAACACACACACGAACACACACACACACATGCATACATAAACACAAATATGCACACGCGGGATGACCTCCGATGGGATGGAACAGATACAAAGTGCAACATGCAACATGCAGAATCGTAAGCGGCGGGCTTTATGCATCCTGGTAAAAGCACTCACACATACACGCATGCACACTCTATCGCACACACAAACACACATACAGACACGTTCATATAAGCGCACGATTTTTAAGAGGAACTTTGATTAGGAAGGCAAATTGTGTAAATATTCTAGGCATACATAATTGTCTTTATTCACATCCATGCATCTACTTTGTTATGCATGTATTCCTCGAACACGAAGGCATTCTAATTTCTTGTCTGTCTGTCTACCGTCTCTCTTTTTCTTCTCCCGCCTCCCCTCTGTCTCTTTCTCTCTCTCCCCCTCCCTCCTTCTCTCTCTCTCCCTCTCTCTTTCCCCCCCTCTCTCTCTCTTCTGCTCTTTTACACTCTCTAGTTTATGCTGTAATCAATCTACCTATATATCCGTTTATCTCTTGATAGTTGTTTATGTGACAAGTTTTAATTCGCCTCCGCAGGTAAAATGCAAACCGATTTTTTATTCACCTCGCTCGCCCTCTCTCCGGTGTGATAGCACGCTGGCCGTTGTAGCCGCACAACTTTTTCCTTCCCTCCCCCCCCCTCCCCCCGGGCCCCACCCCGCTCTCCCGGGCTGTGGTGACCAACGTCCGGTGCCCCCCCCCGCCCTGCCCCCGCCCCTCCCTCTCCGC
>NW_028234420.1:23065929-23070929 GCF_977035675.1 Penaeus japonicus
ACTTTTTTTCTGAAAAGACACAACAAGCTAAATATTAAGTATGATAGTTTAAAAATTATGCCATACCATAATTTCCCACGAGGGTTATCTTTGTCTTGCCTGTGTGAAGTATCTCGAGACATAACGTATTAGTTTCTTAAACAAGATTACCGTCAACTGTCTTACAGTAGACGGTAAAAAAAACAAAAAAACTGTCGTTTAAGTTGAGAGAGAGAGAGAGAATAATATAATTAAAAAGATCAATAAGTAAACTAAAATCGATAGACTAAAAACAAAAACCTCACTTCTCCATTCATCATATTCGCATTTATTTTTTTTTCTTCCACTCGCTTCTTCATAAGTAAAAGTCCTTGATCATTCTTCACCATGTTCCTTTCCCTATCCCTTTCAGTATGTCACGCCCACATTGGACCCCTCGGATTGCTTATCGCGTCCTGATAATGTCCTTCAATCAATCAATAAGACACCGAATGTCTTTATTGTCCCTTCCAGCGGCCAAGTGATGCGCTCCGCTCTTGGATGTCATGCTAATTAAGTTTGGCCGACGAGATTGCTGCAGTTTGCCGTGCTAGGATGTACACTGTGTCAAGCAATCAGGCACTAGTCTCGAAACAGAACTTTTGTAATTGGCATTGCACTAATGGGGAAAAAATGCATTACGTTGTAGGACGGACGTTGTTGTATAGACCTACTTAGGTCAATTATGTACGTTTAGAGGATATAATAAGTCCATGTTCTGTTTGATTTCTCTCAACTGAAGAAGTAATTGCGGAATGGGTTGATATGGAGGACTGTAAAGGTAGAACAGTGAAATTTGCATAAGCATTTTTGTGGATATCCTGTTATAAGGCAAACATTTAATCGACTGCTTATATGTAGCTACATATATTTACAGGTATTTTTTTATACCCAGTTAAAGATCATAAAGTCATGATTAGCACCATTATCATTATCATTATCATCATTATCATGAACATTATTTCTATTACCACTATTTTTATTATTATCATTATTATTGTTATAATCATTATTGATATTAGCATGATCATTATAGTTGTCGTTGTTGCTGCTGCTACTGCTGTTGTTTTTGTTGTTGTTATTGTCGTTTTTTTGTTGCTGTTCTCTTCTTCTTTTTCTCCTTCTCCTTCCCCTTCCCCTTCTCCTTCTCCTTCTCCATTTCCATTTCCATTCCTTCTCCTTCTCCTTCTCCTTCTCAATTTCCTTCCCCTTCTTCTTCTATTTCTTCTTTCTTCTTCTTTTTATTATCATCATTATCGTATATATCATTATCGTTTCTAATTCATTGAAGGTGCATATACTTATAGCAGTGCTTACGCATTGAAGCTAAAAGAATCGATATGAAGGAAAGGAAAGTAGAAATCTAAAATGAAGAAGAAAAGAAACAGGGAGACAGAAAGAAAGAGAGAGATAAAGAGAAAGAAAAGGAGGAGGAGGAGTAGAAGGAAAAGGAAAAGGAGAAAGAGAAAGAGAAGGAAAAGGAAAAGAAACAGGAGAAGGAGAAGGAGTAGGAGAAAGAGAAGGAGGAGTAGGAGAAAGAGAAAGAGAAGGAAAATGAAAAGGAAAAGGAAAAGGAAAAAGAAGAGCAGAAGGAGAAAGAGAAAGAGAAAGAGAAAGAGAAGGAGAAGGAGAAGGAGGAGTAGGAGTAGGAGTAGGAGTAGGAGTAGGAGTAGGAGAAGGAGAAGGAGAAAGAGGGAGAGACTTCATGGAATAATGAATTGGAGGTAAATTTTGAAACTATTTCTTTGATAATCTTCCTTTGCCAAAGGTTCATCTGTAACTTCTGCTGTCTCTCTTGAAGAAAATCCATTCTTTAGTATTACTATTTCCTCTTTTTTCAGAAAAGAAGCTATGAGAACTAAAATGTATTTACTATGCATTTCTGGCCTGCTCTCTGAGTATAGAGTGCAGCTCAAGAAGGAATATTTCTCGTCCTTTACTTTGCTTTAATCGCAGTATTGATTAATTCAGTGTGAACATGAAAAATTAACTTTGGTACTGCATTTATTGTCTGTGACACCTCTCTATAAGTATTTTTTGCATTCATTTTTTTTTCTTTTGATAAACTAACCAGATATGGAAACCACATTAGAACAGAGGCAATAAGGCAATATCTTAACACAAAAAGATAAGATTTGAATACTGCAGTGAATGCAATGCAATGAAATACAATCCCGCACTGTAATCCTTTATCTGGGTAATAAATCCTTTGTAATAATTTCTCAAAGCATCAAAACCTATTCCGCCATTTGAATATAGGTGATTTAGAATCGTCCAAAGGCTCCAACACCACGATATGGTAGACTACTTTCAGAAACAGTATAGTTTAGTTACTTATTCATTATAACGCTTCGGTACTTATTTATTTGGAAGTTTATTATCCCTGCCAATGTGTTTCCATTACATAATGTCAATTTATAGTTCACACAAAACATCATGAAAAAAATCATATCTTTATTACAATAGAAGTCAGTCATAATCAGCAAACATTAAAAAGCATGACGCATTTCGCAAATATACCGACTCATACCTGTATTGCTTTTAAAAGAATGAATCTTATATACGTTTCCCCAATAACTTAAGTCGATGCAGCAGTTCAAATAATCAGCTAATCCACGAAAATCACAAACACAACTTATTCACTTCATCAATAGCTTTTTGAGAATGGATTAAACAAGACTTTGTATTACTTCCTTCTTTTCATAGGTTTTAGTAGATTGCAGGCATGATCAGCCGCTGTTTTCGGAAGCCATTTTGTTATTGAGGAACAAACTACGTTCCTTTTGTTTCCAGGAGCATCTTGGGGATACGATATCTGGAATCAGTTATTTATTCTTAATCCCATTTTTAATTTACTCTGGTGTTCCAAGAGACACTTTGTAAAAGTTGTATGTTTCTTACGTTTAGATTTATTCATTACATTGGTTATTTATTATATTAAGAGAGAGGGGTAGAGAGGGAGAGAGAACAAAGCTAACACAAAAAGGTAGAGAGAGTGACACACACACGTGCAAACAACCCTGCCTCCCCCGTACACACATAGATAGATGGAGAGAGAAAGAGAAAGAGAAAGAGAGAGAGGGAGGGAGACTGATAGGCAGAGGTACAGGAACGAGAGTCTGAGAGAGAGAGAGAGAGAGAGAGAGAGAGAGAGAGAGAGAGAGAGAGAGAGAGGTAGAGAGAGAAGCAGACAGGCAAACAGACTGCCAGACAGAAAGGAAGACAGAGAGAAAGACAGACAGACAGACAAAGCAACAGGGAGAGAGTACACTGACAAATGCAGAAATATAACCGATAGACAAACAGACAAACACAAACAATAGTTATAAAAAGATTTAAAAACGCTCTTTAATCTTAAACAGTCAAATAAAGACATTCTTATTATAAACACTGCAACCCTCTATACGCCTTTTATTTCTGCCAAGTCCACTGTGAGTTATTAAAATCAATATTAATTCTAAACTTTTCCCTCTCTGTCACCCTGAGTTTTGACAGGAAGAACAACTACAGTTCCGAGAAATACGTCTTCAAAGACAAATGATGAAAAAAAAGAAAGAGAAAAGACAGAATGGAAAAAAAATGAGAGAGAAAAAAAAAAACACAAAATAAAATAAGATTTGGTTTTGGGATGAGACGTAATAACACACACACAGAGAATCTATTTGCGTGCATCCCATCAAAACGTTGGAGTTTAAATAATCCGTTTCTTAAATTGCTTCTTATACCAGGAAAGACAGTGGTTAAAAAAAAGATAGAAAGAGAGAGAGTAGAACGAGACCAATGAATAGATAGACAAAGAGATGAAATGACATAGCATAAAAGAAACAAAAAAGAAAGAAAGAAAGAAAGGAAACCCATCCTGCGCCCACACAATTCCGAAATCGTTATAAATGACGGAACCTAAAGAATCGGAATCCAAGAAACCTGGCGCAAAGGCTCCCGAGGGCTGGGTGTTGTGAGGGAGAAGACGCTTTGATCCTTTAAAAGAGGCGCCTGCTGTTTGTTTCCTCGTAAATTGTGGAGTTCAGAGCCTTTGGAAAGTTATACAAAAATGAAAAAAAGAAGAAAAAAAGACGCCGGAAAAAAAAAGGCAAAGGAAAAAAATATGAAATCTGAATGTCTATGTTTTCGGTGTCGTGGCGCTACATATATGATATTGATCCTATGAATAATTCAGTGATCTGTGTCGAGATAAAAGGCAAATACAGAGGAGGATATGAAAAAGAAAAAAGTTAGGTAAGATCTTTGATTAGACAAATATAAACGATATCAGCACTTGGAATTTCCTTCAGAAGTCACACATCGTAATTGTAGCGCGTGATGGAAATTTGTAATGATATTTTTCCTTCCTTTCTTTTTTCTAAACATTAGTTACTGCTTAGTTAGTCCACCCACTGCTGTTCGCATCAAGACTGCTTACGCTCAGTGCGATAGCAGTTCACTAGATCCAGTATGATTGAACGGTCCAGTGATTATAAATTATGAAACTTAAGCGCTGATATATGAAACAGCTTCTAAAGAGCCGTTTAGTAGAAAACTCGAATTCCTGGAACAGAGAATTTGAATGTGCCCGAAGCCTTCTTTGAGAGAGACAAGAAAAACATATATAGTCATTAAGAGATAACATAGCATGTAAAACATCTCTGTTTAGGTATTTTAATACTTTCCTAGGGAAATAACAGTATTTAAATAACTATTAAAAGGGATTATATACATACAAACACACAAGCACACACAAACCACTCCACACACTACATGGTGTATATTATATATATATATATATATATAGCTATATATTATATTTATATATACTATACATATATATATATATATATATATATAAATATATATATATATTATATATATATATATGTATGTATGTATATGTATACACATGTATATCTGCATAGATATAACGCACACACAGGACACACACACACACATGGTTGTGTATATATATATATATATAATATATTATATAT
>NW_028234420.1:23105343-23107843 GCF_977035675.1 Penaeus japonicus
ACACACACACACACACACATACACACACACACACACACACACACACACACACATATATATATAAATATATATATATATATATATATATATATATATATATATAAATCCATGCATATATCGTAAATAGGTATTGAAATACAAATACTCCTATAGCGTTCCATTTGATTTGGGTAGCGCTTTGCAATCCGAGGGCGTCCAACAGAAACGCCCAAATTCCCCAAAGTGACATCATCATTTCCTTGCACAAGGCATGAAGAGCAGGAGACAATCCCCTCAGGCGGCGCGCCAACCCGTGCCCAGCGACGGCAAAGCGGCAGCCATTTTGCCAGTGACACAGATGCCCCTCGCCTGCCTTCCTCGACTCCCGGCACGCGGCTGTGATGGACGAGCCGAATCATAGAGGAGCTCGAGTGCAATTTCCACGAAGAGAAACCGATGGATTCCTGAAGCGATTCATCACCGGGAACGGCGCGGGGATTTACCTGTGCATGTCTCTGGCCCGGACACCAGAGGGGGCGCATGGGAGGGGTACGGGATGGGAGAGGGGGAGGGGGGGGAGATGGAAAGGCGAAAGGGGATGTATCTTATATCCAACTCGGTCTCTAGTTATCTATGAGAAGCAGTAGTAAAACAGGCCAGTGCTGCATGAAGCATCTAGATGCCTGTGGTTTGCATGACGGAGAGGGTGTCGCTGAGCAGAGGGAAAATATCACACAGATTTTTTTTCTTTTTACTTCTTCCTTTGCCGTTATCTTCCTCTTTCTCTCTTTTCACTGACTTGTTATTTTTGCCCCTTTTTCTATATATTTTATTTTTTTATATATATCCCTGCTCCCCTTATCGCTGTAACCAACATGTTTTTTGTTTTTTTTTTCTTCTTCTTCTTCTTCCCGTCTTTTATCTCAATTCTAACTCCCTCCAACACACACACACTCTCTCTCTTTCGCTCTCACTCGCACATATACACACACATACACTCTCTCTCTCTTTCTCTGTCTCTCTTATCCTTCTTCTTTCGCAAGGTGGAGTTCAAAAGACTACAGCCCCTCCTTCCGCAGCCCCTCTCTTCCGCTTCCCGCACGGCGAGAAATAACGTCAGATGATGTGAGATGCAGATCTGCGGAGATTCATGATTCCCCGGCGCCCCTCTCTCCCTCACCACCCAGCATCGCCCAACACATCACGCCCACCACGCCCACCATTCCTGTCCGCCGAGACAGTAACTCAGACCCCGACGCCACACCTCTGAGGATACTGGACATCCGTAGAGGAAATGTCCGGAGGAATGATGATCGTGTGAAAGAGGAGGAGAGATGGACACGGCGAAGGAGGGAAAAAAGGAGAGGAAAAGAATGATGGTGATGATGAAGTAACGGACGCGGAAGGATGGATGGGGAATAGTGATGTTAGGAAGGACGGAGGAGCGAGGATGGATCACAAGGCGATGGAGGAGGCTATGGGATGGAGAGAGAGAAAGGAGGCGGAGGTTGTACTAGGGATATGCAGGAAATGAATGTGGATAGTCACAGGCATAAGAAAAGAAAATGAAGAAGACCAACAACAACAAAATAAACATTTCACTCTCCAAATCGTATCCTATTTTTCCTATTAATTTAATATAGAAAAGAAATGAATGGCCAGAAATATACTACACGATTATACAACCCTTATCCTATAATTGTTAAAAGTTTTGAATATTTGAAATTATTTTGTTCTCAACTATATAAGTAACAAGAAGAAAATTTCACAGGCATAATTAGTAGAACCGAATCTTGACAAATTCATTGAATAATATATTCGACGGTTGAAGATGAAAATCTCTGCTTTTTCTATCTCTATAAAGACTTTATATATCTGAGGGTAATCTATCCATCGGTTGATACTTGACAAGTGATATAATTCCAGCGAATGTAACGATGAAAATATAAGAAAAGGAATGCAAATATCATATATGTATCTAAATATTTATATATATATATTATATATATATATATAAATATATTATATATATATAAATCATATATATCTATTTTATTATATATTAATATATATAACAATATATATATAAATATATATATATATATATATAATATATATATTAATTATTATAATATGTATAGGTATATATTATACTGTTATATATATGTGTGTAGTGTATTATATATGTATCTCTATGTAATTATATGTTATATGTGTATATTATATATATATATATATATCTTATATATATATATATATATATATATATATAGATATATGAGATAGATAAGATATAGTATATATAATATATATATATATATATAATATCATTATATATAAATGATATATTCTATATATATGATATATATATCTATACTCTATAAATTTGCATATTATTATATATATATAAATATATATAATATATTTCTAGATATATTATATATATATATATATATGATACAGTATATATAAATATATATATATATAATACTATATATTATATATATATATATATATATCT
>NW_028234420.1:23119069-23126569 GCF_977035675.1 Penaeus japonicus
GACGACTCGTAATATATTACTATGTGTACCGAAGGCACTCCAACCTAGCCTGATACTCGTCTTGATGAGTTGCCCTAGCTGTACATACTCGTTCACTGCTTCTAGTACATATAGTGTGTGTATATATGTATATATATATGTATATATATATATTTATATATTTATATATATATGTATGTATATATATATATGTATGTATATATATATCTATTATAAATATATATATTATATATATATATATGTGTGTTGTGTGTGGTGTGTGTGGTGGTATGTATATAATATATGTATATGTATATGTATATGTATATATAGGTACATATATATGTATATATATATATATATATATATATATATATATATATATATATATACAAACATAAACTGATATGTTTATATGTATATGTATATATATATATATATATATATATATATATATGTGTGTGTGTGTGTGTGTGTGTGTGTGTGTGTGTGTGTGTGTGTGTGTATGTATATATAAATACATAAACATGATGTGTATATATGTGTGTCTTTGACCGTCCAATCTCTGATTTTCTTTACTCGAAATGTATATGATAGTCTAATCCCAGAGGAGTCGTCTCAATACACTCTGAAAGGCAAGAAAAAGAAATTTAGATTTTACCTATTGCATTTCATGTCATTTTCGCCTTTTATCACGGAATATCAATATGCTAAAACATTTCCTATAAAGATTTCACTAATTCATAGGCTCAGTTTTGAAGCTAAAATTCCTATATCTGTTGTTTTCCTCGTGATATTCCCTAATGACAATTGGATTTCAAAATGTAGACATCACATGGTATATTTACATCAACTATTGAATATGTACCTCTGTAATATTGCTCGCAGGTCGACAACATGTTTTCCCTATGTTGTTGAATATCTTCGATTGTTTTCTTATTTTTTCTTTGAATGGATGTTTGTTGCTGTTTTCTTTTCTTGTTTTGCCTTTTTTTTTCTTCTTCTTTTTTATCAATTTTCTCCTCATTCACCATCGTCGTCACATCATCCGTCCTCTTCTCTGTCCTCTCTTCATTTTTCCTAAAGTTTTCATATGTATTGTCAGCTCAGTGCAATCATCTTTATATTATTTTTAATGTGTGTGTATATATATGCTATATATATACTATATATATATACATATATACATGTATATATACATATATATGTATGTATATATACATATATCATCATCATCACACCTGACATATTCCAATGAAGGCGTGGTACTCTCTCAATCTTTTCCAGTCTTCGGTCTGGTGTCCTCTGATTCCGTTTTCTCTGCGAAATACGCTTTTTCATTCACGCCATCTAGTCAGTGCGTCTTCCCTTTAGCTTATTGTGTCGTGTATGTCCCATTCGTGTCTGTTTTCTTTTGTCCACCTGTTGTAGTCTACGACATATTATGTCAGCACACTTCCACTTTTTCTTGTTTATGCCTCTGGTATATCTCTTCCTTTGTTCGTTGCCTGATCCATGTGGCCTCTTTTCTTGTTCTTTAAGCTTAATCCTAGTAATAAGCCTTCCATCTCCTCTTTGTGCAAATTACTATATTTTCTTTGAGCATTCGTCGTTGTCCCATGTTTTTCAAACCCATAATATCATTCTATGTGTACCGAAGGCACTCAAACCCTACCTGATTCGCCGCTTTATCTCGGCATCGCCGTAAGTCTCGTATTTGATGGGTTGTTGTTGTGAGGTTATATATATGTATATATTATATATATATATATATTTATATATATATAGTTAATTTATTATATTATTACATATATATACTATATATGTGTGTATAGTGTTGTGTGTGTGTATCCATATGCTTTTATATGTAATTATGTATATATATATACATATATATATCTTTATATATATATATATATATATATATATATATATATATATATATATATATATATATATATATATATATATAATACACAAACATATTTACATCTTACACACACTCACATGCACACACGCACAGACACTCGCATACATACACACATACTCAAACACATTTATATATATACATATATATACATACACATACTCAAACACATTTATATATATACATATATATACACACACATACTCAAACACATTTCTATATATATACATATATTCACACACGCACACACACACACACACACACACACACACACACATTAACATATGAGATATATATTATATATATAATATATATTATATTTATATATATATATTTGTTATATATGTATATATATATGTATATATATGTATTATTCTTATATATCTATTTATATATTTATATATTTATATTATTATATATTATACTTATATTAGAGATGAGACGAGAGTGACGAGAGAGTGAGAGAGTGAGTGAGAGAGAGAGATACATAGATGTTAGTATACCACACACACATATATTTGTATAAGAATACACTCAACTCACTCAAACACACACACCCACACACCACACACACAAAACACACACACACACACCAACATACTTATACTATATATATATATATTATATTAAAATAATAGTAATATATTATATCATAGAGTATATATATATTCATGTAGTGTGCATATAGTTGTAATAACTATATTATTTGACATACTATATGTATGATGCTGCCTATGTCTTATTCTATTAGTTCATGATATAATATATATGTATATATATATAATATATATATATATAATATTATATATATATATATTATATATTTATGTATATATATATAATTATTAATCTTAATAATATATATATATGATGTGTTGTGTGTGTTGTCATAATGTGTGATGTGTGGTGGTGTTGTATTAGTCTTAGGTGTGTGTCGTGTATTATCATATACATATATATGTAGTGTGTAGTTATATCTGATAAATCTATCTATGAATATTCTCTCCTCTACTCTCTATACTCATCTTCATCCTCTTCTCTCTTACTCTACTCCTCTCTATATAATTAATATATTATATATTAATATAATTAATATATATATCATATATATATATGTATAATATTAGTATATAGGTCTATTATACGCGAATTATATTATATATATATATATATATATGTTGACATATATCATATATATTTATTATATATATAATAAAATATATATGTTATATGTATATATAATGTATTTTATGTATTTATGTGTGTGTGACGTGTTGGTGGTGTATACTTCCATCTATAGAGACTGACCAATACTATAGTGTTTATATGCTATTCTTATGCTATGATCTATTATATATATAATATATATATACAATATATATATATGAGGGGGCAATAGTACATTGATTATATGTGTGTGTTAGTGTGATAGTGTGATGTGTGCATAGTGTTGAGGTGTGTGTGGAGATGCGGTGTGTGTGTGTGTGTGTGGCATGTATGTTGATAATGTTTTCATAGTATGTATTTATATATTTAATATATATATATATAATAATCTATATATATATATATTTATATATATATATAATATATATATTTATTTATATACTTGACACCACTATATATAATATATATATTTATATATAAATTAATATATATATACTATAGTATGTGATGTGTGTGTGTGTGTAGTGTGTGTGTAGATATTTTGTGTGTTGTGACTTGTGGAGTTGATGTATACATCCATATCTACTAGTTGTAGTATTATTATATACATATATTGATGTATATTCAATAACTCATCATACACACAACAACATCACACACACACACACTACTTCGACCATACTCCACACATGACACACTGACATGATATAACATCTTACATATAACACAACACGACCACACTACATATATATTAAAATACAAATTATATATAATATAATTATATATAAATATATAAATATATATATATATATATATATTTACAGCTTTATATATATCATACATTAAATATATATATATATAGTATATCATATATATATAAAATATATATGTATCATACTGCGTTGAGGAACTTTATACAGTTTATTATATAATAGTTAAGGGATATTGTAGGACTTTCTAGATGAGTGTTAGGAGTATACTAGGCGAAGGCAGCAAGAAACAGTATACTAAGAATGAGGTGAGGGCACTTATTATACTGCGATTTGTGTTTAAACCCTTGCTATATTCGGTCTCGAATCAACAAAGAATACAGGAGTAGGTTTCTTAGTTCACATGCGACTTGATAAAAGAGAATGTTTAGGGATTTTCTATAGTGTAGGTAGTACTATGAAAGGAGTAGATTATCTGTTAATACTAGAAATCATAAACAAAGAATATAGCCCTAAATAAATTTATCCAAGTGTACCTTCACGGCTCCTAACCAGCAGTCATAGTGATGAGGAGATAGAGGCCATCTATGAAGATTGTGCAAGAAGCTGCCGTGATAGAGGCAAAAACCCATTTTACCGTGATTATGGGGGATTTTAATGCCAAGATAGGAATAAGGGAAGATGGAGAATATCTGGATATCGGTTGGGAAACGACTGGAATAGGCACCAGAAAATGAGAGAGGGGCAAAGATTGATAGAATTCGCCGAAGTCGATCTCTAAATTATGAATACATTATTCGAAAAGAGAACCGGGAGGAAATGGACATGGAAAATCACCATCCCGGCATTAAAAACGAAATTGACTTCATAATCACCAATAGGCGTGAACATCGTCCCAGACAAGGACCGTAACCGTTATCAATAAAGTAAATGTCGGTTGCGACCATAGAACCTGGGTCAGGAGTAGAGTTAAGTTACAGCTAAGAAGGGAAACGAAACAAGCTCATACAAAAGCCTCTCGCTAATCTAACCAACAATCAAGGACCTAGGGCGACGGAAATTCAGTATTAACATCCGAAAACAAATACTCAGCTCTCGAAGAAGATCTTGACATAGACCAAATGAAGCGACTCAATTCAGTGAGATATTAATGGGAAGATTTCAACTGCACTTGAAAACGTAGGGGGTTAAAGACGAAAAAGAAAGGTTCAGTAAGCTTTCCCGGTAGAGCGAAAGAGCTTATGAAAACAGCGTTGGGAATGAAAATAACATCCAATCAGAGACAAGATAGAATCAAACAGAGCAGGGACTAAGACGATAAACAAGAAGAAGAAAGAGGATGTACGCATGTTTAGAACATACGAACTAATAAACGAAGCTCTGCTTGCCGGCACCAGCCTTAAGGCAACAAAGAGGAGGCTCGGAAATAGGGAAAAACCAAATGTATGCAGTAAAGAAACCCAACGAGAAGTCGACATACATACAATTAAAATGTTAAAGTTATCAAAAGTAATAGAAGACTTCTATCGCTATATATCCAAATCTATCAACGACCAACACTTCACGGAGACAACCACTTACGAGACAAACACAACAATTGGGAGATTGTTCCAAAAACATAAACGGTTAATTGAGTAATTAGGGTCACTAATATAAAGCATGAAAAGAGGAATAAAACCAGAGAAAGACGCATCAGTGTATAGATCTTATCAATAGACGGCAAGGAGTGAGATTAGCGGCGCCGGTAAAGCTGGCCAGTCTTTATTATCTTTATAACGAGTGTCAGACGTCGGTAAAATTACGAAGCCTGGAAAAAAAACGCAACAATAACAATAATTTTTTATACAACAAAAAGGGAGTACACCAAAAGACTTAAAGAATTATTTACGACCTATAAGCCTCCTCTCTGTAATCTATAAAATGTTCCACAAAATCCCCAAATCACAGCCCGAAACCACCGACACATTAGATGGCAAGAACAAACCCAAGGGAACAGGCTGGGTTCCGCAGTGGATTCTCAACTACAGACCATAAAATCACATCACTAGCTCAAATAAGGGAGAAAAACGAAACGAATATCAGGCAGCCCCTGTGATTTAATGGCATTCGTAGATTATGAAAAGGCGTTTGACTCGGTAACAGATGATCTGCAGTACTGGAGGCAAAATTCGCTTAAACAAGGAGTAGCAGGAAATATACTGCAGCCAAGATTATTAGAGGATATATATAGAGATGGTACAGCCGAACCGTCAAAATCCCCACGCAGAAACCAATAAAATACCACTAAAAAAAGGGCGTTACCAGGACACAACACACCACCCCCGACACCCCCCATCTCAACCCGAAGCTTATTTACAGCCTGCTTAGAGGAAGGTATTCAAGAAAGAAGTTAGACTGGAAAGAGAGAGGGATTAAAATAGGAATGAGCACTTAAGCAATCTAAGATTTGCAGATGAACAATTGTTCTTTTCGGTGAGTCAGCAGATGAACTACAGCAAATCAATAAGCGATTTAAGATAAAGGAAAGTCTGAAGATTGGCCTTAAAATGAACATGAAAAGAGAACTAAAGTCATGTTTCAAACTGTCGAACCCCAGTTTAAGCAAATACAAATAACCAAGGCGATGGTACTAGAAGCAGTGAACGTGTATGTATACCTAGGGGCCAAACTCATTCAGTCGAGTACATCCTGCGAAGCCGAGATAAAACGGGCGAATCAGGACTAGGTTGGGAGAGGCTTCGGGTAAACATAATAAATATATTACGAAGTAAAAGTAGTCTGCGCACTAATGTCTAAGAGAGAAAGATTTTTTGAACCAATGGCGTCCTCCCCGTCATGACATAAGGATCTAGAGACATGGATACAACCAATCGGCACTCGAGAGAAATTAGTAAGGCCCAAAGAGGAATGGAAAGGCTTATGCTAGGAGTTAGCTTAAGAGACATGAAGAGGGCCCATACATGGATCATCGCAGCAAAACAAGCGTAGAGGATATACTCAAAGACCATCAAGAAAAAAAAGAAAAAGTGGCAGTGGGCTGACACATATAATCGAGACAGGACAACAGGTGGACAAAGAAAACAAACAGAATGGGTAATACACGACACAAAAAGACCCCAGGGCAAGAACCAATGAACTAGATGGCGGGGATGAAATAGCAAAATTCGCAGGAGTAAACTGGGAATCAGAGGACACAAGACCGGAATGACTGGAAAAGAACTGAGAGAGTGCCTAAGTCCTGCAGTGGATTGATACAGGCTGGACGATGATGATGATGATTGATGATTATTATATAGGCTTGTTGTTATGTGTGTGTGTATACACATACACGTATATATATGTATATATATATATATATATATATATATATATATATATTATATATATATTTGTGTGTGTGGTATACACCATATATATATATATATAAATACCATATATATATATATATATATAATATATATATATATATTATATATTTTATATATTATGAAAAATATATATTGTTTACATATATAACATATATATAATTGTAGATATTTATACACAACACACACACAACAACACACACACACACACACACACACACACACACTTCAAACACACACACACTTATATGTACATATACATGTACATTATATATATATATATCATATATATGTATATTTATGTATATATATATAATATATATATATATATTCTATATATATGCTATATATA
>NW_028234420.1:23151569-23156569 GCF_977035675.1 Penaeus japonicus
ATAAATATATATATATATATATATATATATATATATATGCATATATGTATATATATACATAATATATATATATATATTACAAATATATACAAATAATATATAATATTATATATATATATTATAATATATTTATTTTTTAAATTGTGTACATGTTGTGGTTTGGTGTGTGTTGTTTGTGTTTGTGTGTATGGTAATATATATATAATATAATATATATTTATAATATATATATATTTAAAGATCTTTATATATATTATATATTATATATATATTAATATATTTTATAAATATAAATATATCAAAGATAAATACACTCACACACAAACACACACACACACACACACACACACACACCACAAACACCCACACACACACACACACACACACACACACACACACACACACACTCTATATATTATGATAGAATATATATAAAATTTTATAATATAATATATATAATAATAATATAATTATAATTGATATTTATATAGATAAAAATATATATAATAAATATATTTACATTTAATTATGTTTATATTGTTGTGTTGTGGTGTATAATGTATATATATACTTTATTAATAATATAATATATATATAATATTATATATAGAATATATATATATATATATATATATAATATATATATATATTATATATGTAGCATTAAATACATCGAATGTGTTGTGATAGATGTGTGTGTGTGTGTTGTTTTTTTTTGTGCTTGTGTTGTGTGAGGTTGTGTCTTGGTGCTTTTGTATGTGGTAGCGATTGTGTGTGCGTGTGTTATGTGTGTTTTTATGAGATCTGTGAGGCAGCAAATTGTAGTACACAGGTCACATCAGTAAACACATTTTTGTACAGCTGAAAATATCTGGTCTCTGATTGTTTTACAAATTAATGAAATAGCCTGTATGCATGTAATATTATTGTTAATTTTTGCCATACGCGCCTCTGTTGTAAACACAACATACACGATATATGAATAGGTATTTGCAGGATTTCATATGTCAGAACAAAGGGGAAAACAAAAACAATATATTACTAGGTTATTGTGTGTTTTATCACCTCTGCTCTTTGTTGACCGTACATCAGTGGAATAGATTTAAGCTTTTCAGGATCATGTTAGGTGTCAAAATTTCAATACGACGCCATAAAATTCAAATAGGCATTTCACAATAAATCCGTTTTTTTTGGGTGTGTGTGTTTCTCTTTCATTCTCTCACACTCTCTCTCTCTCACTCTTTTTGTTTCTGTCTCTTTCTCTGTTTCTCTCTCTCTCTCTCTCTCTCTCTCTCTCTCTCTCTCTCTGTCTCTATCTCTCTCTTTCTCTCTCACACACTCTCAGTCTCTCTCTTTCTCTATCTTCTATTCATCTATCTGTCTATCTATACATTTATGTCCCTATGTCTCTCTCTGCTTCTGCATCTCTCTGTCTCTGGCTGTCTCTTTCTGTCTAGCTATATCTCTCTTTCTCTTTCTTTATCTCTCTCTGTCTCTTTCTCTCTCTCTCTCTCTCTCTCTCTCTCTTTCTCCCATTCTCTCTCGCTCTCTCTATCTATCTATCTATCTCATCTCTCTCTTTCTCTCTCTCTCATTCTCTTTCTCTCCCTCTCTTTAATTCTGTCTCTTTCTCATATATATATATAAAAATAAATATATATAATATATAATATAAATAATATATATATATAATATATATATAATAATAAGAGAGAGAGAAGATAGAGAAAAATAGAGAATGATGAGAAAGAGAATATTGTAAATTAAATGTAGATAAATAAATGTAATAATATATATAACTATAATATATATATATAATATATATATATAAAATATAGTTATATATATATATCTATACAATATATACATAAATATATAATAAATATTATATATATATATAATATATAAATATATATAATATATATCTTAGTCTGTATGTAACTTATATATTAAGTATATAATATTATATATATAGATATATATATATATATATAGTATATTAAAATATTATCTATAATTTGTAGTATATAATATACAAAAATATTATAAATAAATGTATATATATAAATATATAATATATATATTCATATATATATATTATTATTATATATATATATATATAATAATATATATACTTATATAATGTAACATATATACTATATAATATATAATAAATATATATATATATATAATATATATTATAAATCAAAAAGAAAAGAAAAGAGAATGAGGAGAAGAAGCGATGAGAGAAAGAGCCAAGATAGAGAAGAGAGGGAGTGAAAAAGTGAGAGACGAGAGAGAGAGAAGAAGAAGAGAGAGAGTGAGAGAGAGAGAGAGAAAGATTTATATATATATAATAATATATATATAATAAAATATATATATATATATATATATATATATATATATATATATATGTATATATAAACATATATAAACATGTGCGTATGCATATGAATATGTATATGCGCACATGTATACATATATCTGTGTGTTTAAATGCATATGTGAATACGCAAGCATACAATTTTGCAAGTACGGAAATATATATATATATACTGTACAAATAAAATGACAGCAGTGCAGAATCACAAATGTGCGAAGTAATAACTATTCGCATCAACACAGACAACAAAATAAATGAAATACATAAACGTAACAAAAACAGCGCCATTAGTATGTCCTGACAAAACCATGCATATGATTCCTTTTGTTGTTGTTTTTTTGTTTTGTTTTATTTTGTTTTTGCGATTGCCGTTTCAGAAATATATATTCATGTGATATCTAATTCATGGAGCTTTGTTTATTTCATATCATTCTGTCCTTGCATGTTTTATGGAAAGTAGTTGATGCTAACTGAGGTGATTGTGATAGGAATATTGAAATCACATTATCTTTCCAATGCGTATGTGTGGTTTTATTTGCGCTTGTATGTGTATATATATGTAAAATATAATATATATATATAATAATATAAATGTTTTTTTTTTTTTAATTTATATATATAATATTTATATATATATATAAACATATATTATGTATATATAAATACCCCCCCCAATATTAAATATGTAATGTATTTGTAGTAGTGTATATATATAAAGTATATAATATAAATATATAAATATATATATATAAAATAATGTAACTATAATTATACATACATATATATATTAATATAATATATATATTAATATATAAAATATATATATAAATATATGTATATAAATATAATAATATATAAAATTAATATTATAATATATATTATGTAAGTAGTATATATATGTATATATATGTATATATATATATACAATACATATATATACATATATATATTTTATATATATATACACATAATATAAATAATATATATATATATATATATATATATATATATATATATATATATATATAAGAAATGATTAAACTAAATATCCAATAAATTCGAAAATATAAGCACCACTTTCCAATGTTTCACCAAATAAAGTGGCCGTCCTGTGGATCACCCAGAGAGTGCGGGGGGGGGGCACCATGGACCACCAGTTCGGAGCCACTGGTTTGCTTCCTCTCTTTCTTCTTTCTGTTTCTTATTCCCTTCTTCTTCTTCCTCCTCCTTCACCATCATCATTTTCTCTTCTTCTTTTCCTTCTGTTTCATCATATTTTCATCTTCTTTATTATCATTATTCCTTTTCTTAATCTTCTCATTTTTCTTTTTCTCCTTTCTGTTAACCCTTAACTTATATTTCTCTTTTTCATTCATTTCCTTCCACTTTCTTTTCTTATTCTTTCTCCACTTGCTTTTTTCCTTATCCTTCATCTTATTCTTCTACATTTGCTTCTTTTTTTCTCTTCTCTTTCTTTCTTTTTTCTTTATCCTCTTCTACGTCCTCCCCGTTTTCTCTGTTTTTTTTATTCTGTTGTCTTTGTTTTCCTTCTTCTTTTTCTTCCTTCTCTTATTCTTCCTCTCTTCTCGATCCTCTAAGTCATTGTCATCCTTTTTCGTTGCTTTTAGCTTCCTTGTCTACTTCTTCATCTTTATCATCTTTATCATCTTTATGTCCTTCCTCTTCTTCTTTTTCATCATAAATTTTTCTTTCTGACCATCTCCTTCATCTTCTTTTTCATCATCATCTTATTATTCCATCGTCTTTATCTTCGTCATCATCATTTTCCTCTGCTTCTGTTTTTTCTCCTGCTTATCTTTCTAATTCTCATTCCCCTTTCTCTTCTTCTTCTTCTATTTATTTTTCTACTTCGTCCTCTCCTTCTGTTCTTCCTAGTCATTTCATCATCCTCATTATCATTACTAGTATCATTATTACTATTATTGTCATCGTCATCAGTATATTTTAAATCATTATGATTGTCTTCATTATCAGTATTTTCTGTGTCATCCTCTATATAACTATCATTATTGTCATTATCAGCATTGTGATTATTATTATTATTATTACAATCATCTTTATCTTTCTGTAGTTTCACTATCATCACAGTGTTATTGTTATTATCATTATCATCATTTTTTATAATATTAGTATTATCACTATTATCGTATACTTTATCCCTGTTATTTTCTTCTTGTCTCTATCATCATTTCACTGGTTCCTTCCATTCTCCCTTTTTGTTACGAATCTAATGATTATCATCATCATCATCGTTATCACTTTATCAGTAGCAGCATTATCATTATCATCATAATCATAATAATAGTCATAATCATAATCATTATCATTATCATCATCATCATCATTATCATTACCATCATCATCCTTATCATAATTTTTATTTCTCAGACATCTTTTTTTTCTTCTTCTTCTTTATCTTTTTCTCTTTTATTCGCCCTGTTCCTTCCTCTTCCTCTGTTTTTTTTTCTCTGTATGTATGTGTGTTTGTGTGTGTGTGTGTGCGTGCGTGCGTGAGAACATGTATGTCTAAGTTAGATACAACATCAAACAAATCATTCACATCCCTCTACCCTCACATCCACCTCCCCTTCCC
>NW_028234420.1:23169069-23171569 GCF_977035675.1 Penaeus japonicus
GATTCCTCTCTCAACTTCATAATACAACTCTTCTTAATCCCACTCCTCAAAAACTCTGTCCGCTTCTCTCTCTCTATCTCTTCTCCTCTCTTCTTCTCTGGTCTCTTCTCTCTCTCTTCTCTCTCATCGTTCCCTCACCTCTCTCTTTCGACCTCTCTCTCTTCAATCATATCGAATCTCTCTCCTCCTCTCTCTCATCTCTCTCTTCTCTCTCTCTCTCTCTCTCCTCTCTCCCTCTTCTCGATCTCATCTCCTATCTCCCTTCCTCATACTCTCTCTCCTCTCTCTCTCACACCACCTCTCTCTCTCTCCAGTCCTCCCCTCTCTGCTCTACCTCTCTCTCTCTCGCTCTCTCATCTCTCCTCTCTCTCCTCTCTCTCCTCATCTCTCTCTAGCTGTCCTCCCTCTCTCTCGGCTCCCTCTCATCTCATCCTCTCTCCTCTCCTCTCTCTCTACTCTTCTCTCTCTCTCTCTCATCTCTCATCCTCTCAACTCATCTCTCTCACCGCCTCTCCTCTCACTCTCTAACCTCTCTATCTCTCTCTCTCTCTCTTCATCCTCTCATCCTCGACCTCTCGCTCCCCTCTCTCTCCTCTCTCATTCTCTGCCTCTCATTACTCACACTCCCTAGTCTGCTCTCTCTCTCTCTCACCAACCCTTCTATCTCTCCTCTCCTCCTCTCTCTCATCTACCTCTCTCTCTGCTCTCTCCTCTCCCTACTCTCTACCTCCCTCGGTCTCTCTCTCTCCTCTCCTCTCTCTCTCCATTCTCTCTACCATCTCTTCGTCTCTCTCTCGCCTCTATTATAACGGCCACTTCCTCTTCATCACGTACTTCTTATTTTCTTTCACCTCCATGGATTTCCCTCCTTACTCTTTTCTTACGTTATTTCCGCGCCCCTCTTCTTCTTTTTCGTTTTTTTTTGCCTCTTCCCTTTTCTCCTCTCGAGATTGCTTATCCCTTTTCCTCTCTTTCTTATCTTAATTTATCTTCTAACCTTTAAATCCTTATTATACATTTTTCTATCTAAATGAAAAATCAATAAGATGTATGATACTGGACAATGTAATATAAAATCATTAAAAATATAGTTTCCTGTTTTTTTGGTTTTTTTATATAAAAGATACCAAGTTATTTATATTTTTAATAATTATTTTTTTTGATTTTCTCAAGAACTAAAAATGTAGTTCGATATTACTATTCTTAAAGCGTGATTTTAATTCAGTTCCATTTTATCGATATTTTATAAAAAAAGCTTATTAATTTTGGCCATAACCACATGAATAATCTCAAAATCTACATAATATATAATTATTAATTCGTGACATATTTAAATTTCATATTTGATTATCATTCTCTTTATAGTTTTCAAAACTCACTCATTAAAAAAACCAATTATTCAAATTATCACCACCATTATTGCTCTACGTGAAAATAATAAATTATTTGTGATGATATAAATCAACTCAAAACCGACTTAATCTAAATTCCTTTTATTATAACCATGGGTTATCATTACACTGTCATTTATATAATTTTTTATCCCGTACTTTGACAACCTTATCATCCTCACTATTCCTTTGCAGCTCTCTTTCCCTGCATATTTTTTTCACTTGTTTTGTGTTTGCTAGATTTTTTTCGACGATGCGTTGCTGTGACGGTTCAAGCGTAGCTAACTAACATATGTATCAAATTTATATGTGATACTCACACATACACCGCACACATACACCTCCACACCACAGACACAATTTTTTACATCACAAAACACACACATCGTGTACTCACACGGCATATATATAATATAATATATATATTTAATATATATATAAAAATTATATATATATATATATATAATATATATATATTATATATATATATATATAATATATATATGATTATTAATTGTATATATATTATATATACTATATATATATATATATATATATATATATATATATTAAGTACTATATATATATAAATTAAATATATATATAAATATACATATATATATTTGTAATGTATGTACTGTACATATATATGTATGTATATATTTAAATACATTTATAATATACATAGACTATATGTATTGTATATAAAAATGTAAACATGTATGTATATGGTAATGATAATATATATATATATAATATTTATATATACATATATGTATGTATATATGAACTATATATATATAATATATATATATAATATAGTATAATATATAGAAAATGATACTACTGTATGGTATTAACCATATATATATACAATATATACTTGGGGGGGTATATATAAATATATATATATATATTATATATATTAAAATACTATATATCATTAATATATATATACTAACACATACATATATTTACATCACATTACATATATTTACATACATACATACATAACATACTATATATATATATATATCTAATATATATATATATATATATATAAATATATATATATATATACATAAGCCTATTTAACATACATACATATA
>NW_028234420.1:23204937-23207437 GCF_977035675.1 Penaeus japonicus
TTATTAATTAGTTTGATAGAGTAATTAATTGTATTGGTTCAATACCATTATCATCATTTTTTGTC
The DNA here is from genome assembly GCF_977035675.1 of Penaeus japonicus. Lineage (NCBI taxonomy): Eukaryota > Metazoa > Arthropoda > Malacostraca > Decapoda > Penaeidae > Penaeus > Penaeus japonicus. Next base: position 23,205,003 of record NW_028234420.1, read on the forward strand.
GTCTGACATACTCTAGAAATCGTATTGATCTATATATAAATATATATATTATATATATATAAATACATATTATATTATATGTTATATATCTATATACCTATATATAAATATAATATTCAATTATATATACTATATATCTATATATGTATTTGTATGTATTATATATATATATCTATAATATATCTATATCTAAATATAAGTATGTAGTATAAGATCTAATATATTTATCTAATATATATATATAATATATAGAGAGAGAGAGAGAGAGAGAGAGAGAGAGAGAGAGTGAGAGAGAGAGAGAGAGAAGCGAGAGAAGAGAGCGAAGAGAGAGGAGAGAGCGAGACGCGAGGCGACGAGGAGAGAGAGAGAGAGAGAGAGAGAGAGAGAGAAATATTGTATATATACATATATTTTTTTCTTTTCTTTTTTTTCAATGATACCAGCAAAAGAAAAAAAAATACATATAGTAGTCGCAGCAGCAGTAATAGTAATATCACTCCTGCTACTACTAATGATAATGATAGCAATAATAATGATAATGATAATTATGGTATAATAGGCTTAATATTAGTAGTAGTAGTAATGGTTATAATGATATAGATAATAATGAAAATGATAATTATGATAGCAAATGTCATTTTCATATTTATGTTATTTTTTTATTGATATCATTATCATTATAGGAAAAAAATATAATGATTATGATGATGATAGTACTAATGAGTAATAGCAATAATGATAAAGAGTAATAGCAATAATGATAACAATAATAATAATAATATTGATATTAATGATACCAATGATTGTGATAATAACAATGACAACAATAATGCTGATAAAAGTAGCAATAGTAAGAGAAATAAAGATACATCAATGATAATGATGATCTCAATAACTAGGATGGTAATGATAATGATCATAATGAAGATACTGATTACTTATTTTTATTGTTTTTCTTGCACCTTTCTTATTATCATAGCAATAATGATGATACTGATAAAGATAATAAATATAACAACAACAGCTATAACAACAATAGGGTTAATGATAATGATGATACTACTACTGATAATAATGATAATGATAATAATGATGATAATGATAATCATGATAATGATAGTAGTAACAATAAAACAACATCAACAAAAACAATAGTAATGCTAATAATAATGATAATGATAAAACTGTAACAAAAGTAACAATGATAATAAAAATAATTGTAACAGTGATAACAACAATAATAGCAGTATTACTACTATAATTACTGATAATGATAATTGTAGCAAAGCAACTATATTTATAACAAAAAATATAGTGATAATGATTATAAGATAAAACAATGATGATGATGATAATAACCATAACAATGATAATGATAATGATACTTTCAACAATGATAATAATAATAATGATAAGGATAATATAAACAATGATAATATAAATAATGATATTAAAAATTATGATAATGATAATATAAACAATAATAATGATAATTATGATAATAATAATAAGTGTCTATAGAATATGATTTATGGTGTTATTGATTTATGTTACAGTTACTGATACTAATTACATAATTCTCGTTATCACTGCAATCTAGTTGAAACCTGTGGTATGACAATAATGATTCCAGTGATCTTGGTCTTTTTATCTCTTCAATTCTATGTTACAGCATTACTGACATTACGGATATGATTACTTACACACTCATTATTCGTCATTTGGCAAATAGAATAAGTTATCTAAGTTTGATAGGGATGAGAAACGTGGTTGAAAAAACAGTTTACTAAAAGAAAGTTTCGCTGGAACTCTTATTACTACTAGTAGTAGAAGGGATGATGATATCAACAAAAATAACACCAACAATAATGATAAGATCAATGATAATGATAATATCAAAAAATGATTATAATGCTAATGATAACAACAAAACTAGTAGTAGTAGCACTACTAATAGTATTGATATCTTATTTTTTTGCATCAGAAGTAATAATGATAGTGATATCTTATTATGATTTTTTTTTTATCAGCTTCAGTAGTAATGTTTGTAACAGTAATGCTACAGCTAATACTGTTGCTATTGCAGTTGCTGAGAAAGTTGCTTCTACTATTACTATTATTAACACTATTACTAGGTCTAATGCTAAGAACAAAACACAAATAGTGGTAATTCAATAAGGAAAATATGCTAATAATAATATTACTGATATCATTGTGACTCCAACAACTTATGGTTTTGTATTCTTTATCATGCTACTATTATCTATACTGATAACTTTGTTACTACTACAATTCCTGCCACTACTACTGACCATCACAAAACAATGATAGTAATAAAAACAGTAATAACCAGAATGGAAATAAGTAAGAGCAATGAATTCTTTCACAAAATTGGCATGGTTTTTAAACTTATTAATCTAGCTCTTTAAACTCTA
>NW_028234420.1:23219078-23221578 GCF_977035675.1 Penaeus japonicus
AGCTGTGCGTCTCCGAAGTGTCGATAGCACCTACAGGTTATTTTGCTTATTTTTCGCCTTTTACAGTTAGTAGTTTTATCTAAAACATCATATTGAAAATTATTTTGTGAATGATTTGAGCAAAGAAACAAATGCTGTATCCGTAAAATTGACAATGCTCAGCAGGAGAAACAGAAACAGCCCCCTCTCTTACACCTGATTTATTAATGTGAAGTGTTCATGGTGCTTGGGCCACTGGCGCCATCCCCTAGTTGACTTCTCATATTTAGTTATTGTTTAGGTTTCACATATATCTGCAGAATTTCCTTTAAATTCTATTTTCAGTAAACCATTTCCATAACAGTGCAGTCCTAACAGATAAACCTTTGGACACCACATTTATTCCTATCTCTCTTCTTTTCGATTTCATTTTCTATTATATGTTACAATAAATAAATCATATCTAACGGGTTTTTTTTCCAGTGCAACGACGACAAAACACACGAAATTACTTTGTTAGATCTATTACCTGGCCAACCAGTAGTTAAACTGTTCTGAACATTTTAAGAACTTTTTATGAGCCCTAAACACACACAAACACACACACACACACACAAAACACACACCACGTGCACAGCTACACACAATAGTAGTAGTAAGCGCAAATATATTAACATATATAATATATGCATAGTCATAATGCATATAGTTATATATATCACGATATATACCTGATAAATACAATATATATATAAGATAGTTAGCGATCGTATATAGGTATAGTATATAAATATATAAAGGTATGTATATATATATATATATATATATATATAAATATATATATATATATATCATATGTATATATATATAGTATAAATATATATAAGGTATATATATATATATGTATATAGATATAACTCATATATATAGTATATATAAAATATATATGTTATAGTGATATATATATAAATATATATATGTATATATGTATAAATTAGATAAATCACTTATAATCATATATATACATATATATACATATATAGAATATAAATATATATAGTCAGTATATATAGTATATAATATATATATATATATAATATAAGAATATATATAGTATAGTTAAAATGTATATATGTATATAGAAAAATCACGATGCGAATACATATATCGTACATAGTATATATAGTCTATGAAGTATATATATATAGTATCAGATATGTTAGTATATATATATAGATATAGCACATATATACATATATATAACAATAGAATTTAATATATAAATATATATATAATATATATACCAATATTTTATAGGTTATATATATATATATATATATCATATATATTATATATATATATATATATATATATAGTGTGATTTAAATATATATAGTATATATAATTATATATATATATATATATATATATATATATATATACATCTTGATGTATATACTATATTATATATAGTATATATAGATATATCTATCTATTTATCTATCTATCTATCTATCTATAAAATATATGATGAATAAATATATATATGATATATGATATAAATAATGATTAATATATATATAAGTCTATTGCAGGAAGTAAATATCATATAATAAATATATATATATACAATACACACCAACCATATTAGATTGTTTGTGTCTGTGTATGTCTGGGATGAAGAGATGTGTGTGTGTGTGTGTGTGAGAAAAGTTGCATTCGGCATAAGATCTTCCATTAGTTGTTTGGTAAATAGTACTAAAATCATAATATGTTGATCCTCTTTGTCGTTGCATATTTGGTGTCTTTATATGTGTCCACATTTTTGCACTCTTGTGCGACTCGCTATATCTCTCTCATCCTCTCTCTTCGTCCGCAGACAGAGAGCTCTCAGTCGACGTAGAGACGCTACGAACTCTGCAGGTCTCTCTCTCTCTCTCTCTCATACATCAGCTCTCTCGATCTCGTCTCTGTCTCCTCTCTCTACGTACTTCATCTCCTTCCTCTTTATCTCTCCGTATCGTCTCGTCTCTCTCTCTCTCCTTGTCTATCCTAGCGTCTATCTATCATCACCTGCCTTCTCTCGTTCTCGAAGGATCTTTCTCATCAATTGTCTCGCTGTCCCCCTCTACTCTCTCTCTCTGCTATCTAGATGCGTATTCTATCTCGAACCTGCCTTTCTCATCGTTCTCTCTTTCTCCTCGATTCTCTCCTCTCTCTCTTCTCTCCTGTCTATACACTAGATGAACTATCTATCAACCTGTGCCTTTTCTCTCGTGTACTCTGTTCTCTCTTTCTCTCAGATCCATGCCACTCTCCTCTCACTCTCTCTCTCTGTCTGTTATCTAGATCTATTCGTGATATCTATGCCTAACCTTTCTCGTTCGTTCTCTCATTCTCTCCTCTCTCTCGACATCTCTCGACAGCCATCTCTCTCGGAGAGCTCATTCTAGTCTCTCATTCACTCTCTCTCTCTCTCTCCTTTGCTCTCTCCCCTCTCTCTCTCTCTCTCTCCTCTCTC
>NW_028234420.1:23229078-23231578 GCF_977035675.1 Penaeus japonicus
GGTGTCTCTAGTGTGTGTGATGTAGAGTTGTGTGTGTGTGTGATGTGTGTAGTGTGATTGGTGTGTGGTGTGTGGTGTGTAGATTGTACCCATCAAAGTCACATGTGACGAGTCTTAAGTTTATATTTACTTATTACGCCTAGGTGGATTCATAGACGATGAATGTAATATATAGAAATTATTCAAATTAGTATGTATAAGTATAGTATATATATAGCACATATCAATTCTATATATATATAAATATATATATACGCATATGGATATATATACCTATTTATAATTACATCAACGTCTATGAATCCACCTGGCTATAAGTATGTCACTTAGTGTCACACAGAATTTGATTGATGGTAGATTTACACAATGGGGAAGATATTTACATTATCACCAAAAAGCTTGTCCAGTAAAACACTGAAAAATGAGATTTAATATTATTATGAAGATATTTTCAACGAGAACAGCATTAAGTTAGTCGGGGCAGTGCAGTTTCAAGCAAAACAAGGAATAAAGAAAAGCATTGCGAGTTAGTATGATAACCTCTGAGGGAAAAATAAATGTGTGGTATATGCGGCTCGTAGCGCTACCTTACCTGACTAACTACTGGATTGTCAAATCAAACACAATGGCTTAACAAGTGTTGCGGGTATTTGCAAACTGACACTGGTCATTTAGCTTTCGTAACAGATAAAAGAGAAATTAAAAATAAAAAGGATGTTGATATGGTTAGCACACAGAGACCAGGAGACATGGAAGCGGTTACCTGATTTCGAGTAAATACAATGTAGAGGAAATGCTGCCGACGCAGGTAAACGAGAAACCAAAATATGTGACGTTAACTTTGGGCAAGCAACAGTGGTCCAGCGCATCATTACTATTGTTTTGCTAGTTGAAAGAAAGATTACATACTAAATGGCAATAAATATTCAAGCATCCGTACCAACCAACCTTACTTCATATATATTACTCACGACACTATATTTATATAAACTATTATTATTATATATTTTATATATCATATATATTATATATATAAATGTGTGTGTGTGTGGATGTGTGTGTTGTAGTGCGTGTGATGTGAAGTGTGAGTGTGATGTAGAGATGTGTGTGATGTGTGTGTGTGTATGTGTGTGGTGAGTGTGTATATATAAACTATATATATAACTTTATATATATATATATATACGATATATATATATAATATACCAACTAACACAAAAACACAGAACAAAAAGCGAAAACACACCTCTATATATATTTATATATAAACTATATATATACATATACATACTCTGATATATATATATCTATATAACTATATATATATAAAACCTTCTTTTACTATATAATATAGCTATATATATTAATATATACCCTATATATATAGTATATATACTTCTAAAATATATTATATATGTTACAATATATACTCAATATATAATTTTTATATATGATAACTATATATATTTACTCATATAAATATATTATATATATTCTGGTTATATAAAAATTTACATACCACCATAAACAACATGTAATATATATATACATACCATATATATGTATTACCATACAATATTATGAATAATTAAACTATATATATATTAAAACATATTGTATCTATATGTATGTATATATATAGTGATATATATATATATATATAAATTTATATATGGTACCTTTATACATGATGTAATATATATATAAATATATATAATTATATATAAAATATATGTGTATATATCGAATATATTATATATATATATATATATATTATATATCAAATATTAATATTATACCATATATGTATATATGCATTATTCTATGTGTGTGCATTAATATTATCTGAAAAACAGAATCAATCATAACAATATTTAAAATGATATATATATATATATATAATTTATATTATGAGAAGATAGATCGAGAGAGAGGACGAGAGAGAGCGAAGAGGGAAGAGAGAGGAGGGAGAGAGAGATGGAGAGAGGAAGAGAGGAAGATAGAGACGAGCTTGAGATGAATAGAGTGGACGAAGATGAGAGAGGAGAGAAGAGAGAGAGAGGAGAGAGAGAGAGAGCGAGAGATACACCACATAATATATATATATAATTATATATATATATATATATAATTATAATATATACTATTAAATATATGTATGTACTGTTGTATAGAATGCATATTACATACTTACATTTACATATATGATATAATATATAAATATATATATATATTTTATATATATATATATATATATATATATATATATATATATAGTATAATATTACATAGAAATAAATATATATATATATATATATTATATTATATAGTGATATATATATGTATTATATTTATATTAATATATATATATCATATATATATTCTATATATAGTGTATATAGAATGTTTTATATATATATACATATATATAATTCTGCGGAGTGTGTGTCGTAGATAGATTGTGTGATCATATTATTTTCATTATCATATTTTTCATCTG
>NW_028234420.1:23304762-23306754 GCF_977035675.1 Penaeus japonicus
TTGCGAAAAAAGCTTGGTTGATCTTGATAGTCATGGTACTAAGGGGCTAGATTGGCTTGGAAACAGCTTTCTGTTAAACCTCATTGAATGTTTATGGAAGGATTTCATAGACGAAAAATATCAAGTACAGTGGGCTGATAAAGTTGAATTAATTAAACTATTAATAACTGAGTGGCATCGAATACTCGAAATCAAGAAAAAGGAACACCAATATATCCTAGATGTGACTAGATATGTTGCAGCTGTTATAAAGGCAAATGAAATGTAGAAATACTTAGGTGGTTTCCAATTATATATACCAATATCTATGAAAAAATCAGGAAACAATACCCTCTGTACTGTGTTTGTATAGATAAATTTTATAAATAAATATATATATATATATATATATATATATATATATATATGTATGTATGTATGTATGTATATATACATATATATGTATATAGATATATTTATATCTATATATGTACGTATATTAATATATATATTATATTATATATATATATATATTAATATATATATATATATATAGAAATATATAATATATAATATACTAATGTAGGTATGTATAGATACATATTTACTTATATATGTATATAAGATATAATTTATATATATATATATATATATATATTATATATAGTATATTTATATATATTATATTAGTATATATATTATATATATATAATATATAATATATATATATTATATATACATATATATATATCGTATATATAATTATATATACATATATATATATATATATATATATATATATATAATATATATATAACTAATATATATAATAACACACACACACACATATTATATATATATATATATATATAATATATATATATATATATATATATATACATATAATATATATTTAAATATACTATACATATATATACATATCCATAACATTCTTACATATCTATGGTGGTGTGTAGGTCGTAATATATGTATATAATATATTTATATATATATACATATACATACATATACGATATTATATATAAATATATATATTTATATATATATATGATATATAATATATATATATATAAGTATTTAATATATGTAAAGCAATACATACATACGTACATACATTCTCTCTCTCTTTTCTTTTCTCTCTCTCTCTCATCTCTCCTCTCTCTCTCTCTCTCTCTCTCTTCTCTCTCTCTCTCTCTCTCTCTGCTCTCTCTCTCTCTTTATATACTATAATATATATATTTATATATTATATATATAGCTTATATATAATTTATATAAATCTCATTCTACATATAATATATCTACTATATATATATCGTTATATATATTATATATTTATATATATATATTAATAAATTCAATACATAATATTTATATATAATATAATTTATATATATCTATATATATATAATAATATAGTTATATATATATATGTATATATACATATAACATATTATATATAATATCTATTATATAAATATATTATATAGATATATATATATATATATTTATATATATATATTATATATACATGTGTGTGTGTGTTACTGTGTGTGTGTGTGGGTATGCGCGCGCGCGCGTCTGTGTGTGTGTTATGTGCGTGTGTGTGTATACGTAGGCCTATTAGGATACATAGCCACACATACAGTGACGTGACTACCTCTAACAACACATTGGCACTGATAACCTGTTGGTTTATTTATCAGCCTTTGTGATGGCATGACATTATGTTTTTATGCATGATTGATCAGTCTTTCTAACAGTCTATATCTTTTTCTCTCTGAATTACTTGCACCAACTCTTTTTCTTTCTATCAATCTCTCCTTTACTCTACTTTAGCTATCGCTATCTCTATTCATTATCATCTATATATATATATATAATATTGATATATAAATATATATTATATATATATTATTATACTTATATATATGCGTGTGTGTGTGTGGGCGTGTGTATGTGTGTGTGTGTGTGTGTTTATGTGTAATGTGT
>NW_028234420.1:23311854-23314354 GCF_977035675.1 Penaeus japonicus
AGAAAGAGAGAGAGAGGGGGGGAGAGAGAGAAAAGAGAGAGAGAGAGAGAGAGAGAGAGAGGGAGAGAGAGAGAGAGAGAGAAAGAAATAGAGAAAAAGTGAGAAAAAGTTTTTTTTTCTTTCTTGATAATCTTATATCTTTCTCTCACTTCTCTTTTTTATACTGTCTTCATTGTTACTTTATCTATTTCCCCGGGATTATTTTCTTTTCGATGTAGTATGTTAATCGCATCTACAGGATACAAGCATAAAGGATTTATACATTCCTGTGACAAAACCATTTTTCTTTACATTCGCCTCTGAATATTTTTTTCTTCTCTCACTCTCTTTCTCTCTCTCTCTCTCTCTCTTCTTCTTCTTCTTCTTCTCTCTTTCTCTCCTTCTTTCTCTCTCTCTCTTTCTCTCTCTCTCTCTCTCCCTCCCTCCCTCTCTCTCTCTCTCTCTCTCTCTCCTTTTCTCTCTCTCCTTCTCTCTCTCTCCTTCTCTCTCTCTCTCTCTCTCTCTCTCTCTCTCTCTCTCTCTCTCTCTCTCTCTCTCTCTCTCTCTCTCCCTCCCTTCCTCCCTCTCTCTATCTATCTCTCTCTCTCTCTCTCTTACAAAAGGTTTCGAGAAGACAACACGACAAGGAAATAAAATATTCACATAATGGCGGCCGACCAAACCTACCTCGTTTTTCCCCCTAAATCGTTGCATAAAACCGCGAAGAAAAAGATAAATTCAAAAAAGTTAAATACTCTAAACACGAAATAAAATATCGCAAAGCCAATTCAAAGACTTTTCTTTATTACTATCATTATTAAACGATGATGCAAAACTAGCTGCATATATTTTTATATTTCCCTGCGAGCGCCCACGAGCAAGGGAAGCCCCAAGGCGGCAGCCATGTTGTGACCACAGACTTCCGGTGAGGTTAGGTAAGATGGCGGCCACGTGACCCCTATGACCTCCAAGCCTGACCCGAGCCTCGATCTTACCCCACCCCGACCCCGTCTTCCGCCCCTTCCCTCGTCACAACAACTCCTGGCACCACCACTCTACGGTCTTACCTGCCTTCACGACCCCCTCACCCACCCCCCTTCCCCCGGGGGGGGGGGGGGCCCTTGGGCGTGAGAGGTACGCAGGCTCCTTTGGTATTGATCCTGCTTAGGAGATTCTGCAATATCTGTTGACAGTTCTAATTACATATATAGTAGAAGCATCGTTTACCTGCCGGGGGTTCCAACCCTGTCTATTAGGCGAGGCGACGCGGGCGGAATGCGAATTGCAAATCTATACTTCAATCACTGGAAAAAAAAAGTTATATCAATAGCGTTGGTCAAACAAACATATTTAAATCTAAAAAAAAAAACATGCTTAACATATTGAAATAAGTATAACAGATAAAAATATATGTGTGAATATATAGATAGATAGATAGAAAAACATATGGTACATAGATAGATAGACAGAAAGATAGATAGTGAAATAGATGGATACACACACACACACACACACACACACACACACATGTATACATACATACATCCTATATATATATATATATATATATATATATATATATATATATATATATATATATATATATATATATCAGCGATACATATTACATATATTATATATATATATATATAATATATATATATATATATAAGTTATTTCTGTATATATATATATATATATATATATATATATATTAATATATATATATATATATATAGATACTATATATATATATATATATATATATATATATATATATTTATATATATACATACATATATGTATGTTATATATGTTATGATTTTGTATGTTCATATATATATAGTATTTATTATATATATATATATATATAATGGAAATATCGATATAATAGTACATAAATATATATATATAATTAATATATATATAATATATAATATATATAGTTGGTTATTGATATAAATAATATGTATATATATAAATTTATTTTATATATATAGTATAATTATATATATAAATTATATATATATATATATATATATATATATGTGGTGTGTGTGTGTGTGTGTGTGTGTGTGTTGGTATTTGTCTGGTGTATAAAAAAATATACAATTTATATATCTATACATATATAGAGAATATGTGGCATATGTATATTATATATATATTCACGATATATATATATAATATATATATATATATTTATATATTATATATATATATATTTATTTTATATATATATATATTATATATATATATATATATATATATATATATATATATATATACACACACACACACACACACACAGAACAAACACACCACCGAAAACCAACACACACACTCACACTCCACACATACTATATATATATATATATATATATATATAACTATATATACCCTAGCAGCACTAGACCATATAGAATACCACGCATATATATATATCTTATTAGTATGTATATATAAATATATATATACCTCTTTGATATATATAATATCATATATATATATATTATTGATT
>NW_028234420.1:23329354-23331854 GCF_977035675.1 Penaeus japonicus
TCAACTCACGTGCCCGGTCCTAAGTGCTGGGCAAGTGAGGTTCAACTCACGTGCCCGGCCCTAAGTGCTGGGCAAGTGAGGTTCAACTCACGTGCCCGGACCTAAGTGCTGGACAAGTGAGGTTCACCTCACGTGCCCGGCCCTAAGTGCTGGGCAAGTGAGGTTCAACTCACGTGCCCGGCCCTAAGTGCTGGGCAAGTGAGGTTCAACTCACGTGCCCGGCCCTAAGAGCTGGGCAAGTGAGGTTCAACTCACGTGCCCGGCCCTAAGTGCTGGGCACGTGAGGTTTAATTTGGCATATTAATAAATGCAAGCAACGGTGATGAGAAATTATTAGCATCCATCTCAATGAACAGAACTGCACAAACTATTATCATATTGATAACCAGAGGCGTTATTAGAATTACATAATTGAGTGGCAATTTGGCCTAAATAGAGTATGAAAACAAGGTTGTAGTTCCACGCCAAGTATATTTTCCTGTACGTGATACCGAAAATCAGCTGATATAAACATCAATAAATGTAATAGAAGAATGAGATGTATGCAATAAAAAGGAAACAGGAAAAATCATTGTTCTGATTGCATACTGGCTGAAATGAAATTATCGGTTCAATAAATATGTCATGAGGGAGAAATTGCCTTCACAGACTGTTTGAACAATTGTCTGTGTGAACAAGGCTCATCTCTGGTTGTGGGTAGGTAAGTCTTGTTTCTAGGTGGACAGAGCTTATTAAAGATCTGGGGTAATCTGTTTAAAAAATGTAATCAACTCCTTCTATCTCGAGAAGAAAATATACATCTCTTATGAAGATCATGTCAAATGCCATTTATATCATTTTATCAATGTCCACTATAATCATTGGACAAGAAGCCAATGCAAGATTGCTTTTTCGACAAAAAAAAAAACAGTTCATATTATTTTTTACACACAGACACACATCCATACACATACTCACATACATGTACGTATACTAAAACCTTGTATTATGTTAATTCAGCGGACTAGCTTTGTTTAACGCGAGCTACAAAAGTTTGTCTTATTTTCCCCTCATCTTCCTCCTTCTCGTCTTCTGTTCTTCCACTTTTTATTTTCCTTCTTGCTCGTCTTCTTCCTCCTCGTCCTCCTTTTCTTCTTCTTTGTATCTTTCTCATCTTCTATTCATCATTATTTTCTTCTCTCTTCTCATATGTCTCTTCTTATTATTTAGCTTATTATTATTAAGACGATGATGATTATTATTGTTATTATCATTATCCTTATTATATCATTATCATTATTATCATCATCATCATTATCTTTATCATCATTCCTCCTTCGCTTCTTCGTATTATTAATATATGTCTTCTTTTTCCTCTCCTCCCTTCTCCTCTCATCATCATCTTTTTTATTTCTTATTATGCTTATCAATATTATCATATCCTTTTGCTCCTCTTCTTGACCTACCTGCTTTTTTTCTTCTATTTCTTCTGTTTCTTCTCCTTCTTCTTCTATTTTTTCTTTCTCCGGTTCTTCCTCATTTTCCTCATTTTCAACTACTTCGTTTTGGCCTTCTTCGTCTTCTCCCTTTTTCCTTTATTTTTCTACCTCTTCTTCATCCTCGTCTTCTTTCCTTTTTCTCTTCCATCTTCTTCCTCTTCCTTCCTCCTTCCTCTTCTCCTTCATCATTTTCTTCATCAGCCAACATTACGATTGTATGTTTTCCCTTTAGGCCCCGAATTATTAAAGAGAGTCACGTTATTTGCACGAAAAAGGTCAATGGATTTGGTTTTATTTGATAGAGCTGCAGAGAAAGCGAAAATAACATCCCTGTAACGGTTTGATATTACCTATAATGTCACTTATTAATGTCACTAATGTCACTTATTGCAACTGTGATGATAATACTTTGGCTACTTGATATTTTGAAACTTATATGGCCTTATTTTGCAACTTGTCTACGTTGACATGCAAGAGCTACAGGCAAAGAGAAAACAACATTCCTGTAACTGCATTGGCATTATCTTTCATGCCATATATTTACTCTTGCAACCGTAGTGGTAACACTTACTTTATCCACTTGTTATTTTGTTTATAGTGTCTACGGTGACATGAAATCATGCGATATGAAGCTAAGCAATAAATGCATAAAACTTGACAGAATGTTTCAAAACTGCAATTAAATGCATAAGAAAACTCATTACATGCATGAGTTGAATTGTTATATCATTTATTGATATCAATTGCATTACATGTTGAATATGACTTTTTGATAATATCAAATATAAAAGAATGACAAAAATCGCACTTTTTTCATTAGAACAATTATTAAAACCTAAACTAATTGGCACAAAAATAGACTACGTTGAGCCTTGTGCATTTCCCAAGGGAGGAAACCCTATTTTATTTTTTCCCCCATAAAAAAAAATATACATATATTTCCTCATTTCATTTGGCGAATTAAAAGAACGAAAAAAAAAATGGATGGAACTAATTTGGAATCAGAGACTGGCACTGGAATC
>NW_028234420.1:23346854-23349354 GCF_977035675.1 Penaeus japonicus
GTGGGTGGTATGTACTGTGTATATATATATATATATAAATATATAAATATGCTGATATATATATAATATATATATATAATATGTATATATATATATAGATATATATAATATATATATAAATAAATATATGTATGGGTGTGTGGTATTGTATATATATCAATATATAAATATATATAAATATATATATGCATATATTTATATATTAATAATTTATATTATATATATATACATCAATATATAATATATAAAAAACTATAAATACATATAAATAGATATATCTATAACATTATATACGAAAATATTTATATAACTGTATATATATATAGATATATATATAACTATATTTTTATATATCTATCTACATAAATATATATATATAACTTTTATATATAACTCACCAATATAAATATAAATCATATATGCATGTAGTGTGGGTGGCTGTAGGGTGTAGGTGTTTGTGTGGGTGTGTGTGTGGGTCTGTGGGTGTGTTTGTGTGGTGTCACCGAACTAACTATCACTCCCATAAATATATATATACTCGTGTCATTATAATATATGACATATTCAGTATATAAATCACAGTTATATATCATATAATATATATATCATATATATTATAAATATATATATATATATATATATATATATATATATATATATATAATTATATATACATATAAAACTATATATAAATATATATATGCATACTATGTGATAAATATATATATATATATATATATATATTTATATCAATATATATATGTAATTATATATATCTAAATATATATATATATATATAAATTTTTGTATATATATATTTATAACAATATATATATATATATATATATAAAATATATATATATCATTTTTATATTATATAATATGACATATATATATGTTTATATATAATATATATATATATATATAATAATTTATATAATATATATATATATAGCTATTATATATATATCCCTTCAATATATCCATATATAGATACTGTATATAGATATTATTATATATTTATATATTATACATCTATATTAGGTATATATAAAATTCGTCAATATTAATATGCATATATATATATATATAATAATAAATCATTTATAATATATATATTTTTATTTATATATATAAATATTATATATATATATATATATGTATATATATATATATGTTATATATATATTTAAGATATATATGAATATATATATATATACATTTATGTTTTATTATATATATACACACACACACAACACAACACACACACACATTTATATATTTAAATATATATATATTATATATATATAATATAGAAAAAATATATATATATATATATATATATGTAAAATATATATATATTAAATATATATTATATTATATAGTATATATATATATATATATTTATATATATATATATATACATGTATGTATGTATATGTGAATATATATATTATATATAATATATATATATATAATTTATATATATTTATATTATTATGTATTGTTTATATATGTATATATAACATATAATACCATACATACATAAATATATATATATATATATATATATATATATATTTTATATATATATATATAATTTAATACATACAATTCATATATATATTTATATATTATATAAAAATTTTATATATATATCATATATATATATATATATTATTATATATATATATGTGTGTGTGTGTGTGTAGAGTGCGTGTGGTGTGAGTGTGTCGTGTGTTTGTGTGTGTGAGTGGGTGTGTGTTTGTTTGTATGTGTGTGTGTGTGTGTGTGTGTGTGTGTGTGTGTGTTCGTGTGTTGTGGTGTGTGTGATATGTTATATATATATATATAGATATTATATTATATATATATAGTATATTTATATGTTGTATATATATATATATATATATATATATATATATATATATATATACATTATATATTATTATATGTATATATATGTATATATATAGGTACACATAAACTCACACACACGTCTTAATCATCAACGTCTTAAAGCAGGCAGCGTCCGCCATTTTGCAATCTCCGTCTTGCCTTTGCAGAGCATGAGAACGCCAGATAGACCTTTTCTTTGTTTGACTTTATCATGAATTTGCATAGCTAGAATCTTCCCTTCGACTCCGAACTTAACACAATCATCAAAATACCAATTAATTGGTTTATAGGCTTTGCTTTCGTGGAATGAATAAAATCTCTCTTGTCTGAAGAAACAAAGGCATACGCCTTCTATGATAGGTAAGTGGCTAGGAAATTTTCTTCATATAAGTATCTTTGCTGTTTCTAGCTTATCTCTTCTGTTTATTTCTTAACTTCCTTTAGTTGAAACTCCTCTTCTCAGAACACAAAATCAGAGATTTAGAAGATCTATCAGAAGAAAACAAAATTCGTCCTCAACTTTCTCTTTCTCTGAGGGAGAGAGAAAGAAAGAGTGAAAGAGAGAGAGAGAAAGAGTAAGAGAGAGAGAGGGGGGAGTGGA
>NW_028234420.1:23359354-23366854 GCF_977035675.1 Penaeus japonicus
ATACACACACTGCACCCAAACCCGCCGCACCTACCACACTTATACCGACTGTATATAAATAATATATAATCTATATATATTCTATATATAGAATATATATTATTCAAGAAACGACTATTCAACCCTCTCCTCATCCTAATCATAGCTCTTGTCTCATACCCCCCCTCACACACTATATATATATCATATGTATAAATATATATAACTAACTCACTATCTAACTAGTATATATATATATGTGTGTGTGTTGTGACGTGTGTGTGAGAGTGTGTTGCCTGTTTGCATTGTGCTGTGTGTGTTGTCTATAGATACCAGATAATCGCCTTTAGACTGCAGGACATACAGATAGATAGATATACATGTGTATATATAAGCAGATAAATAAATATACATATGTATATATATTTGTGTGTGTGTGTGTGCGTGTGTGTGTGTGTGTGTGTGTGTGTGTGTATCTATAGGTACATATATCAATTTAGCTATTCATATAGATAGATACATATACATGTGTATATATAAACAGATAAATAAATTTACATGTGTATATATATGTGTGTGTGCGTGTGTCTCTGTGTGTGTGTGTTTGTGTGCATATGCAAAATTACTTTTACTCTACATAAGCCAAAAATGTATCAAACTGATTTCATGATAAATCGTATAAATGCTACAAAAGAGTTTACTGTAAGAAGTTACACATGAATAAAGATTTTATTCTACAGAAATAATACTACAATGACCGTATACAGTTATTATATATGAATTCTGAACATAAACTAGCTGAATCTTTATGATTTGGGGTAATCATTTCTTATAGATATTTATTATGGTCATTATTATCATGATCACTATAATATGTTTCATTATTATTATCATTATATATACATGTGTGTGTGTGTTTGTGTGTGTTTGTATGTATATATATGTATATGTATATGTATATGTATATATATATATATATATATATATATATATATATATATATATATATATATATATACATATATATATTGTGTGTGTGATGTTTGTATGTGTTTAGTGGGGTGTGGTGTTTGTATGTATATATATGTATATGTATCCTATATATATAATTATATATATATATATATAATATATCATATATATATATATAAGTATAGATATATATATATAGGTTACATATTATATTGTGGTTGTGTGTGTTTGTGTGTGTGTGTGTGCATATATGGTATGTATGATATATTGATATTAGATACATTCAATATATTAACAGTTCGGTGGCTGTAATGCGATAAATAACTCCAGAGTGACCAAAGAAAAACAGCAAGTCCTCTATTCGACTCCCAAAAAAAGGCGATGGCAAAGATAGAACCAGATTTGAAAAAAAAAAGTCTAATTTCACTTGACCCATTGCTAAGGTTTCGTTAACTGAATTAGCTATATTGCAGAAGCAACAACTGTATACATCAGTGGGAATAGTTCTTTTTCTTCATTATCTTTCCCTTTCTTGCTTTATTCAGCCTTCTTTTTTTCTTTCCCAAATGCATAAGATCATTCACCAATGCAATATTACAATATAACATAGTCTAGGTATTCATACACACACACACACATACCACCAACAGAAAACACCACACACGACACACACATATATATATATAATAGATTATATATATTAATATAATATTATATAGTAAACAATATATATATATAATATCTATATATATATATATATATATAATATCTTTCTCTCTCTCTCGGTCTCATCCCCCCCATCTCTCTCTCTCTCTCTACCAATAACTATATATAAATTATATATATATATATACATATATATATATATATATATATATATATATATATATATATATATATATATATATATCTGTGTGTGTGTGTGTGTGTGTCTGTGTGGTGTGTGTGTGTGTGTATGTGTGTATATATATGTGTCCTTTAATTATAAAAAAAAAAAATCTTTCTTTTGGATTTTTTTTCCTTTTTTGCCTTGCATTCGTTCAATTTATCTTTCTTCTTTTTTTCCCATTTCTCTTTTACTCATCTACATTTCGCCATGCATATAAGAACGTCCGCATTTATAGAAATATGGAATATATATGTGACTATATGATGTATATTTCTTTCAGGTGATATGATCAGGCAAAAGGACTTATGTTAGGCAATATTCCGTTTTTCTGCAATACTAAATATCATATAGATTTCGATATACAATGAATTATGAATTAAAGAATCTTGATGAATCTATCGACTCCTAAGCGAAATGCATCTGGCACTGTTCGTGACTCTGAGCTATGTATGATATGCACTATATATACAGCTTACGACATATAGTATCGAGATAAATACATCGCCTAAAAAGGGAAATATGTTTGGCAGCGCTAATTTCTATAAGTACAATATAATTCATTCTTCATAAGACAACATACAGTGCTAACATTTGAAGATCATCAGCCTGGCTATTCTTGATTATCTTTAGCATCCTTTGCCTATCGTTTGTTGCTATAAGTTTCTTCAATCATTCACTATTGTTTTTCCGATCACCCCACATCTGCCTCCACCTCTTCCTCTCTCTTTCTCTATCTATCTATCTATTTACTATCTATCTCTAATCTCTATCTTTCTAATCTAATATGTCTATTTTTTATTCTATCTATCCATCTCTTAGGCTATCTATCTTTCCTCTTCTCTATAACCTATATCAATTAGCTATCCTGCTCTATATCCTGTCCTGTCTTTTTTTTTTTTCTCTCTCTCTCTATCTATCTATCTATCTATCTATCTATCTATCTATTTATCTCTCTCTCTCTCTCTCTCCTCTCTTTCTCTTCTCAAGGATCCTCTTCCTCTCTCCTCTCCTCAATCTCATCTCGCTCTCTTATGACTCTCTCTCTCTCTATCGCTCTCTCTCCTCTCTCTGCTGCAGTCTCACCTCAACTCACCATCACTGCCTCTCTCCTGTCTCTCTCATTGCTCTCTCCTTCTCCTTCGTCACACCTCTCCTCTCAATCTCTCTCTATCTATCTCTCCTATCTATCCTATCTATCTATCTCTCTATCTAACCAATCTATCCTATCTAAGTTACTAACTATCTATGCTCTTATGCTTTTATCAACCCCCCATCCCTCCTCTCATCTCTCATACTTGTTGGCACTAGTTCGTGTCTACTGCGTAACTAGAACCCTATATTTGCAACACACAATATAACTTATTAATATCACTAGTATGAGGGAATAAGAATTTTCATCAACATTTATTGAAATGAACATATGTTTGGCAATTTAGTTTTGTTTTCTGAGCAACAAAATAAACTTCAGACACGTAATCTACAACTACTCTTGTTTGGAGATTACCCTGGCTAATGAAGCGGAATGTGCTTAGCACTCGTCCTGACTGAACGGCCACTAAGGCAAAGCAGCCTTGCATATATTCGTGGACTAGAATTTCAGCCGTATGCTTATTTATACTTATGGGTAATGCCACGTAATCTTTCTATCTCTCTTTCCTTCTTCTTCTCCTATTTCTCTTCTCTCCCCTATCTCCATTATCCATCTCGTCTCTCTCCCTCATCTCTCTCATCTCAATCCTCTCCTATCTGTACTCTGGTCCCTCTCGTCCTCCTCTCTCTAACTATCTATCTATCTCTACCAATCTACACAATCTATCTCATCCTCACGGCTCCCTCTCTCCTCTCGCAGATTCCCCCCCTCCCTCTCTCTCCCCTCTCCTCTCTCAACACCTTCTCTCTTCTCTCTCTTTCTCTCTCTCCATCGTCTCTCCCCTCATCTGGCTCTCTCTCTCCTCATCTCCTCCTTTCCTCTCTCTCTCTCTCTCCCCCCTTCTTCCTTCTCTCTCTCTCTCTCTCTCCGTCGTCTCACACTCTTTCCTTTCTCTCCTCTCTGCTCTTCTCCACTCTCTCTTCATCATCTCATCGGTCGCAGGACTCTCTCCAATCTCACCTGTCAATCTCATTCTCCTTCCATCTCTCTCTCTCTCTCATCTCTATCTATCTAATCTATCTGATCTATCTTCTAATTATCTCTATTTCGTCTCTTCTATCGTCTCTCTCGTCCTTCTCTCTCTCCTCTCTCTCTCTCCTTCTCCTTCAATCTCGTCTCTCTCTCCTCTCTCTTCGGCCTCAATCCATTCTTCTCCTTCTCCTTCTCTCCTCTCTCTCCTTCGTCATCCTCCATCTCCTCACTTTCCCTCACTCATGCTCTCCCCACCCGTTCTCTTCTCTTCTCTCGTCTCCATCTCCTCTCCCTCTTCATCCTCTCGTCTCTCTCTCTCTCTCTCCTATATATATATATATATAGTCTTATATATAATATATATATATATACAACAATCCCACATCGACTCCCTTAAGCCTCACGATCCACCCTTAACACACACTACAACACACACAGCCACCCACACACACAACACAACACACATTACACACCAACACACACACACACATATAATAGCTATAAAATATATAATATATATAATATATATATATATATATATATATATATAAGCATATATATATTATTGATACAATATATACTCAATCCATCTTGATAAGTAAAATGTGCAGTTTTATCCAGGATTTTATTTCTATAGTTCCTTGATAATATTATTACCTGCTAAGTAAGCCGACACACACACACCCACTACACACACAAAACCCAACGACACATAATATAGTGATATATATACTATATATATTACAAATATATATATATATATATAATATAATATATATAATATATGATAAGTAATAATATATAGTAATATGTATATATGTAATATGTATATATATGATATAATATAATATATATAAATATATATTATATATTGTATATATATATATATATATATATAAATATATAGTATATATATATATGTATATAGTATATAGGTATATAATATATATAAGTATATATATAGTATATTATATATATATAATATATAATAAAATAAGGGGGGGGGTAGGGGTTGTTCAACGTATGTTGCATATTCATTGATAGACATGTTCATGCTATATGTAGATTATCTTGGAAATTAAGATAACGAAACCATGGTAGAGAGGGAGAGAGACAGAGATACAGGGAAAGATGTTCAGGGATTGATGGCAGATGAATAGATAGCTATAGATATAATATAAATTAAATCTTCAATATATAGAAGTACTAAAGAATTCTTGAAGAGAGTTTCTGCATAATGACCAAAATCTAAACTTCCTTCACATGACATAGCCTTGGCAAAGGTAGAATCAAATGCAAAAATACAACTTTATTTGACATTTTTTCAAGGTTTCCTCAATAAAAAGAGGTATTTGACAGGAGGCTCTCTCTTCTCTCTCTCTATCTCTCATTCTCTCTGTCGCATTCTCTCTACCTATCTATTTTTCTTTCCACAATTCTCACATACAACCCCCCCACCCCTGCCCTCTCTCTCTCTCTCTCTCTCTCTCTCGAGCTCGTGGTCATACACCTCTCTCTCTGTCTCTCTCGTCTCTCTCTTTCTCATATCTCTCTCATCATTTCTCCCTTTCTACATCTCTCGTCTCACCTCTCTCATTCTTACTCGTCTTATACTTCTCTCTCCCCTCTCTCTCTCTCTCATCTCTCTCATCTCATCTCTTCCTCTCTCCTCTCTCTCTGTGACTCTCTCTCCTTTCCTTCCTCTCCCTCCTCTCTATCTTCTCTCCTCTCTCTCTTTCTCTCTTCTCTCTCTCTCCCACAGCGTCTTTCTCTCCTCTCTCTCTCCTCGTTTTCTCTTCTCTATCTCTCCACTCTCGGTCTCACCTCTCTCTTACTCTCTCTCTCTCTCCCGTCACTCTCTCTCTCTCATCTCACTCTTCATCTCTCACTCTCTCACTTTCGTCCCTCACAACTCTCACACCTTTCTCTCGTCTTCATCTCCTCACTCTCCCTCTCTCTCACAACTCTCACACCCTCACTCTCTCAATTTCTCCTCTCTCTCTCGACTCTCTCTCTCACCTCGTCTCTCTCTCTTTTTCTCTCTCTCTCATCCATCCTCTCTCTCTCTCTCATTTTCTACTCTCTCTCTCTCTCTCAGAACACTCTCTCACTCTCTTTTAGTCTCTACACACACTCTCAACTCGTTCCTCTCTCTCTCTCTCTACTTTCTCTCTCTCACTCTCTTATCCACCAGCAGACGCCACATAGTCCTTTGCTCTCATTCTCATCTCTCACTCATCTCACACGGTCCCCTTCTCTCTAGTCTCATCTCTCTCTACCTCTCTCTCTCTCTCTCTCAAATTCTCTCTCACACTCTCTCTCTCTTCTCTCTCTCTCTCTCACCTCTCCCTCTTCTAATCTCTCTTATTCTCTATCTCACTCTCTACAATCTCACACTATGTCTTCTCTCTCTCTCTCTCTCTCTCTCTCTCTCTCTCTCTCTCTCTCTCTTAGTCTCTATCTCTCTCTCTCTCTCTCTCTTGAAATCCCATAAGTAGAAATTAGCATCCGAACTGTATTTGAAAATCAGATCCTGGTAAATCCACCAACTGACAAGCGATGGCGGCGACCATTGTTGGCGAGGGTGAGGCCGCCTCCACAGCCACCTTATCGTGAATTGGCTCGGTACTAATGCAGTGAAATATCTTCTTTTGTCTCAGCCCTTCTTATTAATGTTTTACTCACAATTTTATGACCTATATCTGTTAAATATTATCGTGAGCATCATTTTTATTATTATTATTAGTTTCATTCCTTGCTACTATGATGAATTTTATTATTACATGGTAATGGGATGTTCATCTTTCTCTTTTTTTATTGTATTTCTTTCCTCTTGCCTCCTTTATTTCACTATTTCTTTTATTATAGTTTGGTAAACTAAAATTACAGACCTACTTCGACAATTGCGATCATATGTGGGGGGGGGGGGGGGGTGGAGTAAAGGAACTCACTATGAACTCTAAATAAACACATAATTGTTTTGTTGTTGGTTTTTTGTTTTTTGTTTTTTATTTCTGTGGGGGGGGGGGGCAATTCCAGTGGGCTAAGAATCATAAGCTAGAAAAGGAAAACAGTACTTTGTTTGATTATAGAACATAATACATCGTCTATCAAGAGCTCGAGAACTGTAAGATTTTTTTTTCTTATTTACATGGAATAAGGATGCTTTTTATCAAATTATAAAGATTAATTTTGGATAATGTGCATTTTTTTTTCTCTCTCTCTCTCTTATCCAGCCAGCTCTTCCTTTTTTCCGCCTATTTCTTTCTTATTCTTCTTTCCTCCTTACGTCTTTTCATTATTCTTTTTCATCAACTCCTTTCAAACAGTTCCTTTCTCCCCCTCATCTATTCCTGTATTTCATCATGACTTTCCTCTTCCTCTTCATCCTCCGTTCTTCTTTTTCCTCTTCCTCTTCATCCTCCGTTCTTCTTTTTCCTCTTCCTCTTCATTACTATTTCACCTTCCGTTTTTTTCCCGTCCTCTTCCTCTTTCTGTCCTTTCCACTTATCCATACATTTCAGCCACTCCATTCTCT
>NW_028234420.1:23374354-23376854 GCF_977035675.1 Penaeus japonicus
TATATATATATATATACATGTGTATGTGTGTGTGTAATATACACATATATATATATAATATATATATATATATATATATGTATGTATATATATATATATATATATATATATAAACATATATATATATATATATATATATATATATATATACATATATATATATATATATATATATATATATATATATATATATATATATATATATATATATATATATGTGTGTGTGTGTGTGTGTGTGTGTGTGTGTGTGTGTGTGTGTGTGTGTGTGTGTGTGTAATATATATGTATATATAAGTATATATATATACATATATATATATATATATATATATATATATATATATATATATATATATATATATTACATACATATATAATTCTATGTACAGATTAGTCTTAGCTATAATTCTTCTTTTCCTCCCATTACCTGACCTCTTCCATATTTTTTTTTATTTTTAATCCTTACCCTCTTCTTATAGTTATTCTTTTTCATCTACCCTTCCTCTCTTTCTCTCCATCTGTTTTTATCATTTTCTCATCTATTCCTTTACTTCACCATCAATTTCCTCTTCCATCATTTCCTTTTCTCTTTATTCTCATATCATCATCTACTTCACTTCCTCTTCCTCCTCAACTTCCAATCAAATCCTATCTGCTCCTCCATTCTCTCTTCCTTCTCGCTTTGTTTACACCTATAAAGTTATTATATCATCTAAAACTATATGATATACTATACCGACCGGAAATAACGGGACCATATACCAGGTAACAAATGTAGGCCTATATGCTTTTCAGTTGTGTTGATCAAAGGACATTCGAGATTAGAAATTCATCCACATTTTCGGTATTTGCAAGACAAAACTTTCTGGCATGACACATGACACCTGAAGCCCGAGAACTGAGAAGTATTTTGTTTAGTCCAGATAAACCTAAATTCATAAAAAAGAAAAGAAAAAAGTTTTAAAACAATGAAAAAAAGCTAGATGAAGATTTAGACCAAGAAGTCTTATTCTCTGTTATTTATCTGATTAGATAAAGATATGTGTGAACAATTTCTGAATGCTTTTGTCATTCGCTTGGAAGTAGGTGTAGCGGCCGCCATTTCGTGGTCCACATCTTTTCTCACCTTCTTTATCACATTCTTTTTCTCCTTCTTCTTCTTCTTCTTTTCCTCCTCCTTCTCCTCCTTCCCCTCCTTCTTCTCCTTCTTCTCCTTCTTCTCATTCTCTTCCTCTTCCTCCTTCTCATAGTTTCTCTCCTTTCTCTCCCTATTCTGCTTCACCTTTCCCCAACCCCTCCTCCTCCTCCTTCTTCTTCTTCTTCTTCTTCTTTTTCTTCTTTTTCTTCTCCTCCTTCTCCTTCTCCTCCTTCTCCTTCTTCTTCTTCATCATCTTCATCATCATCATCATCATCATCATCATCATCATCATCATCATATTATTATTATTATTATTATTATTATTATTATTATTATTATTATTATTATTATTATTATTCCTCTTCTTCTTCTTCTTCTTCTTCTTCTCCTCCTCCTCCTCCTCCTCCTCCTTAATTTTTCCTCCCCTGTTTTCCTTCTTCAACCTGTATTTGCCTCCTCCTCCTCCTCCTCTCCTCCTCCTCCTCCTCCTCCCTCCTCCTCCTCCTCCTCCTCCTCCCTCCTCCTCCTCCCTCCTCCTCCTCCTCCTCCTCCTCCCCTCTCCTCCTCCTCCTCCTCCTCCTCCTCCTCCTCCCTCCTCCTCCTCCTCCTCCTCCTCCTTCTTCTTCTTCTCCTCCTCCTCCTCCTCCCCCTCCTCCTCCTCCTCTTCTTCATCCTCTTCCTCATCATTGTCTTTCTTCTCCTCCTCCACCTTATCCCCTAACCCTCTTTATCCTCTTTTTCTTTATTCTCATCATCATCAATATGTCCGTAGACCTATTTTAGGTACGAAACAGAAAAACAAACCTTTCCTTAATTACTCATTTTCGAACGATTCTCAATAGGCCTTCTATTATTAATATTTATCCTCCTTCCTCCTCATTCTTTTAAACTTGTTTTACTCTCTCTTCTTTCTTTCTTATTTTGCAATTCCTCTTCCTTTGTCCTCTTTTTTATTGTTATTAGTGGGACTTACATATAGTGTACAGTATTATTGGCTGATTTTCTGGGATGATTTAACCAAGGAAAAAATAAATAGTAAAAATAATGCATTTACCTGTTTAGGTTGAAATTTTAGTGAAAAGCTTGTTAATAGGATAGTAAAATGACAAGGAAATAGTTTTTTAATTTACTATTGGTGTTGTTACTACCCTTTTTAACCTTATCTTCCTCCTTCATCTGTTTTTTTTTATAATAATTTCTTTGTTCTTAACCTGTTTCTTTTTTCTTCTTTGTCCTCTTCCTCTTCCTCCTCGACCCATAACTTGTTCCTTCTGCCTCTCCTCCTATTCACTTCTCCGTCCTCTTCCTCCTTCCTGAGTACAATAAAAATAAAATAAAAAAACAATATGTTGAAATATATCA
>NW_028234420.1:23401854-23409354 GCF_977035675.1 Penaeus japonicus
CACAGGAAAACGACTCCCCCTGAACGCAACTCGCACCATCTTGAAGCAGGAGTGGCAGCCGCCATTTCGCGCGTATTACCTCGTGTTAAGGGCAGACACATCCGATTAGTGATGATTGCATAATGATCGTATTGAAATCATTCCAAACGATGTTTCCTTGTAAGACCTATGTTTATCCATATAAGCATGAAAGTCTCCTCATTATTGAACAAAATTTCTCTCTCCTTTCTTCTTCTCAGTCCTCCTCTGCCTCTTCTTCTTCTTCTTCCTTTTTCTTCCCTTTTTTTCCTCCTCCTGTGTCTTCCTCTCCTACTCTTTCTTCTTCTTATCCTCTATCTCTTTCTAGTATCCTTCTTCTTTCTTCCTTTCCTCCTTCTATTCCTTCTCATCCTCCCCCTTATCCTCTTAATTTTCCTTCTTTATCTCCTTTTCCTCGTCCTCATCCTAGCTTTTCTCAACTTTGATTTTTATTCTTTTTATAATTCTTTCTATTTTTCTTTCTCCTTTTCTCTCTCCTCTTCTCCTCTCTCTTCCTTTTCCTTCTCTCCTTTCTTCTCTCTCCTCCTCTCCTTCCTCTTCTTCTTTCTTCCCCCCTTTCCTACTCTTTCTCGTATTTCTCATCCTCATTTTCTTCTTCTCATTTCCTATCTTTCTATCTTTCTCTCTCACCTTCCTTTGATTCCATTTTCCTCATGTTTTTGTCTATCGAGGTGAATTTGCACTTGACAGGCTGGTGGTAACAAATGGCAGGATGACAGGCTGGTGATGATAATTACTTGAGAACTGACAGGTTGAAGATGAAAATGGTTTGATAATTGACAGGTTGGTGAAGATAATTATTTAAAATACAGAGATGTTATTTGACCATGTTGTATTTGAAGCTAGCATAATGGGGACAGACTCATACTAGTGTGACGTTACCTATCTCAGTGATAAATAATTACCTGACAGTAAGTAGTACAATCATTCTCAACTCACACCAAGAAATCATGCATGGCTATACTAGTGTTTCAATTAGTTAAACATCTCTAGGTCATGCATAACACATGATAGACGAATATCCGATGGAGAATGTGAACAATACCAGTCTGAATTAAGAATTAAAAAGATAAATAAAATCAAAGCAAAGGTCCTCTCGACTTTACCGTGTAGTATATATTGTATGTGTGTATGCTTCATCCTTTGATATATTATGAATTACATTCGCATACTAAATTAAACCTTCCTTGGCAAAATTTATCACTGGTAAAAATCGAGTGATAGTTTTTTTCTGATATCAAATAAAATTCGATAAGTTGAATGAAATATTTATCTTATAGTATCATTATCATCATCATCATCATCATTTTCATCATCATCTTTTTCTTTTTCTTCTTCTTCCTCCTCCTCTTCTTCTTTCCACTCTTCTCCATCCTCAACGGTCATCTTCCACATCCTTCTCCATCACCTTTTCCTTCTCTTTTTCACTCTCCTCTTCCTCCTACTACTACTACTATCATTACTACTACTACTACTACTACTACAGCTGCTGCTGTTGCTACTACTACTGCTACTACTGTAACTACTACTTCTACAACTACTACTACTACTGCCTCTACTACTACTTCTACTATTACAAATAGTACTACTATCGCTACTACTACTACTAATGCTACTACAACTGCTACCACTAATAATACTAAAGCTTATTCTAATGCTAATACAAATACTGATACTGCAACTACTAGTACTACAACTTCATTACTGTTTCTCACTTATTTTGCTTTTCTTTACCTTACTGTCTTTAATATCAGTCAGATTTACTACAGGTACCTGCAGTATATCTATTCAATATATTCAGTAACTTCGAACACACCAAGCAACAATTCTAAACTTTGTGTGTGTGTGTGTGTGTATATAAGCATATATGTATGAATATCTATTTGTTTCTGTGATTTATATCTTTCAACTTGAATGACAAGAACACATATCGCGTTGATACAATAGCTAAAAGATCTACTCGATACAAAATTAGTATTTTGCGTATCATGATTTTTTTTCCAGTTCCCGTTCATTCATAAATCCACAAGGATTTTTTTTTTATCTCTAATTCACAACTTTTAAGTCAGACATAATCATTCATGAATAGCGGGAGGCAAGACACTCGTCATTTTTTGTGAACCTGGCCTTTTGTTTTTGAGTTTTTGAGAGATCGGGTTTAATGTTAGAAATCACATTAGTACACTTAATATAAAACTAGAACTATATACATGAACTTCCTTGATCAAGGTTAGGTTTCTGTAATTGCTAATGTTTGAGGCTGTTCAGGAATATGATAACTTCAGGAAAAATAACATGATTATAGTTGGAATTACTTCCATTAAGAATTCATAAATAAGCCTTGAACCGAGATACTTGATTGGTTGAGGAGAAAGAATAAAGAGATGCGTTAACTTCAGGAAATCGTTAGTGAAAGGAAATTATCATTTTCAGCAAACAACTTCTAACAATGTCTAACTGATACATGAACGAGTCTGTTGGATAATCCCTCAAGTTTGAATTGGTTATGGAAAGTCTAACTTGATATTGTTCTTATTCACAGGCAGGCTTTTCTTTCTTTCTTTCATTTGGGGTTGCTGTTTCTTTACTTTCTTTCTTTTTCCTTTCTCATGAGTTTATATATATATATATATATATATATATATATATATATATATATATATATATATATATATATATATATATATATATATATTGTTTCTTCCTATTATGCTTCTCTCTTCTTTTCATCTTCTTAGCACTATCATTTTTCCTATTTTTTCTTTGCATTCCTCTTTTGTTTCCTCTTCCTCCTCATTTCTTCATCTGGTCTTCCTCTTCTTCCCTATATTTGTATTCATCCTCTTTCTTCTCCCTTCCATCTTTTGCTATCCTCTTCCTCTTCTTTTTATTATTATTCTTCGTCCTACTTGTCGTCGTCGTCGTTGCCTGCCGTGCCTTCTTATCATTATCATTGTTCTTGTTCTTTTTATTCTTCCTCCTCCTCTTTCATCTCCTATTCCTATTACCCCCCCCCCTCCTCCTACTCTTCTATCATCATCTCTACTCTTTATCATTATAACTAAGCGACCATCTTATAAAAAAACAGTCACCCTGTAGGAATTTTTTTTAGGGTGACTTGATCAGATCATCCTTATCTATACACTTATTCACGTCACCAAATCCAACAGGAAATTTGTTGGTTACTTATGCCATAGCGCAGTTTCTACAGAAATAAAGTAGCGGAGACATATCTCTTTCTCGATGATAGTTTAATGATATATCTTTAATTGTCTCCTGGTCATGATGTTTAAATCGATTGATTATTTTACTAGCATCTGAAAATCGTCTCTGTTTTTTGTGGTATATAACGTATAGATTTTGTTTTCTCTTGATAAAACATGTGCTTTAATCAATGATTGGATCTATAGCTTTTGAGCTTTTATCCCGTTTGGTAGGTAGGCAGATTTGGTTGAGAACTTTATACAGGTAGATTCTAGGTTTTCCTGTTTTATTGTTTGTTAATATCTTAGTGACCAAGTGCTAACGTTTTATTGCACTCCTGTATCTTTTATATATATTTTTCTTAGATTCACTGCAAGACACTTTCTGGTTTATATCATATATTCTTAGGAATGTCGAATAGTAACCTGGAACAATGAATTATAGATTATTCATTCCATGGTTTCTTACAGAGTGATTTCGTATACGGAGCAGTGTTTGTTGAAACGCGGTTTACAGCAAAATATCTAAAGGTCGGAGACTGAAAGAGTCTGGGCACAGATAGACAAAAAACACGGCATTGAGCATAGGTTTAAGAGGTAAAATAACAAACGAAATTAGCAAGACGAAGAAAGTAGAGAACAAATAGATAAAACTAAACAAAAACCTTAATTTTCAGTGAATTCTGCCTAAAAAGCTAATTGCTAATGGCCTCTGCCTCCTTTTTCTAGCTACAAAGAAAAGATAAAGACAAGAATAAGGGAAAGAGAATAAGAGAGAGGAAAAGAAACTGCCAGACCGACCGATAGAAAGACACAGGCAGGGATAAAGAATTCATTTTAAAGATACAGAAATAACATATTACATATACGCCCATAGTAACACTTCCATAAGACCTATTACAAACGCTTAATTCTCAATCGTGGTTTCATGAGCTTCTGTCTATGAGACTTATCGTGCAGTATCAACAAGTCCTAATGATACCATTAGCCCATGCAATCAAGTGATATTCCCACCTCATTTTCGACATTAAAATTCTACCCAGCTGCGATTCTCTGTACATTATATTGTCATTACATCATGCAGGTCATCAAAATTCAATCACCGTGATTTTCTCTACATTATATTCCTATTACATCATGAAGCCCATTAAAATTCGACGATAGTGAATTTCTCTACATGAAATTATCCTTCCATAATTCAAAGCCATTCTACCTGATCGTGAATTTCTCTCCTCGCACATTAGTCAATAACAGTCATGAATCATGTATGAGGAAGGTCCAGGTAGAGCACACTTACGGAGGAGGTCCGGAAGGCGCCGTCGCGTGACTTGGGTCGAAAGGAGGAGGGGGTCGTTATTCATTCTTATTCTTCTCCCTCTTCTTCTTCTTCTTTCTTCTTTTTTTCTTTTTCTTCCTCCTCCTCCCCCTCTCCCTCCTCCTTATCCCCCTTCCTCCTACACGTTTCTTCTCCTTCTTCTTCTTTTCTTCTTCTTCCTCCTCCTCCTCCTCTTCCTCCTCCTTATCCCCCTTCCTCCTACACGTTTCTTCTTCTTCTTCTTCTTCTTTTTCTTCTTCTTCCTCCTCCTCCTCCTCCTCTCTCCTCCTCTTCCTCCTCCTCCCTCCTCCTCATCCCCCTTTCTCCTACACGTTTCTTCTTCTTCTTCTTCTTCTTCTTTTTCTTCTTCTTTTTCTTCTTCTTCCTCCTCCTCCCCCTCTTCCTCCTCCTTATCCCCCTTTCTCCCACACGTTTCTTCTTCTTCTTCTCACTCCCCTTCCCCTACAAGTTTCTTCTTTTATCTTCTCCTTTTTCTTTCTTCTCTTTCTCCTCCTCCTCCACCCCTCTTTTTCTTCTTGTTTGTTTCTTTCTTCTTCTTAATTTTTTTCATCTTCTGATTCTCCTTTTCCTTCTCCTTCTTCCTCTCCCTCTCCCTCTCCCTCTCCCTCTCCCTCTCCCTCTCCCTCTCCCTCTCCCTCTCCCTCTCCCTCTCCCTCTCTCCCTCTCCCTCTCCCTCTCCCTCTCCCTCTCCCTCTCCCTCTCCCTCTCCCTCTCCCTCTCCCTCTCCCTCTCCCTCTCCCTCTCCCTCTCCTTCTTCCTCTCCCTCTCCTTCTTCCTCTCCCTCTTCCTCTTCCTCTTCCTCTCCCTCACCCTCTCCTTCTCCCTCGCCCTCTCCCTCACCCTCACCCTCTCCTTCTTCTTCTTCTTCTTCTTCTTCTTCTTCTTCTTCTTCGTCTTCTTCTTCTCCTCCTCCCCTCCTCTCCTTCTCCTCCTTCTCATTCTCATTTTCCTTCTCCTCCTCCTCCTTCTCCCTCTCCTTCCCCTTTCCTTTCTCCTCCTTCTCCCTCTCCTTCTCCTCCTTCTCATTCTCATTTTCCGTTTCCTCCTCATCCTTCTCCCTCTCCTTCCCACTTTCTTTCTCCTCCTTTTCCCTCTCCTTCTCTTCCTTCTCCTTCTCATTTTCCTTCTCCTCCTCCTCCTTCTACCCCCCCCTTCCCCTTTTCCTTCTCCTCCTTCTCCCTCTCCTTCTCATTTTCCTTCTCCGTCTCCTGCGCTCTCTCCTTTTCCTTTTCCTTCATCTTCTTCCAGAACACCTTCATCATATCATCATCATTATTTTTAACATAAACATTTTTTTTCTAATATGTAGGCCAAAAATAAAATTTTCAATCTTATTGCATGATTTTTTTTTTTTTTTTTTTTCAATATTACCACTATGATAAGTTGTTTTTTCTTGATGTAACGATTAGCTGTAATTTGAAAAATGGATGTCGTTTTCAGTGTACATGCATCTTAAACATTATGCACATTTATTCATTGATAAATATTCATATACATTGAGGCATACAGATGAGCGGATGTATATAGGGAGACTGATAAGATCAACCTTGTTCGTATTCTGGGAAGCTGTGTATTTATCCTTATCGTCAAAATCTTAACCGAATTTAGTAGTTAGACAGGAAGACGATCAGTAACTTCCTTTACACTGAGATCAGGCTAACAGGAAGCCCTCCTTATCTGTGATCAGACTAATGCCGTTTTGTTACCTGTAGGAAATTCCACCTTTTGCGTCAATTTCCATCTCTTTTTGATGATTGATAAATGAAGAACAATCTCGTCTGTATTGTTTGAGACTTTAGGAGTCCTTTTTGCTTTGTTGATTTATAGTATTTGTGACTCTGAGCCTTGATGGATGTAATGTTGTCTAAGAAACAGAGACATGGACTATCAGCTTCTTCGTTTTTTCTTTTTTTCTTCTTTTTCTTCTTCCTTCTTCTTCTTCTTCTTCTTTAACTTCTTCTTTTACTTCTTTCTCTTCACCTTCTTCTTCTTCTTCTACTTTTTCATCATCGTCTTCTTCTTCTTTTTTTCTTCTTCTTCTTCTTCTTCTTCTTCTCCTCCTCCTTCTTTCCATTTTTGGACCAACAATTATATCGTATCATGCTACATCCTACATCGTCTTCTGGTTAGAATCTTACTTTCATATCATTAATAATCATGAGCCTCCAACCACCAAGGAATCTATTAAATTAGGCATCCTACGCAAACCCTCCATCTACATATAAACAGTAGCATCACGTTGATCCAGAGTTAGGAAATGCATAAAACAATCTCTCCTCTTAATGAGAGACTCAAGAACTTGTCATTCATGCCCTGCACTTCATTCAAGCAGCAAAGACTAGATGCATAAGAAAGGATCAAGTCATGCTAAGTACAATACCAGGCAACAAAAGTTCCGCTGGACTGCATGTTTGATGAACAGGCTTGTTCAGCAAAACACAAGGACAGTAGCAAGTTCAGATATAAATTATGCATTTGTAGAGAATATGTTCCCTGTTACTTTTTAGATTTCTCTAGATTGATAGTAATTCTTTGATCAGTTATTTTAGTGATTAGATGAGTATGACACAGCAATATCGGGAATAACTCGAAAGTTTGCTCTTTTTCCCCTGTTGCTTCTTAGCTTTTCACAAGATTTGCAATATTTCATCGATCAATAGTTTCAGCGATTACACGGGTCTGTTGGTGCAGGATTATCAACCAACACCCGAAAGATTGCAAAGTCGTTTTGTACACAAAGAAACGAATTTCCTTTATCCTCACGTTTTCTAGTTTTCTTGCTTTGTTTCTTTTATCCTATGGATTCCCATGTATCAACAAGTCATCTAGTTTATCACGTCGCCCTCCTACCACACGCATTTAAAAGTGCCACCCAGATCATTCCAAACATTATTACTTTGCTCCTCCAAGCCAGTCCTGCTT
>NW_028234420.1:23481854-23484354 GCF_977035675.1 Penaeus japonicus
TTATCTGTTTCCGTTTGGTTTATGTTCACAGACGAGTGTATGTGATATATATATATATATATATATATATATATATATATATATATATATATATATATATATATATATATATATATGTGTGTGTGTGTGTGTGTGTGTGTGTGTGTTGTGTGTGTGTGTGTGTGGTGTGTGTGTGTGTGTGTGTGATATATATATAATATACATATATATATGATATATATATATATATATATATATATATATATATATATATATATATATATATATATATGTATATATGTATATACTGTAAAAATCATAAACCAAGAAAAAAGATAAAGGCTTGTTATCACGTCACGCAACCTGAGAATTAGCTCGACTAAGCAATTTCGCATGAGAGATTTAATTGATAAGACACGAAATGAACTTTTATAAAGTGCTTCCCATGTCTTGCCACTTATAACGAAACATATCATAAGTGACACCGCTTGCAGGTGTCTTTCCAACCTCCCTCCGTAGCAGTGCGGTCACTCCGTGCCACCAGCCAGAGTTCTCCCTTTCTCGTCGCGGGCGCGGCCGTTCACTGCGAGGTCCTTGTGCTTAGAGACAGTACCTGCCCATTGTCCAAACCACGGCTGACCGCAGATTACTCTCACTCATTATTACTTGCACGCATGATCCCTTGCTTGCGTGTGTGCTCATGTTTACACGTTGCTGTCTCAACTTTAAATATAGGTATTTAGAATTTTAGAAATGTTTTCACACTCTAAGATTTAAGCATTCTTTTTTTTTTCGTTATGTAAAAAAAATGAATTTATATGATATACATTTTTTTAACATGTTAGCTCACTTTTAAATATATATCTTCATAGTTATGGATATACTTCCAAACACACAGATCTCCACTAACACATAAAGTCATTTTTTTTATGAAATAAACTATATATGAGTCTATATGATATACGGT
The DNA here is from genome assembly GCF_977035675.1 of Penaeus japonicus. Lineage (NCBI taxonomy): Eukaryota > Metazoa > Arthropoda > Malacostraca > Decapoda > Penaeidae > Penaeus > Penaeus japonicus. The sequence goes on from NW_028234420.1 coordinate 23,482,801, forward strand.
TTTCCTGTCGTTTCAGCCTCGATTTTTTAAACGAGTATTTTAACCCAACTAACATCTCTGTCGGAGAGCAAGCTTCGATTGTTAAAACGCCGAGGGTTTTACATCATGGGCGCAATCACACCAACGACCACTTAACCATTTCAGCTTTTATATGAGTTTTATCTCTGCCAATGCTATAGCTGGCGTCATACCGTGCGACCGAGTATATATTACAAAATAAGGCCAGGAAATGCCCCTCCCTCCTCTCCTGTTTACATGATCGCGGCGATCGGGGAGCAAACAGTTTACTTTTGCACAACGTCACGCTTCAATTTGACTAGGCAGGGAAAAAAGGAGAAGGCATTGGAAACTCTCTTGATGGATGTGTCATGGCTACTTCTTCCCGGCGGGGTCTGCGGGCGTGGCGTCAGGCGTGAGGTCTTAGGTCGTCAGGGAAAAGCTTACGGAAGATGAAACGGTTTCGAAATCCAAGTGTTGTTTCGTTTGATTTCTTTTTGTGTATTTATCTATTAGCATGATTTTGTTTTATCAAAGTGGTAGTGCTTTGCCATTCGTAAGTATGCAGGGAAATCAATACAAGCAAAGCTGACCTGAGAGCTTAGGGGTCAAAGTTGAAAGTTGGCAAAGGTCATATGAAAGAGAAGGGAGAAGAGAGAGAGAGAGAGAGAGAGAGAGAGAGAGAGAGAGAGAGAGAGAGAGGTAGATATTTGTGTATGTGTGTGTGTATATAGATAGATAGATAGGTAGATGTGTGTGTGTATGTGTGTGTAGAGAGAGAGAGGGGGTGGGTGGGGGGGGAAGAGAAGGGAGAGAATCTGATAATTTTCTCTTCAAAATTCTAAACTATTTGTGAATTTTCTGCAATAGATTTTTTACCTTTCTGTAAGTGTAATTATATATTTTCTGAATCTAGGAAGGAACCAAATAAACAAAAAGGGGGGGGTGGTTCCAGCTTAGAGAATGATGCCATTTGATAATTAATATATACCGATTGAGGTTCAAATCATGGTCAGAGCAATTAATTCCTTTATATAACCATTCAATTAATATACTTAGCCAACTATATATCCACACCCCTTTTGTCCATATACCAATACAAAAATTTACTGATATCAAAATCATGCATGTATGCTAATCTCTCGTGTAATATATGTATACTTACAATCGCAAATACGATTCATGAGTGTTCCATGAAAGCTATTAACTATAAGCTGTCAGTTTTCCACGAAAGCAGGAGGCAGTAAGCAGCCTCACATCATATACATTAGAACAAAGTATCATTGATTGAATTACAAAAAAAAATCATTTGCAGCAAATTTCGGATGATACCGTTTCGCTTCACTATCTGTATTTCATTGGTGATAATATCATTTGTATAATATCACTTTTTTTTTTTTTTTTTTTTTTTTTTTTTTTTTTTTTTTTTTTTTTTTTTGAGCGGGAGAGTGTGTTTGTGTATGTGTGTGTGTGCAATTTTGTTAAATAGGTTCAATGCCTTCTGCGAATGATGACCAATATATCATACACTTGCAGAACACTCGTCTACTTTCCTCC
>NW_028234420.1:23489354-23501854 GCF_977035675.1 Penaeus japonicus
CATTTTGTCATTGGCGTTTGAGATTTCAAAAGGCAAAAGAGGTAAAAAGAAAAGAGAAAGAGAAGAAAAAAAAAGTGATGCCCAAAAAATAGGCCTAAAAGTTTCGTTCGGATTCCTGGAAGCCTCGTTCATTCTTGGAGAAAGCCAGGGTTGATTATACTCTTGAAGGCAGAAAAAAACGAAGACCTTTTTTTTTAAATCTTTATCTTATAACTTAAGGATGACCTATAAGGATTTAGGATAGAATATGGGTTCTTTGTATGCTTTTGTCAAGCTGGAAAAATCAAAGGGGGAAGCTTTTTTTTCTTTCTTTGACAGGTATGACACTATGAAAAAGTAAGGGAAAGTGTAGTACAAATATTTTGACATTTTTTAATCATAAAGACTGTCAATAAAGATCAACACTGACATCACGTGAAACAATAGTTGAAACTCAAAATATAACATACCATTTCCTTCATCCTTTTATCCCAAAATCCAGAAAACATTACTTTGCATATTAGATCAAAGACAACTCGAGGCTCACAGGTCACTAAAATCAACAGTGGAGTGAAGACATGACAGAAGGATAATGAGACAGGGAGGCAAACGCCCCCACACAAACATTCTAACAGTTAATCTCCCGGTTAAACGAAAGCAATGACCCGACTTTGGAAGTAATAGCTTCTTAGCTTAACAGGCATTGTGTGAGAGAAGTAAGCAGGCAAACAAGTAGCTTCTCCAACAAACATTCCAATGGTTAGTCTCCCAGTTAAACAAGAGGGACGAACAAAGATTTGGTAGATCTGCTCCAGTTTCTGAAGTTTTGAAGTAATAGATCTTTAGCTTAACCGGCACTGTATCTAACGTGTCAGGGATAATCAGATTGGTAAGCAAGCAAACAAGCAGGCTCTCAGACAAGCACCTCAATTATTCCAGTCCCAGTAAAGCTGGAGGGACGGAAGGAGGACCAAGAGCTGCTCCTCTTCCAGGGCATCTGATGCAACACCATATGATACAACACTATAACACAGTAACAAAGGGTAAACTCGTAACTTCATCAGTCCGAAACATTCATTTTTGGGATTGCTTCCGCCTGACGAGGAACTTTCTATCTATCTGCGAGTTCACTCTTTCTTACTGATGAAAAATAACTCTGAATTATAATATCATTGTTATTATTATCATTATTATCATTATGATAGTTATCATTACTAATACTATTATCATTATTGTTGTTGTTACTGTCACTATCATTATTATATCATCATTGTTATAATTCGTATCACTATAATTATTACTAATCATTTTCATTACCAATATTATTATTATCATTATCATTATCGTTATCATCATCCTTGTCATTATTGTAATTAGCAATATCATCATCGCCATCGCCATCATCATCATCATCATCATCATCATCATCATCATCATCGTCACCATCATCATCATCATTATCATCATTATCATCATCCACCATACATCATCAATCATCATCAGCATCATCATCCCCATCATTATCATCATTTCATTAAGACGAGAGAGTAATCAAAGAAATAAAAACAAAACCAGAAATGAAAACCAACAATCCTCAAATTACTTCAACCAAGAAGAGACTCTCCGAAGCGGCTCCTCAGAGACCAAGAGCATCTCCTCAGAGGCTCAAAGAGAACATCTCGTCATCACAACATGTTGCTTTCCCCGGTTCTGTGAGACGTCTTCCTCGGGCGTCGCGAATTCTGACAAGTGAGACGCGTTCGACGGGGGAATAGATCATCATTGTCTATTTTTGACGGCGAGCGCCTTTCCGTCATCGGTCAAAGAAACGCTCTTGACAGCTGTATGGACGAGGGAATGAATACCTTTCTGATGGCATAAGATTGATGTCAGTAGGCGGTTGGTATATAGCGTATTAGATGGTCTTGGATTTTACGAAATGTATCGAGGTATTTAGATTTTTTCTTGTGAGTTTAGTTAGTATGTGTGTTTATAGAGTAAATTGTATTACGTGATATTATGTATGTATGTATGTATGTCTAGGAGGTGGGATAAGTGCGTGTATGTGTGTGTGTGTTTATGTAAGTATTTTAGAAACAGATAGACATATAATTGGCAATTAGACTCATAATGCAAACAGTTTGCATAATGTTTCTAATAAGTGGGTTCGTAAAGTAAACACTGAACCATTCTTTTAGATTCTTCGCCAAAGATTTTTTTAACCAGCAAATCATTAGATATTCCCTTTTCACAATGGGCTTTGCAGTCAGAATACAAATAGTAATGTTCCAGGCACGGCAAAGGTATTGTCCCCTACAGTCGGGAACGAACAAAAAATCCATGGGAGACGAATAAGAATCATACAAATTGTTTTTTTCTTTCTTTCTCTCTCCCTCTTTCTTTTCTTTCTTTTCCGTTATGTGATCTCTTCGGGATGTGTGCAATATGTGCAAGTCGACCGTGATTTACATATTCACAGTCGCACATATACTGTTCATATAGACATACACCCACAGATGTGTGTAAAGAAATGCCCATCTACAAAATAAATGCATACACAAACAAACAAGTACAGACACAAGCACAAACACCAGTTGCAGGACGCTTCTCTCTCTCTCTCTCTCTCTCTCTCTCTCTCTCTCTCTCTCTCTCTCTCTCTCTCTCTCTCTCTCTCTCTCTCTCTCTCTCTCTCTCTCTCTCTCTCTCTCTCTCTCTCTCTCTCTCTCTCTCTCTCTCTCTCTCTCTCTCTCTCTCTCTCTCTCTCTCTCCTCTCTCTCTCTCTTTTCTTTGTATATGAATGTACACACACACGCGCGATCAGATAATATATTATATATATATATATAATAATATATATTTATATATATATAATATGTATATATACGCTCTCTCTCTCTCTCTCTCTCTCTCTCTCTCTCTCTCTCTCTCTCTCTCTCTCTCTCTCTCTCTCTCTCTCTCTCTCTCTCTCTCTCAGGGAGATTACCACTATCCCTCGCGACTCCTACCTGGGGAGGCTGAGGAAAGCAAGGCTCTTTGATGTTGCAAAATAAGCTGAGATCACCATAGAGAGTGGAGAGGGGAGAGAGGCGGTGGGGAGGGGGGAGGGGGAGAAAGAGGGAAGGAGGAAGAGGAGGAAGAAGGCTGTTGCTGATGGCAGTTAGGGAGGGTGTCATAGGAAGTATGTGTCGGGGGGGGGGGGGCATGGTACTAACTAGCATGGGGGTTGGGGGAAGGGTATTGGGGGGAGGGCATATGGGAGGGGGGAAGGGGAAGGGGGAGTAGGGGATTGGGGAGGTACTTTCACACCCCGCGGGCAACAATGGGCTCGTCGGGGTGTCATTTATTATCGATCTTTGACAGCGTAACGAGCGTGATCAAAGTGTCGCGGGAGAACAAGCAGGCCCGTTGCTGACGAATCGATACGGCTTGAATGGCAGGCCCGGCCGTGGATTACTAATCAACGGAAGCATCATGTATATTTTTTCCTCTCTTTCTCTCTCTCTGTCTGTCTATCTATCTATCTCTTTCCCTATTTTCTCTCTGTCTCTCCCTCTCTCTTTTTGTCTCTCTCTCTCTCTGTCTCTCTCTCTCTCTCTCTCTCTCTCTCTCTCTCTCTCTCTCTCTCTCTCTCTCTCTCTCTCTCTCTCTCTCTCTCTCTCTCTCTCTCTCTCTCTCTCTCTCTCTCTCTCTCTCTCTCTCTCTCTCTCTCTCTCTCTCTCTCTCTCTCTCTCTCTCTCTCTCTCTCTCTTTCTCTCTCTGTCACTCTCTCCCTCTCTCTATCTCTATCTATCTGTCTATCTATCTCTCTTACGGGAGAGAGAGAGAAAGAACATCGAGAGGAAAGAATGAGACCCTTCAGGAGAACGCAGGAATGTCACCCAAAGATACGGTTTCAGTTGTCTGTCACGCCGGCCCCGAAATATGCCAGTGAGACATATGAAAGAGAGAGAGAGAGAGAGAGAGAGAGAGAGAGAGAGAGAGAGAGAGAGAGAGAGAGAGAGAGAGAGAAATAGATAGATAGGCAGATAGAGAGAGAGAGAGAGAAAGAATAAAGAGAGAAAAAGAGAGAGAGGGGGGGGAGAGAGAGAAAGAGAGAGACAGACTGAGACAGAGAGAGAGAGAGAGAGAGAAGAGGTGGGTTGCCACATATCGTATTATGGCATTTTTGGGTGTCGATGCAGATGATGGTGTGAGTGCGTTCTTTGTTTCGTTATCTGCTGGATTATGATTTTTCTTTGATAACCCATAATTACCCATTATATCGATCAACTAGCAAAAGCACAACTTGGGAAAAATGATGCAAAGGTAAGGGTGTAGATGCTTGAAATTAAATGTAGAGAGATATGCATATGTAAATATAATCGAATAAACACACATGCACAACCATAATGTGTGTGTGTGTAAATATACGTTTGTGTGTGTGTTTGTGTGCGTGTGTGCTTGTGCTTGTGTGTGTGTGTGTGTGTGTGTGTGTGTGTGTACAAATGTGTGTTTATACATACATATATATATATATATATATATATATATATATATATATATATATATATATATATATATATATTTATATATATATATATATATATATATATGTATGTATGTATGTATATATATAAACATATACATATATACACACAAATATACATATACCCATGTAAGAAAGACAAACTCGTCCCCGAGACTACTCATTGAGCAAACCACACGACCAACTTCAAGCAGCGGAGATTGCGAAGTTGCAAAGAGGCCTTGTCAAAGTGTCTGTCTTGACTCTTCTAACGGTGTTGCCAACTCAAAATGTGGCCGCGCATCTTTGTTTTCACTGTTTTCTTGTCCCTTTTTTGGAATCATGATATTTTTGTATCAAATACTTTCTTCTTCTTCCTCTTTTTTTTTCTTTTTCCTTTTTTTCCATCTCCCTTTTCACCTTCTTCTTCTTCTTCCTTTATGTCTTTTTCACAATCTATTTCTTCTCGTTGTAATCTAACGTGTCGTTCGTTAGAAAGGAAGGAAGAGATGGAGAAAGAGGAGAAAAAGGAGAGGAAGGCAAAGGTAAAGAGGAAGATAAAGAAGGATAGAAAAGAAAGAGAGAAAGAGATAACTAGCCAAAAGAAGATAATTTGAGAGAGAGAAAAAAAAACATGTACAAGAAAAAACTAAACAAGCACATACAAATGCACGAAAGTCTGTTGTTGCAGGTAGCCTACATCTCTTTCTCTCTTTTCATTTCTCTTTCTCTCCCTCATCCTCTTGATCTTTTTCTACCTCCTCTCTCTCTCTCTCTCTCTCTCTATCTATCTATCTATCTACCTATCTATCTATCTATCTATCTATCTATCTATCTATCTATCTGTCTATCTATCTATCTATCTATCTACCTCTCTCTCTCTATCTACTCTTTCTCTCTCTCACTCTTTCTCTCTCTCACTCTCCTTCTTATCCACTATACATTTGTTTATCTTCATGCTCTCTCTCTCTCTCCCCTATTTATCTTTCTCTCTCTCTCTCTTTCTCTCTCCCTTCTCTCTCTCTCTCTCTCTCTCTCTCTCTCTCCCCTCCCTCTCTCTCTCTCTCTCTCTCTCTCTCTCTCTCTCTCTCTCTCTCTCTCTCTCTCTCTCTCTCTCTCTCTCTCTCTCCAGTTTCTCCCTCTCCCCCCCTCTCTCTCTATCTGCCCCTCTCTTTCTCAGTCACCGGCAAGAAACATAAACCAAGCAATCACACACCCTGAATGCCAGTAACATAGCGAGAGACGCAAGCAGACAGAGAAAATTAAAAGATTAGCCCGACTATAAAAGGAACACGGGAATGCATTACTTAGTTTATGTTTTGGCTTCTCGTGATATCTCCTTGGCGAGAAAGAGAGAGAAAAATAAGTGGCGAGAACAAGAATAAGAAGAAAATAAACATAGATAGAAAAGGTAAGGACTACGCGAAGGGGAAATTAAATGTAAGAAAAATATATAAAAGTCTCAGTAGATAATGACATATATATATAAAAGAAATGTATTGGAATAAATGGAATACTTATCTTGCATAGATCATTAATATAAATAAATCGGCGTGTATGATGATCAAAATACAATAAAAAAAATATATATATATATATCAGTAAGATAGTGACAAGCATCAGTTCAAAAATAATCATAAATACATCAATACATAATATAAAACAGATAGCTAAACACCACAACTCCATTGCGTAATTCATTAAAAGAGTAATAACATACAATAAAAAAAAAAAAAAAATACAAGACCGCTATTTTCTTTTTCTTTATTTTCAAAATCAGCAAAGTCAACAGCCGCCGCCGCGTGTAAACAGGCTCGCGATGATAGGCAGTATGTGAGGGATTTTCCTCAGTCACGCAACCTTTTTATAATATGTATGTCACGTTTCGCCCCTACGGTCCAAAATCCCATCATAAAAGGAGGACTTCGACATCTAGAGTCAAGAACTAGAGGCTGGGAGGATGATAGAGCTATCCCCAAGAGCCGTAATGATAGACTTCCGTGTTTATGGTGTTGACAATGTAACTGCTGATTAAGGTTGCCGTAAAACCTGATTCCGCCGACAAAACAAGACTTATTACTCGACGCATCATAAATCTGCCACGCTATTAATTTTCATCACAAGGATTGAGAGTGTAAAATTAAAAAGCGGCTGGTAACTGCTGCTGTAACTTCTATATATATGGAGATAGGAATTGCAGAAAGAGGCAAAAACTGACGTGGTATTTAAAGAATAATGAGAACATTATATATTTCATTATTCATTTACTAAAGGTTAATAGGCACAGATACATATGCAGAAACACACACATACACACACACACACACGCGCGCATACACACACATACACACATAAACAAACAAACACTAGCATACACAAAAAATAATAATAATAAAATAAATAAAAAATATAAAATACGTAGATCAAAGCAGTTACAGAAACCTAACTATTTTCTGACTTTTTTTACATTCTAGAAAAAAAAATGGTGAGGCTTTTAATCTCCCTCTTAGAAGACTTGGAGATAAGATCCTTAAGAAAATTCCTTAATGTCTGAGAAAAGGAGAAATATATCAGCCTTCTTTGTTTGTTTGTTTGTTTAATCGGTCTCTTTCCTTCTCTTTCTTTCAATTTCTTAATTTCTCTAACTCTATTATCATCTCTTTCAGAATTATTTGATTTCTCTCTCTCTCTCTCTCTCTCTCTCTCTCTCTCTCTCTCTCTCTCTCTCTCTCTCTCTCTCTCTCTCTCTCTCTCTCTCTCTCTCTCTCTCTCTCTCTCTCTCTCTTTCCTTTCACATAATGTTTCCCATGCTAAGAATTATTTTAGAGAGAATAAATTTATAGATTAATTAATGATAATGCTGATAGTAGTATTAGTAGTAGCGGTAAAAGGAGCAATAGTAATGATAATAATGATAATGATAATAATAAAATCAATAGTAATAATCACGGTAGTAATGATATTGATAGTGATGATATTAATGATACTAATATTGATAGCAACAATTATAATCATGATGATAATAATAATGATGATGATAATAGTAATAATGATAATGATTACGAGAAGAATAGAATAGGAATAAAGATAAGAATAGTAGGAAGAATAATGATAATGACAACAATAACAATAATAGTAATGATGATGATAACAATGATCATAATACCAATAATCATCAAGATAATACTGATAACAATAGCAATGATAATGATAACGATAAATATTTGAAAAATCCTTGTCAATGTAACTCGCCCTTTTGCCTTCGAATGATTTAACAAAATTCAATGTCAATCTAGAAAGCGTATAATCCTTAATTAAGAAGCAAAATGATGTAGTGTCAGTGATTCAAGGGGAAATTGGGTTACTTATAAATAAATAAAAAATACGAGTTTGTAAGTATAATCGTAAGTTGGTGATTGTTAATCATCGAAAAATGTTTTCTGACATTTATCTAACTTTTTCTTCTTCTTCTGTTCTTTTCCTATGAGTCGTTTTCTTCCTATTAATTTGATTGTTGCTATTGTTGTTATTATAATTATCAATATCATTAACATCATCATTGTCCTTATTATCATTATGTTATTATCAGTAATAGTAGTACTAGTAGTAATAGTAGTAGTAGCAACAGTAGTCATTATGATCATTATCAGCATTATTATCACTATCATTATGACTACTAGTATTGTTACCATTACTGTTATCATCAAGTTATTATCGTTAACATTGTTATCATTATCATTATTTTTTTATAATTATCATTATTATCGTTATTATTATCATTATAATTATTCTTATCGTTATCATCATAATCATTATCATCATTTTAATTATTATCGTGACTATCAATGTTATCATTACAATTATAATTTTTGTATTATCATCATTATCATTATTATTATGTTATCATTATCATTATTATTATGTTATCATTATCATTATTATTATGTTATCATTATCATTATTATTATCATTACTTATATTACTATCATTATCATTATTATCATTATCAATATTGTTATCATTGTCATTATCATCGTCACTATTATCATTACTACTATCATTATAACCATCATTATCTTTATTGTCATCATTATCAACATCCTTACTTACATTTTCCCAATCATCTACCTCCAAATCACCCTCATCATCATGACTATCTTTAATATAATCATCATCATTACCATCGCCATCCCTATCACCCCCATCATGATCATTATCACCACACCAGCACTATCACTGACACGGTATATCTCTCTTTGATGATCCAGCGTTTGCATCGTTAAAAAAAATAATAATAAATAAATAAATAAATAAATAAATATATTATCATTGGATTTATTCCCTCCCAATCTTTGTCTCTGTATATACATGTGCGTGGGTATGTGTCAGTTGCCTTTGACACATGCTTTTCCTGATAAAACGCACCATAAATATATCTCACGGTGTAGAGATCCCAATGCAATTAATTACCTTTAACTGTATGGTGTAATTTTTCGCATTCAGTGTATGGATAGAGTTATTATGGCTGATGCAACATAATTATCAAATTGATCACTGTGTAATCGCGTTTGCTTTTGCCTAATGTTATCTAGGTGTAAATCTCTTTTGTCGGTTCATAAGAGAAAAATATTTAGATTTCTTCATTAACGGAAGGAACTGCAGAGTGTGCGAAGTGAAACGAAACAGTTGTAAAAGAATTAGTCAGAATTTTTATTTCAGTTCATAATTTTTTTTTTTTTCAGAATTTATAGTTTTTTTTATAATCTCTTTAGTCATGAATCTATTTATACATCTGTTCATTCATGTATACTGTCTTTGTGTGTGTGACCAGCTTATATAAACACTGTGAATATAAATGCTAAAATGTTATTTTGTTGTATATTGAAGAAAAAGTTATTGAATCTGGTTTATCTTATGACTTGCATAAACGTGCAGAAAATAGAGCGAAGAACGCTATGCTCTCTTACTCGAGCAAATCTAGAGGAATTTATACTATTTTCGTATTTTCTTCCTCCGCTTCTTCAACTACTCCTACATATCTTACTCCAAGTCGACGTGCGTAAAAGGTACAGAAAAAGTCCCCAGCTAATTTTATTTCAGGTAAAAATGCTGCAAGAATCTAAAATCCTCTACGGTATGTTAAATAGGAAGAACAAGAACGAGAAGAAGAAGAGGAGGAGGAGGAGGAAGAGAAGAAGAAAAAGTAGAAGGAAATGAACAAGAAGAAAGAGAAAGAGTAACAACAACAAAATGAATGAAATGGAAAAGGCGAAACAATACGATTTTTTGCATATATTTTCATAACCAGTGTCTACTTACACATTTTGCTTCTATTATCATGTTTATTGTCATTGTTATTATCGTCATTAGTGATACTGACATTTTAGGATCAATATTAAGAGTCACTCGTATTGTGCCAATTTTTCGTTATTATCATATCAGTAACTGTCTTTGTCATTATCATCATTATTGTTACAGTTAGTGGTAGTAGTGACAGAAACTGTGTTGTAGACGTTGTAGTAGTAGTAATAGTAGCAACAGTAGTAGCAGGAGGGGGTGCATATAGCTTTCATTATCATCATTATTAATGTTATTGCTGTTATCATTATTATTATTATTGTTGTTGTTATCATTATCATTGGTAGTTGCAGTAGTGATAGTAGTAGTATCATTACTTTATTAGTGTCTTTAGTATCATTATCATCATCATAGTTGATATCATCATTAATACTATCATCATAATTATCATCATTATTTTTATCATTATTATTATTATTGTTATTAGTAGCAATAGTATTGTCATTATCATTATCATCATTATCATTATCATTATCCTTATTATGGTTACAATTTTCATTATCCTTATCATGATTACTATTATCCTTATCATTGTTATCATCATGATCATTACTATTTTTATGATCATTAGCATTAGCATTAGCATTAGCATTACTATTATCATTATTCGTTTTATCATTATTGTATCATCAGTATCATTACCATCATTATCATTGTTATCATCATCAATATTATTTTAATATAATTACCATCATTATCATCATTATCAGTATTACCATTATCATCATTATCATTATCATTATAACCATTATCATTATCATGATCTTTTTTTCTGATCGTTGTTATTATTATCATTATTATCATTATTATTATCCTCATCATCATCATTGACACTATTATCGTTATCCTTAAAATCACCATTATTATTGTTATCTGCATTATCATATATTCCTTCGTTATTAAAATTCCTTTTGTTATTCTTGTTTAATAAGAATACTTGCATCCACACTGTTATTCAAATATGCCTGTTAGTGGGTCACTGTATTGCCGCCCGTGCATGTTTGAGGAATGAAAGGGAGGAGAGAAAGAGAGAGAATGGGAGAAATAGAGAGAGAGAAAAAGAATATAGAGAAAGGGAGCGATAGAGAGAGCGAGAGAGACGCCAAGGCAAATACGTAATATATAGAGGTGGAGGGACTGATGGGGATAGAGAAAGAGAGGGAGAGAGATGGGAAAGAGAGGGAGAGAGATGAGAAATAGAGAGAAAGATAGAGAAAGGGAGAGATAGAGAAAGAGAGAGAAAGAGAGAAAGAGAGAGAAAGAGAGAGAGGGAGGAGAGAAAGAGAGAGAGAGGAAGAGAGAAAGAGAGAGAGAGAGAGAGAGAGAGAGAAAGAAAGAGAAAGACGCCAAGGCAAATACGCAATATATTTTCACACATGCGTCTATCTCCCCCTCCCCCCACCCCCTCCCCCCCATCCCCACCGCGGGTCTGCCTCGTTTTGCGTGAGGCGAGTTATTGCGTTATTACTCCCTTCGTGGGGCTCCAACGCTCCACTTCTCTCGTGTGTTGACAATTTGCTTCCGTTCTTGAGAGGGAAGAGGAGGGTGGGGGTGGGGGTGGGGGTGGGGGAAAGGGGGAGGGAGGAGAGAGGGAGAGGAGGAGGGTGGTGGATGGGAGGTAGATGGGTTATTATCCTTTATATATTTTATTTATTTATTTTCCTTTTGTGTGTGTGTCTGTGTTTGTGTGTGTGTGTGTGTGTGTGTGTGTGTGTGTGTGTGTGTGTGTGTGTGTGTGTGTGTGTGTGTGCTTGTGAAGTGATTGTGTGTGTGTGTGTGTGTGTGTGCGATTCTATTTCTCTGCGTATATATACATGTACCGCCGTATATATGAGAATACATGCATATATGTACGTACGTACATAAACGTGCATATGTGTGTGCGTGTTGTTTACATTTAAACTCACCCGAGGCATTTTTATTTGTCATAAATGCGACCGGGAACGACTGATGCATATTCATAAGACGTACATGTGCGCCCAGGCCATGCGGGGGGCGAGAGCGGGCCATGAGACCACGGGCGCTGGAGGGCCATGGGCGTGCTGGACGGCGGAAGTGGGCCATGGGGGAGGGGTGAGATGGGGGGGGTTTGTACTTCAGGGGATAGGACTTAATGATGGTGAGGATGAGGAGGAGTAGGTAGTGATGGTGAGAAGGAGAGAGAGAGAGAGACAGAGAGAGAGAGAGAGAGAAGGAGGATGTGGTGATGTTGATAAAGAGAAGAACATGATAATGATGATAAGGAGGATGGTGTGAAGGGGATGGTTAAGAGAGGAAGGATGTGATAATGATGGTGATGATAATAAAGAAGGAGAAGATGACTTGATGTGATGGTGATATGGAGGAGGATGTGGTGATAATATGATGATGATGCGCAGTTCAGAGAAAGAGAGGAGGTGATAATGCTGATGTGATGATAATAGGAATAGACTGATAGACAGGCAGATAGGTGTGTGTGTGTGTGTGTGTGTTTGTGTGTGTTTGTGTGTGCGTGTGTGTGTGCGTGTGTGTGTGTGTGTGTGGAAGGAATGCTAATGATGAGCAACCAAACGATGAGGACGACAATAAAAACCCTGATGATGTTTGTGCAGTTGACGTCGTCGTGTACATGTAATGCTTCGTGCATGAATGTTGCACCGTGAGAGGGCAACGAGACCGC
>NW_028234420.1:23531854-23534354 GCF_977035675.1 Penaeus japonicus
ACATTATAAATTATGAACCGATGGATTTACTAATTATTTAATATTTTATTTGATATCATGTAAAATGTATTGGCTGAGAGGATTAATTGGCAGGAAATGTTGATTTTCTGTCATTCATTTATTTTGTCAAACCTCTTTTTTTTTCTTTTATTCCATCAAACGTGTTTTTTTTTCTCTCTCTCTCTTCTCTGTTCCTCTTAATTAAAACATAAACACATAAAAAAGCTCAACATTTACAAGTTCTCCTCTTTAGCCTTTAGCATTGGCTCCAATGAATGGCTCAATTGAACACACAATAAAGACTCGTGGGGAATGAGTGATGCTGAGATGAGATGAGGTGCAGCCAGCAGCATCCAGGCCTGGTAAGCCACTGGGCATTGGCCTATCTGTTGCTTTGCTGAGTTTTAGTTAATCCCGTTCTTTTTGTTTGTTTCTTTCTTTCTTCTGCGTCATTTCGTTTGTTTTTTTCTTTGGAGGTTTGTTCTCTCTCTCTCTCTCTCTCTCTCTCTCTCTCTCTCTCTCTCTCTCTCTCTCTCTCTCTCTCTCTCTCTCTCTCTCTCTCTCTCTCTCTCTCTCTCTCTCTCTCTCTCTCTCTCTCTCTCTTTCTCTCTCTCTTTCTTTCTTTCTCTCTCTCTCTTACTCTCTCTCTCTCTCTATTTTTTGTCATTTATTATATCCTCATCAAGGTTGCTGTCATTGTTTTCATTCACAACCTCAATATCGTTTGTTTTCATTGTTGTTTTTATAAATAACATCAGCATCAATTTTTAATCATGTTCTTGCTATCCTTTTCATCAGAAGGGATGTTCTTCTGTTATCGTTGCGCTTCAATAGAAAAAATATCCAAATTAAACAAATAAGTAAAAAATAAAAGATTAAAAGAATATAAACTCTAATAAAATTATCCGATTTTTTCTATCCACATATATATTGTAATGTGTGTGTGTGTGTGTGTGTGTGTGGACTGAGAGAGAGAGAGAGAGAGAGAGAGAGAGAGAGAGAGAGAGAGAGAGAGAGAGAGAAAGAAAGAGAGAGAGAGAGAGAGAGAGAGAAAGAAAAAAGAAAAAGAACTCCAAGTTAGGCCAATCGACACTTTTCGCAAAGACACCAGAACCGCACGCCCACAATCCCAAACCTATGTGCCCGGACACTCAATACCATCACAATACCACGCCGAGGATGGTGTCTATCAACTTCCGGTGTCGAGTGAGTGCTTCAGTAGCGGTACCTTGCACGAGCCAAGTGGTTAACTGTGCAAGCGAAGAGGGTCTGAAGTGCATGCTGCAATGCCCCGACTTCTGTTGGTAAATTTTCCCATCTGTTTGAACAGTTGATTGGACACTTCCAATCGTTTCATGCAGAGATGAACGTATTTGAAGTCTGAATAATTAAATGGCCACTGTGACTCCATTTGTTCAGCGACATGCCTGTGTTCAGTGTATTATTTGAACAGGTATAGCCCGGCTTGCTCCCTCGGTGGGCGCCTGTACACGTGGTCTCGCCTCGACCACAACACACAGGAAATTAATTGTGTTTTGGTAATGTCATAACACATAATCTGCCGCATCATCGATGTATCCAGCGGATGTGACTGCATGATGAACGCTTGCAATCAATATTTTTACTCTAAATAACATTGTGCCGGTGATTAACGCCTCGGTGCCGCGGTGTTTACGTATAAACGAACAGCAACAATGGAGCTTTTATTATGTTTATTATTGTTTTCCTACTTTTTTTTTTTTTTTTTGCCTCTCTATCTATCACCCTCTCTCTCTCCCGAACTCTCTCTCTCTCTTGCTCTGTTTCGCTTTAACTGTCTCTCGCTTTTTTCCTCTCTCTCTCTCTCTCTCTCTCTCTCTCTCTCTCTCTCTCTCTCTCTCTCTCTCTCTCTCTCTCTCTCTCTCTCTCTCTCTCTCTCTCTCTCTTTGTCTCTTTCTCTCACTTGCTCACCTACTATCTCTCCCTCTCTCTCTTTCTCTCTATATCTGCCACTCTCCCTCTCTCTCTCTCTCTCTCTCCATTTTAGGCTGTAGTTCAATTCATGGTATTTTAACCATATGAACAGAGGGAAGGTGGTAGGGAGGGAGGGATGGAGGGAGGGGGGGGCCGGGTAGTGTGGCTTGGAAACCGTTCAATGCAGCCTGACCCTTGAACACCTGAATGCACTCTTTAGACTTTGCAATTCGAATGCACAATGTTGCGAGGACATTTGGAGAGCAATATAATGCAAGGAAAGTCCCACGTTTGACGCGACCGGCGACCGCAGAACAAGAAAAAAGTTTTTTTTTTTTTAGAATATATTCGTACACACTCAGTCATACATACTTACACTTGCACACATACATGCATACATACTTACATTCACATGCACACATACTTACATACATACATTCTTACATACACATGCATTCACTTTCACACATATTCATACATTTATGCATTCACAAGCACACATACATACATACACACACGGTCACACACACAAACAAACAAGTACACC
>NW_028234420.1:23539354-23541397 GCF_977035675.1 Penaeus japonicus
GAGCAGCCGATCACTTATGTGGCCTCGTCGACTCCACTTGCATCGCTCAGGCAGGCACTGCATGACGAGCCTCATGTATTGCTTGCTTGTGCCTGACTCCTGCCTTCATGCCTGAATTCCTACGTGCATTCCTTATTCCCTCTTCGCTTGCCTGCTTGACTTCTGATACGTATGTAAAAAGTCATGCAGGCAAGTATGCATGCCTGTCTTTCTTCCTTTCCCCTGCCTTCCTTTCTGCCTCCTTTTGTGTCTGCTTTCTTGGTTGTCTCCGTGCATGTCTGTCTACTTACCTGCCCCCCCCCCACCTCCCCCTTTTCCCCTTCCCACGAGGACTATTCCGGTTCTCGTGCATGACTGATTCTTAGTCAGGGATACTGTGCGTTCATGCTCCGCTGTGTCATGTTTCGTTGACTTTTCGACAAATTTCCGTTTTCTGTGTCAACTTATCACGATACTCCTTAGAGCGCAAAAATAGTTTGTCATAATGGATGAGTAGATAAGGGCATCAATGAACAAACAATTAACGAACAGCGTAATGCAGTAAGGAAACCAATTAACAGATAAAAAAAAACAAGTTAATAGATGAGTAATATGTACGTAGATGAATAAAAGCAAATAAATATTAGATAACCGAACATAGACTTAGTCAAAAAAGTGAAATATGACTGTATCTAAATGTGTCATCAATCATTCACATTACTGAAATGTTCACTGATTTTGATCGTCCTTTATTTTCTTTCTTTCTTTCTTTCTTTCTTTCTTTCTTTCTTTTTTTCTTTCTTTTCTATTTCCTTCTTCTTCTTCTTCAAGTTGACCACACAATGCTTTAATTTCTATATTTATTCTCCTTCTTCTTTTTTTTTTCTTTTCTTTTCTTTTTCTTCATGCTGACTACACATTACTTATGTTTTCCTTTCCCTTCTTGTTTCTCGTCTACTTCATTCCTTCTCTTCTTTTTTTTTTTCTTTTTTTGTTTTTCTACAACAAGACTTCTTCTTCTTCTTTCTCCCTCTTTCCGCGCCTTTTCTTCTTTCTCCTTTTCTTCTAAATGTTGACCTCACAATAGCTAACACGACGGAGACTTAGCGAGGGGCATCTGGTAACACTGCAGCGTCCGACTCCCAAGGGGGCTTCGCATTTTAATTCATTTGATTATCCTCGTGTGTGGTTTCTTTCTCTCGCTCTCTGGCAGTCTCTTTCTCTCTCTTTCTGTCTATCTTTCTCTCTATCTCTCTCCCTCTCTCTCTCTCTCTCTTTCTCTTTCTTCTCTCTGCTCTCCTCTCTCTCCTCTCTCTTTCCTTCTCTCCGTCTCTCTTACTCTCTTCTTTCTCGTTCTCTCCTTTCCTCGCTCTCTCTCGTCTCTTCCCTCGTTTCTCTCTCCTCCTCTTGCTCCTCTCGACTTCACATCTCTCTTCCAGCTCTCTCTCTCTCTCATTCAGTTCTTCTCTCTCCCTCTCTCTCTCTCTCTCATCTCTTCTCTCTCTCTCCATGAACGAAAAAACCCACAGAGAAAAGTCGTACAGAATGTGCCCTCCAGACGAGCAGAACCTACTCAGACCTCATTTGACCTCCGAATCCATTGATATAAACGTGTCAGTGACATATGGTATCATGCAGACACTGCCTGCCTGGTAAGAGTGCATGGCAGCTGTGAATGGTTGGTATGTACAGTACCCGATGCGGGTTCATCTACAGGGGCGGGGATTGAGAAGGGGGAAGGGATGAGGGGAAGGTGGGAGGAGGGTGTGCATGGTATACAAAGATTGTGCATGGTAGGGTTGTTCGGCGGCTGTGCATACGGCGCTTGCATGGCTGTGCATGATATCCCAGGTCAGTGTGCAAGGAAGATTCGGATAGTGGCCATGCACGGAAAAAGTGCATGGTGAGTGAAGACCTTTTTTTTTTGTACATTACTGTTAGCAAAGAAGGCGTGTATGATGTTCGTGCATGAGAGCCGTGCATCATGGCGGTATTGATGGTAAGTTGACGCATCAGGTATGCACGGTCAGTATGCATGCCGAGTGCACGAGCTCAAGGAATACA
>NW_028234420.1:23541497-23543997 GCF_977035675.1 Penaeus japonicus
CCTCTCTCTGTCTGTCTCTCTCTCTCTCTGTCTATCTATCTATCTATTTATCTATCTATCTCTATCTCTTTTATATTATTATACTTGCATATATGTTCTAGTTTCTTCTAATCCCACCAGTATATTTAACTAGTTGTTTGCTTGTCTGTGTTTAATATATTTGTTCATTTCCGTAGTGCCAGTTTTGTTAGATATATTTTTTTATTTATATATAGTTTTAAACCTCTTCGGTGTAAATATTTATGGTACCTGTGAATTTCATTTGTGATATATTCTCTGCATCACTGTGAAAAATGTTGCGCTTGTATTTAATTTCTATAAACTTATAGTTCCGTATGTGAATGTGAATGTTACATATGAATTAATGCCTATGTTGAATTTGCATGTGTTATGTATGCTTATGAATCACAATCGATAAGTTTCAACATACGAACATACCCCCCTGTTCTCACTGTTATTGTCAACTGTTCTTAGATTTGCGATCATTTCCTTTGACAAAACAGAAAGAATTCGTGCCATAATCATTTCAGTCATAGGGAAGTCAGGTATTTCAGGGATAATAAGAAAATAGATTTCGGGTTTGCGCCTCAATCTTAATCTGCACCGAACGGGACATGCGCTTCCCGCCTAGTAATCGTCTGCTTCTCATCGAAAAAAAATGACATATACTTGAAAAAATAGATTGATTTTTTTGACAAATATGGTATACAAAATGAATTATGCGATGTTATAAACTTGAGGGAATATATAAAAAACTATGCATCTGATTTACTAGTTTAGTAACAGAGTATGACACGCATGCGCGGCTCAGGTGTTTTGCTTTTTCTTTCGACGCGGTTTGGGGATTTTTTCTTTCTTTTTCTTTTTCTTTTCCGTTTTTGTACCGTTGGTTTTGATATAATTGTACTCAGAGATATTCTTTTTGTATATGCAAAAGTATGTTGTTTACAATTTATGATTTGATATATTTTTGTATTGGCACAGGGAATCTATTTTATGTGTATTTTTGTGTGTGTATGGAGAGAGAGAGAGAGAGAGAGAGAGAGAGAGAGAGAGAGAGAGAGAGAGAGAGGTGAAGAGAGATGCTGTGGTGCCATCGAGAGAGAGCAGGAGAGTGGAGAGTTGGATGTGGGAGAGTGGGGGAGGTAGAATGGAGAGATTGAGGAGTGGGAGAGGAGGAGAGAGAGAAGAGCAGAGGATAGAGAGAGAGAGAGAGAGAGAGAGAGAGAGAGAGAGAGAGAGAGAGACAGACAGAGAGATAGATTTGATATGTATACATATATGCATATATAAATATGCATTTGTGTGAGCACATGTAGGATTGTAGGTATGTCTGCAGTATCTACAGATATATATAATTGAATTACATTTATCCTTTGAAGCTTTGTTCAGGTTCTTCAATTCTATATATTTTTTTCACCTTAAAGTCCAGTATTCCGAGGCGAGAAATCAACACGTGTCTGAACCGTACATCCTTCCCCGTTTAAGGCAGGAGTGTCGCCTTAACCGTTCTTTGCGTCGTGTTACTCCACATAGCGTGTAGTTATGTCGCCTCCATATAGTGTTACCGCGGCAAACGTTGTGTAGACTCGGTGGTACACCCAGTCTGCTTATTGTTCATTGCCTTTCTCTCTATAATGTGTAGTTTGGGAAATATTTTTTTTTTTTTTTTTTTTTTTTTTGGCTGTTCCTTTTTTGGGGGTTTTACTGCTTGGTCGGATAATTAGTTAATCACCATAGGATTCTCTTTTTTTGTCATTAATTTTCATCTTTTGTCAAATACACCATTTACTACTTTATCGTGTATGCACTGAGTTTCACCGCTTATATGATTCATCAGATAATGAATATGTTTGTTTGAATTGTTAAACCATGTTAATTCATGTTGTTTGTGTTTTCCCCTATGCTATTTCCTCTCGAAACTATATATAATGAAATGTATTCCCTGAGTGATATGAGTTATATGAATGGACACGCATCATAGTTGATAAACCTTTCTAACTCAACGGTTTTAACTTCCTCAAAAAAAATATTTATGTGAAACTCTTCTTACAAATTCACGTCATTTTCCTTTATTTTTTATTTTTATTTTTTTTTCTCTTTCTTTCTTTTTTAACCGAAACATGTTGTCAGCTGTGTACGGTTTTTGACATTTCCCGGCCAGTGCGTTGTGTTCTGTGGTATGTCCCGCGTGTGTACTTTATGTTTTGCCATATTTGCTCTTCGGGTCCAATATATTTCGGTTCTTTTTACATCACCGTGTTGTTGCATATTCTGTTTAATTTGCGCCTCCCGTTGCATCTGCTTTTGCGTTGTTTCATCAGAATGTTGTCCATTTTTCTTCCTTTTCTGGTATCTCGTTTTGTTCGGTTTCTTTCTCTTTATTTATGTCTCTATCTATCTATCTGTCTATCTATATATTTATCTACCTTTCTGTCTGTTTCTATCTCTCTCTTCCTCCCTCTCTCTCTCTCTGTTTGTCGTTCTCCTTCTTTCTCTC
>NW_028234420.1:23546497-23556497 GCF_977035675.1 Penaeus japonicus
TGTGTGTGTGTGTATGTACATGAATATATATCATAGTATGTATGCAGGTAGGTACCTATACATATATGGTGTATGCGTGTATGCATACGTATATCAATATATACCATAATTGATTCTTCGAAATAATTTCTCAATCTTCCTACTGTATCATTCATTTTTCCGTCATCTTTGAAAATTGGCCGTAATTTCGCAAATCGAAGAGCAAGAAAAACAGAAGTGCCCCCTGATCCCAGCCACTGATCAGAAGCGAAGAAAACGGAGAACGAAAAAGGATCGTGCGTAACATTCTGTCACATGAACATAATAATATATCATAATATGCTTCATAATCCCACTTTTACATTGCTGGGAGGACAGCCTTGGCGACATCGCTAAGTCACGGCCGCAAGAGAGATGTAGGAGTAGCGCTGTGAGTGACAGGAGGTGAATGGAACGTTAAATCATTGCCTTACGACGGCTGGAGGCTGAATATGTGGAAAAAAACATGTTCTATCAGTTTTTTTCTGGATTTTTCATAGTTATAGTCATATCTATATCTATTTTTGTATATTTATCTTTATAGATATATCTATATATATCTATATATATATATATGTGTGTGTGTGTGTGTGTGTGTGTGTGTGTGTGTGTGTGTGTGCGTGTGTGTGTGTGTGCGTGTGTGTGCATATATATATATATATATATATATATATATATATATTTAGATAGATAGATAGATAGATATGCATGTATATACGAACACACAAATGGTTTCGATAAGGCAAGTCATAGATGTTATGATGCACACACATCCAGGATATTTTCCAGGCTCTTTAACCATGGCAATTTTTGGCTATTTGGGATCACTGTCACCCATGCGAAAGGGGGAATTGTAGGCGCGCCATGTTTACACAATGATAACTGTCATTACTGTGTATCATATGAATGTATATGTATAAATATATATATATATATATATATATATATATATTATATATATTATATATATATATGTGTGTGTGTGTGTGTGTGTGTGTGCTGTGTGTGTGTGTGTCTATGCATGTGTATGTTGTAAGTATGTATGTATATATATAATACGCTATATATATATATATATATCTATATATTCGCATATAATAATATATATTTATTTTTATTTATATATATATTATTTATATATTATGTCTATATATATAATATAGACATGGTTTGTGTGTGTGTGTGGTGTATTTATGTATATATGTATATATATATATATATATAGATATATATATATATATATATATATATATATATACTATTCATATATATATATACGTGTGTGTGTGTGAGTTTGTGTCATGTGTGTGTGTGTGTGCGTAGTATTTTGTACTATATGTATATCTTTGCATATGTATATGTTATATATATATTTTATATCTATATATATATATATATATATTCTTTATATCCTACTATATATCCGCATTGATATATATATATATAACTACTGTGTGTATGTGTTTGTGTTGTGTGTGTGTGTGTGCTTTCGTGTGTGTTCATATAAATATATATATATATATATATATATATATATATATATATTTACTATATATGTTATATATATATATATCATATATTATATATATGCACTAGATATATATATCTATATATATATATTTTTATCTATATATATATTATATATATATGTATGTATATGTTATTTAACTATTTCATGCATCTATATGTATAAATATTATATATATTTCGATATATATATATTTATATATATATATATATATATATATATATATATAATATAGTATGTATGTATGTATATGTACATATAACTATTTACATGATATTATATGTATATATATATAATATATATATATATATATATTATATATTATATATATATATATATATATATATATATAATATATACATATAAAATAAATGGTATATATATATATATATAGATATATACGATTATCTATATATTATATATATATATATATAACATGTGGTGTGTGTTTGTGTGTGTGTGTATTTGTGTATGTATTCATATATATATATATATATATATATATATATATATCTTATATATATATATATATTATATATATATATTAATATATACTATATCAGTTATGTATAATATATATACATATATATATAAAATATATATATATATATACTCGCCTTAAATGTATATATATATATCTAGTATATATAATATTTATATGTATATATCTTACATATATATATATATATATATAATTATATATATATATATATATATATATATATATATATATATATATATATGTATATATATATAATATGTATATTAGTAACTATTTATATGCATATTCTACTGTAGTGTGTGTGTTGGTGTGTATATATGTGTATATAATATATATATAAATACTCATACATATATATATATATATATAATTAAATTTCATATATATATATATAATATATATATATATAACATGTGTGTGTGAGTGGAGTGTGTGTTTTGTGTGTGTGTGTATGTATGTATATATTCATATAATATAAATATATAGACTATATAAATTATATATATATATATATATATATATATATATATATGATATAAATACTTTATGCTTTATATATATATAGATATATATATATATATATATATATATATATATCGTTGCTTATATGTTTTGTGTGTGTGTGTGTGTGTGGTGTGGTGTGTGTGTGTGTGTGTGTGTGTGTGTGTGTGTGTTGTATAATTTATATGCATATATATATTTGTATATATATGTATATATATCTATTATATGCATATGTATATATATATATATAATATATATATATTTATATATATACATGTGTGTGTGTGTGTGTGTGTGTGTGTGTGTATGCGTGTGTGTAGGTGGGCGTGTACAAGAACATAAACACATTAGCATGTACACAAGAAATGCACGACAACTACAATCATAAGTGGTGACGTTTCGAGAGTGACCCTTTTCTCGCCAGACGGTAAAGCCGAAAGGAGAGAATCAGATCACTTATGTCCTTCTTACCCACTAAAAATGAGGTTAGGTTCAATCCTACTTTCCAGCACGGAAAATATTGTACTTTTTTATCAAAAGAATAACTTTCAGTTTTCATAGGAATATCCTTTTGTGGGAATTACCTTACAATGCGCTTATGTTAGTTTCGCTTCCGTAAAACCTGCAGGCATATATTGCAAAGGATATTGTACATGAATAGATAGATAGAGAGAGGAAAAGAGTCAGAGTTAGGTCAGCCTGTATTTTCTGCCCTCTCCAATTTCTTCCGCGATGTTTTATTTTTCGGGATGTTAATTCCAGCGTTTATTTTGTTTTGTTTGTTTATTTTGTTTGATTATATTGATCTTCTACAGCTGGTGTCCATCTCTAAGTCATCAATTGGTTAAACGTCCGAACAACCAATTGCCATTGCTTTGAGAAACATACCATGGTCATCTCGGCTTAAAAAAATACCTAATATATTATCAAGATATCCATCTTTGATTTTTCAAAAGTATTATGAGTCCTCTTTTTTTTTTTTTTTTTGCGTTTGGCTTTTACTGATCTTCCAAACTTCTCTGTCACATGTTAATACAGAATGCATGCACTGACGTTTGACTTTTCGTTTCGAGTGCCGTGTTAGCGAGAGCTTTCCAAACTGTCGAAATTCCTCGGATTTTTTCTTTAACTCTCTCTGGCTGCCGAAATTTTATAGTTTTTTTTTTCAGGTAAACAAGGCAATCAACTCTCTTTGCGTCAGTCGCATACTACAAGTATATGTCTTATTCACCTTTCTTATAATATCAAGAAAAAATAGCGAGTTCTAATTGGTTTAAATATACACCATGAATAGTCATCTTTGTTTCATCCTAGTTGTTTGAGAGAAAAAAAATAAACACATCTACATACACACATGAAATATGTTGGTTGAGATGGTATTGCTTTTTTCCACTTCTTTTCCCTGCCTTAACTTTTATTTTTACTTACATGCAGTGTCTGATTTCGAAAACTATGCCTTTTGTCAATGTTTTGATTCAACATAATGTATCATATCAATACCAGTGCATATACTAGATAATTCACAACCATAATCAATAAATGCTAGTCAGTAGTTTGTTCTATTCTGAAATATTTGAAGTCTGTGTGATATCATTAAAGCAATTAGCCGAAGAATTACAGAATCTAATACTTCGTGTTTTGGGTTTAACTTAACCATCGAATATTCTTTAAAATCTTGCAGTTTGATAGTTTCGTATTTCATATAAGTTAAATTTAAATTCCATTTTGTTCTTGTAGAGCAGAATGTTTCTTACGTTAAAAGAAAAAAAAAAGGTTTCCATACGTGAGTGTGTGTATGTAAATAGATAAAGAGAATGATACATTGATAAATAGATACAAACATACACCAGCCACACCGGCACCACAATACACCACCACACACACACACACTACCTAAATGTATACGTATCTAAAATATATATATATAAATCACACCTCTAAATATAATATATATACTAATAACTCACACCTATAATCATACTATATATATATACTATATATATATATAACATATATGTATATATTATATATATATATATAATATTATCATAGAATATATATATATATTAATCTATATATATAATATATATATATATATATATATATATATTATATAAAATATATTATATATAACTCGAACATCTACACCACAACCACAACCAACAACAGACAATGCCTAAATATAAAAATATATATAATATAAATATATATATAAAACACAAATAACAATCTAAATGTAATGACAAACCTGTACTACACTGAGTCACCACTCACTCAGACTAAATAAACATAAAATCAAACGCAAACACTCACTCACTATAAATATCTCTCTAACACTACCAAACAAAAGCCATGAAAAAATCACAATATAAATAAACATCACACACTCTCAAACTGCACTATCTCACAAACAATATCCAATCAAAACAATACAAACTCTGTGTGTGTGATAGATAGATAGAGAGACACTGAGATTAGAGTGACAGTAGGTTTGGACACTAACTAAACTATCTCATCCACCTATCACTATATACTAAATATAAAACACCTCACTCAAAAATGTGAGTGTTAGTGAGAGAGTAGAGATAGAAGATATATAGATTAGACACCCCGACAACTCACTCACTCTCTCACACTCACTACTAACTACTAACACACACACACTCACCCCACACTCACTAAAACACAAATACACACTAACACAAACACCCAAACCATCAACCTCACACACAACCACCACACACACACCCATCACAGCACACACAACGCACACATACACACCACACAAACACTCACACACACACACATCCTCTCCCACTCAACTCACACTCATCACAAACTAAATCACAATCAGACACAATCTAACACACACTAACAGACAGTCAGTCAATCTGAGTGAGAGAGTGTATGTGAGACTGCCACCTCAGAGTGTATCAGACTCTCACTCAATCACACACTCACTAAATAACAACACACTCACACAACACAAAACTCACACAGACTCACACACACAGACACACTCTCAAACTCGACACAAACAATCCTACACACAATCTCACTCCTCTCACACACTCATATATCTATATCACTCGAACACACAAACTCTACTCTCACACAAAACAAACACTCAATCTAAAACATCTCACTAAAACACTCAACACTCTAACCCACACCCCCTGACCCGAACCCCAAACACAAATCAACAATCCACGACACACACTCAATGACACTCAGTACACTCATCATCAATCACTCACACCCTCACTCCCACACACACACACTCTCACACTCACTATCTCAATCACCCACACACTCATCAAACAAAAGTACACTCATACATAAAAATTGTGTGTGTGTGTGTGTGTGTGCATATATGTGTAAAAGAATATATAACTCATTCTCACGAAAAAAATATATAAATACCTATATATCTCGCAACCATATATATCTATAATCTATAATATATTCTACTATTCAGTATATATATATATAATATATAAAATATATATAAAATATATAAATAAATATACTCATATAAATATACATATAATTATTCATATAATATAAAACTACTATTAAAACAAATCTTAAATATATAACCTATATATTATATCACTATCTCTAACAAATAAATCACCAAACATATCCCAACAATCCCATCAATATCTAAAATATAAAAATAAAAATAACTATATATATTCATGGATGTATGTATCTATGTGAGTAGTGTGTGTTATGTGTTGTGTGCAGTGCATATATGTCGTGTATATGTCTAAATAACAATATATATATTCTATTATAGATATATATTCTATATATATATATATACATATTATCTACATATATATATATATAATTATAATCTATATATATATCGACTTTATATATATATTATATATATATAATATATAATCTATATATGTATATAAATATTTTATATATATAACACACACATATATATATATATATACTATATATATATATATATTATATAACTTAAATAATATATGTATTGTAATGTTTTTTGTTTCTGTATAGTGTGGATATTAATCAAATTTATCCTTAAAAACCCCATCTTTTATCTCATCTAATTTTGACCAAATGACATATATCATATCCAATTCACCTTTACAAAATATATCATCTCCCATTATTTCCAGGTCATACAACATGAACGAATTGCCATTGAATAAATTCCTACTAATAGTGAGAATCAGATCTTTGTTGATGGAAATAACACATACAGAAGCACCCCTCACCCCCTCCCCACCACCCCACCCCCTTTCCATGCGCCTGCGAATCTACCTCTCTTCATTGCTAACCTATCATCTTATGCAATGCAATCTCGTTTTGAGAACCTCTTCGACATCGGTTCGCCTCCGTGTTTAATATTCGAATTTCCGGCATCACGTCTGCCGTTGGTTGGGCTACGTGCGGGTCATGGACCGAACCGGAAGACCAAATATAGACTCGGGTGACCGCGCCGTGCGTCTGTCTGTGTGAGCTCTCCCGACGGGGGGTTAACCTGACCTGACTCGACCTTGAATGCTGGGTTGTTTAGATGTTATTCAGTTTTTCTCTTTTTTTCTTTGACTCTTCTTATCAAACTCTTTGGTTTAAGGATGGTGTAAGAAATGTGGGCGGATTAAGATAACTGACACACATATATATATATAAATCGAGGATAATTCATTTGAAATACAAATATTTATCTAAGGGGGAATTTGTACTGGTTAATTGCGATAGGCAACTTTATCTCGTCTTTGGGACGTGCTGATGTCTGTGTTTTGGTAAACACGGAACAAGATGAAAATTTGTATATTTGTTTATTCTTGGATGATTCATGTAGTGGAAACATACATTTCATATCAGACCATGCATATTTTATTCGTCAAATGACTTTATTCCACGCAAAATACTTTATAATGGATAAGCAATTTGTAAAAATGAATCCAAAGCATGATTACTGCAGAGCCTAAGATAACGTCTCTAAAATCTCCGATGCAGTTAGTCGATCTTGAAAAGACCGGGTATTGATCACGAATATTTACTTCCTAAATATCAAAATAGCATGACAGTTTGATGCAAACACACTATTCACACTATTTCAGTTCATTATATTTCAAACAGTCTATCTGTCAATTGATTAATAGCATCTATACTACATTTTCTCTATTATTTATCTTAGCATATAAGTATAATTTATATATATAATTTCATATATATATATATTTTATATATATAATATATATTATATATATATAGGTGTGGTTTGTGTGTGTGTGTGTGTGTGTGTGTGTGTGTGTGTGTGTGTGTGTGTGTGTGTGTGTGTGTGTGTGTGTCTGTGTGTGTGTGTGTGTGTGTGTGTGTGTGTTTATTTGTGTCTATCTATATATATCTATATCTGTCTATATCTGCCAACATCTATCTATATCTATATCTATCTATATCTGCCAACATCTATCTATATCTATATCTATCTATAATATGCCATATCTATCTATAAATTATATTATCTATATCTGCCAAATGATCTATATCTTTCTCTTATATGTATATATATGTATAAATTTATTTCTATCTATTTCTCTCTCTCTCTATCTCTCTTCTAAGATAGGGTTGGGCTCATCTTATACTCCTCCATTTGAGCTGTAGATAAATACTTGTCTCAAATAAACCATTCAAAGTCAAAACCCATAAGTCACTCTCTCTTCACCTCTCTCTCTCTCTTATATATATATATATATAAATATATATATATTAAATATAATATATATATATATTTCTAAATCTATATATATGAATACGCTATATTCAACATATCAAATAATAATATAAATATCTGTATGGTATATATATGTAAAGTATATATATATTATATATTAAATATATATATATATATTTATATATATATATATATATATATGAGACAAGAAAGCGACCACATGGATTCAGGCAGCAAACAAAAGTAGGAGGATATACTCAAGACGGCAAGAAGAAAAATGTGGCAGTGGGCTGGATCACATATATCGGAGGGGAAACAGGACAACAGTGTGGCAAAGAAAACAACAGAATGGGTAATACACAACACAAAGAGACCCACTGGGCCACAAATAGACATGACTAGGATGGCCGGCGGCGGGACGAAATAGCAAAAAAGAACGAATCGGAAACGAAATAGAATAAGACCAAATTCGAAGGAAAACAGGAAGAAGTAAACTGGAATCAGAGGACACAAGACCGGATATGACTGGCAAAAGATTGAGAAGAGGCCTAACGTCTGCAGTGGATTGATACAGGCTGATGATGATTGATGATGATATATATATATAATATATATATATATACAATATATAATATGATATATATATATTATATAAGTATGTATGTATTTGTATGTATGTATGTACCTATATGAATATATATTTATATATATATATATATATATTATATAGTATACTGAATTATATATATATTATCTATATACATATATTTGTATGTATATATATTGTATATATATACTATAATACATGTTAGTATATATATTATATATATAAAATTTATAATATATATATATATATATATATAATATATATATATTTATATTTATATATTTATATATATATATACACACACACACACATTGCGATAGGCAACCTTAACCCATCTTTTGGACGTGTTGATGTTTGTGTTTTAGTTTAGGATGAAAATTAGGTGTTATTATATGAATTAGCATGCATGGGGAGAAAGTCTTGTTCCTAATATCTGGGACATGTACCTAATATCAGACCATTAATAATACTATTCGCCAAATGACATTAACCCCAGGCATATAATCTATTCTACTCATACTCTATATATATCTACTATCAAAATAACATTTCAAAAAAACTATAACAATATAACAATAATATATATATATATATACTATCAATATATATATATATATCACTCAATATACTTATATGTATATGTATATGTATAATTTATATATACATACATACTAACATATATACAAAATATTATTATATATTTTTATATATTTATTATATAATATATATATATATATATATAACATATCTAAATATATAATTTGTATGTAGTGTGGGTTGTCTTGTATGTGTGAAGATAGGTTTTATGTATGTCATATATAATAATATATATATAACTATATATATTTATATATATATATATAATTAAATATTATATATATTATACATCTCTCTCTCTCTCTCTCTCTCTCTCTCTCTCTATCTCTCTCAATCTCTCTCTCTCTATCTCTCTCTCTCTCTCTCTCTCTCTTTCTCTCTCTTTTCTTATGTGCGAATGTGCGTGCATGCACACACACATACACACACACACACAGAGATGAAAATAAAAAAAGAGAGACTAACTCATAAACACACAGGTCCATAAAGACACATATGTATGTGTCTCTATACATGATT
>NW_028234420.1:23576497-23578997 GCF_977035675.1 Penaeus japonicus
TGTCTATCTCTCTATCTATCTATGTATCGCTTTCTCCTTTGCAGATGTTGAGAAAAAACTTTTCAAATAGACAAGTTGTTAAGTGTGAATTTTTTTATATCTACTTCCTCGACCTCTTTTATAATCGTTTATCATCTTCTCTCATTCTTTGAAATATGATTTTCAAAATAAATATCCCCTTTTTCCTTCCATTTTGAAAAGTTTTCGAGTCTCAATCTCCTTTTTCTTCTTTTACTTCTCGAAGTCCTTAACCCCCCCAACCCCCTTTACCCCCTCTTCCTCCTCTCCCCAGTTACCTTGTAACATCATCCCGGATTTTACGTCTCCCCCGTCCCCCTCTCCCCCACTCCCGCCCCCTCTCTTACCCCCCCCCCCCACCCTTGTAACATCTTCCGACCTTCAATACCTCAAACTTTGACCTCCAACCCGTCTTCTTTTTCTTCTTCTTTTTCTTTTTCATTTCTTCTCCTTTTTCTTCTTCTTCAGTTTCACTTTCTTCTTCCTCTTCTTCTTCTCTTTCTTCCTCTCTTTATTCTTCTTCCTCCTTCCCCTCTCTTTCTTCATCTACTTCTCCTTCGTCCCCTTCTTCTTCTTCTTCTTCTCTTTCTTCCTCTCTTTCATCTTCCTCTTCCTCCTCCTCCTCTCTTTCTTCATCTACTTCTCCTTCCCCTCCTTTTACTTCATTTTCTCTCTCTTCTTCTTCTCTTTTTGTCTCTATTCTTCTTTACATCGTTTTTCATCTCCTCTCATTTACCATTTACTTATCTTTTGATATTTTTTTAGTTTTCTCTTTTATCTCGTTGTGATCTTCCTTCTCTTTATCACTATTAGTTTTTGTCAGTCACCATCATGGTCATAGGTTCTCTCTCTCTCTGTCTCTCTCTCTCTCTCTCTCTCTCTCTCTCTCTCTCTCGCTCGCGCTCTTTCTCTCTCTCTCTCTCTCTCACTCGAGCTCTTTCTTCCTTTCTTTCTTTCTCTTTCTCTCTTATTCTATCTATCTATTTGACTTTGACTTTGACTCTTTTCTTTGCTCATCATCGTCATCCTCACCACCACTGCCACCTCTCCCTATTATCTCCCCACCCCCACCCCTCCTCTCTCTCATTCACCTCATCCTCATCCTCCCCCGCTCTTCCTCCCCTTCTCCCACTTCTCTCTCCTACTCCTCCTCCTCTTCCCCTACCCTTCTTCCTCACTCTACTTCTCCTCCCTCTCATCCTCTTCCCTCTCATCCCCTTCCTCCTCCTCTCCCCCCCTCCTCTTCCTCCTCTCCCTCCTCCTCCTCTCCTCCTCTCCTCCTCTTCCTCCTCCTCCTCCTCCTCCTCTCCCCTCCTCCTCCTCCGGTTCCTCCTCCCTCCTCCTCCTACTCCTCCCTCCTCCTCCTACTCTCCCTCCTACTACTCCCCCTCCTCCTCCCCCCTCCCTCCTCCTCCTCCTCCTACTCCCTCCTCCTCCTCCTCTCCCTCCTCCTCCTCTCCCTCCCCCTCCCTCCCCCTCCCTCCTCCTCCTCCTCCTCCCTCCTCCTCCCCTCCCTCTCCCTCCTCCTCCCCCTCCTCCTCCCCCCCCTCCTCCTCCTCCCCCCCTCCTCCCCCCTCCTCCTCCTCCTCCCTCCTCCTCCCCCTCCCCCTCCTCCTCCTCCTCCTCTCCCTCCTCCTCCTCCCCTCCTCCTCCCCTCTCCCCCTCCTCCTCCCCCCCTCCCCCTCCTCCTCCTCCTCTCCCTCCTCCTCCTCCTCCTCCTCTCCCTCCTCCTCTCCCTCCTCCTCCTCCTCCCCCTCCCCCTCCCCCTCCTCCTCCTCCTCCTCTCCCTCCTCCTCCTCCTCCTCCTCCTCCCCTACCCCTCCTCCTTCCCCTCCTCCTCCCCCTCCCCCTCCTCCTCCTCCTCCTCCCCAACACCACTTTGGGGCTCCACTAAATTGGCCTCCATCCTCCGCTACGAGGAAAGCACTCTATAATCTTCTCCGACGTTACTTTGCTTTGTTGTAGGTTGAAGCGAACTGGGGGGAGGGGGGAGGGGGGAGGGGACGGAGGTAGGAGAGGGGGAAGGGCAGACTGCAGCGGGAAGAAGTGATGGGGGAGGGGGAAGAGGTGGGAGGGGGAGGGAGGAGGGAAGGAGAGGAAAGGGGGAAGAGGGGGAGGTTGTGTAGGAGGGATGCAGAGGAAGGGAGGGGAGGGGGTTAGAGCCACGCCTCAGGGGGCAGCGGCAGAAACAAGCGGCAGGAGAGTGGGGGGGGGGATAGAAGGATGCAAGAGGGGTGGGGGAGGAGGGGGGAGGAGGGGGGAACGAGAACGATACGGGGGGGTGGGGGGCGGGGAGGGAGGAGCAATTACGTTGTCGAGGTAATTAGCGTTTTCCTGGTGATTATGATCAATTTATCGAAGTCCTGACAGGCGCTTAACGACCGTATTGACACGTCGCGGGTACCCTCTTGAGCGGACCCGTATGCTAATGATGGCGAACCGCTTGACAGACAGACGGGCAGACGGTGGCTGTTTGGCCTCG
>NW_028234420.1:23586497-23588582 GCF_977035675.1 Penaeus japonicus
TTGTCTTCAATGAGACTCGGGAGCTAAAAGCAGTCTGTGCTATGATAAACCTGCCCAACTCATACTAGAATTGCCTCCTATTAGTACAAATAACATAATTACGTGAAAAAATACATCACGACTACATGCGAATTTACCGCGAAATTACCATTCATCTTGTCTTCTTTCTTTGAAATTTCGCTCCCTAGAAATCTCAATGATGATCTTGAAAAAAAAGTTAATGATTGATAAAATTTATGATACTTATCTACTTGATATATTTATTTCTTAGACAAATAGTGTTATTATCAGCACGATTTGCAGCATTATCACGATCGGAGGGTTATACTAGTTGCATACCCAGTAGTAATGATGTGCAATTATTTTACCGCCATTACCGAAATTGCGTTTGATTTTACAACCATTAAAATACACACTATTGAACTTTCGATACACGCAACTCTAATTTTGACATTTTCAAAATGATTTTCATAACGTCCATGATTTATTTCATGTATGTGCACGGTTCACGTGTATATCATCTAGTACCAACAGCGATATGGGGAGCACAACACATAGCGGGATTTGTGCTGTCCTTTTTTAACCATCGGTTCCGTTTGACGGTGCCATGTTGACTGTGTCACTGCAGGCTACTGTGTAATTTCCTGGATGTTGAACCAGTCCATATTCCGGAGACTGTATTCTAGAGTTCGATCACAGGAGGGTGACTTGGAAACAGAGGAGCCTGGCGCGGAAATGGGGAAGGTTGGTTGTCGTGTAGGCATAAAATTGGGAGGAATTTAAGGAAGGCTCCCGAGGGTCATCAGTGGCGCTCATCTTTCATCATTGTCAGCCAGAAAAGTCGGTTTCATCCGAGAACCTCACTTCTGACCCGACCTCGCTCTCTCTCTCTCTCTCTCTCTCTCTCTCTCTCTCTCTCTCTCTCTCTCTCTCTCTCTCTCTCTCTCCTCCTCCTCCTCTCTCTCTCTCTCTCTCTCTCTCTCTCTCTCTCTCTCTCTCTCTCTCTCTCTCTCTCTCTCTCTCTCTCTCTCTCTCTCTCTCTCTCTCTCTCTCTGCATATACGTGTGTGCGCGTGTGTGTGTATGTGCGTGCGTGTGTGCGTGCACACACACACACACACATGATTATCTTTATCTTTTTATCTATATCCATAAGCACATGAAAAACTATATCCATGATATATTTATATATGTTATTGAAGTAAGACAGAGATATAGTGAGACAAAATGCAAAAATGTGGAGATAGATGAATATAGTTAGATTGCAAGTCACAGATAGTTTGTGAAAAGAAAGATAGGCAGAGAGAGAGAGAGAGAGAGAGAGAGAGAGAGAGAGAGAGAGAGAGAGACCTACCAAAAATATTAAGGCACAGACTGAAGAGAAAGAGAGAGATGAGGGAAGGCGAGGGGGCGGAGGGGGAGGGGGACAGGGGGAGGGACTAACAGACGAGAGGAAGGGTATCTCGAGTTTCTTTAATGGCGTTTTGAGTGACGGGAACTGATGCTTCGGCGGCGGCGGCTGTGACACGGGCGTGAGAGCTTCTTCCGGCAAAGGACCTGGCGGGGGCGTGTCGTGTCACTCGATAGAGACAGAGGGGGGGGGGGGCGAGGAAGAGAAAGGGAGGGGGATGGAGAAGTAGAATTATAGAGAATATAGTCAATAATGAGAAAGGAGGTCGAGAGTAACAGCGAAAAAATGAGAGAAAGAGAGAGAGAGAGAGATTATTCTGCCTTTCAATTTCTTTTTCGCGTCTCTTTTGTCTTTTTACATATTTATACTTGTTGTAATTTCAATATGATCATATCCTGTGTTTCCCTGTTTCATTATTTTCCTTTCTAATCAGTATTAGTCATTCTCCTTTTTTTATCCCCTGTATCATCATTCTCACCTTGCGATCCTAAATATCAATCTAGGAATGTCATGATTTGAATTAAGATTCTCTCTCTCTCACTCTCTCTCTCTCTCTCTCTCTCTCTCTCTCTCTCTCTCTCTCTCTCTCTCTCTCTCTCTCTCTCTCTCTCTCTCTCCCTCTCTCTCTCCTCTCTCCTCTCCTCTCTCTCTCTCCCTCTCTCTTCCGCTCCCTCT
>NW_028234420.1:23588682-23593682 GCF_977035675.1 Penaeus japonicus
CACACACACACACACACACACACACACACACACACACACAGACACACACACACACACACACACACACACACACAGAAACACAATCGCACAAGCAACCCCCATGCACACATGAACGCAGATACTCGCAGCCTCAAAATGAATAAAATATTCATAGTTTGTTCAGCATCCGGATGACTAATCACCGAAGCTGGAGCGAGACTTTGCGCTAATCCGAGTCTACTTAATGAGAGTTTGAGCCGCAAAGTCAACAATATTGCAGAGCTGTCGTGTCGGGCCGGAGGTGGCGTGATGTTTGTGGTGTTGCTGTCGTTCGTGATTTTGAGTTTGTCGGCAGGTGTGATGCTTGGACGTGTGTGTGTGTGTGTGTGTGTGTGTTCCTCTCTCTCTCTCTCTCTCTCTCTCTCTCTCTCTCTCTCTCTCTCTCTCTCTCTCTCTCTCTCTCTCTCTCTCTCTCTCACTCTCTCTTCTCTCTCTCTCTCTATCTATCTATCTATCTACCTCTCTCTCTCTCTCTCTCTCTCTCTCTCTCTCTCTCTCTCTCTCTCTCTCTCTCTCTCTCTCTCTCTCTCTCTCTCTCTCGCTCGCTCGCTCTCTCACTCTCTCACTCTCAATCTCTCTTCTCTCTCTCTCTCACTCTCTCTCACTCTTACTCTCTCTCTCTATCTATCTATCTTTCTATCTATATACCTATCTCTCTCTCTCTCTCTCTCTCTCTCTCTCTCTCTCTCTCTCTCTCTCTCTCTCTTGCTCTCTTTATCTGTCTCTCTCACTCTCTCTCTCTCTCTATCTATCTATCTATCTATCTATGTCTATCTCTCTTCCTCTCTTTCTCTCTTTCTATCCCTTTCTCCCTCCCTCCCTCCCTCCCTCCCTCCCTCCCTCCCTCCCTCCTTCCCTCCATCCCTTCCTCCCACCTTCCCATCTCTCTCTCCCTCTCTAAATCAACTTTGGAGTAGTACGTTTCTGCTCACGTGTTTATGTGGGCAAAAGGCCTCTTCAGCCGGGGAGAGTCTGCACACGCTGAGTAAACGTGTTTGTGTGAATCTCCGCCCTAGTTTGTTGACTCAAGATGCGAGATAGTGCAGCATGTACTTTGCCCATAACCCTAATTAGAAGGCTCGACTCTCGCTTGCTTGTCTGAATCACTGGTTTGCTTCATTATCTCGAAAACGACATGCGAACCTCTGTGTCGCTTTTCGTCACGGGGGGGGGAAGTGTCGTTGGGTCTTTTTGTCTACGATTTGGATTAGCTCGTGTTTTGCACCGTTGGCATCGAGTGTCGTCTTGCTTTCAGTGTTGTTTTTTGGGGAATGCAATTGCACGGATATGGTCATGCGGTGCATTTCGCTCTGCAAGTTATTCAAGTTAATTTTGTATACGTTAAAGCAGATGTGGTTATAAACACAGATACGCTGATGTACATACGTACATACACACACATACACATACATTTATACATATACATATTTATCAATCCACTTTTCTATATCATTTATCAATCTATCTATCCATCCATCCATCCATCTCCCAATCCATCTCTATAGTTTTCAATATCTGCATCTATAGTATATATATAGCTATATCACTATATATCTATCTGTGTGTGCGTGGAGTTGGTGAACTTCAGTGTCAGATGAAAACTCCCACTCCACCTTCGGCATGAGGCAAGGCAAACCCACAGTCACCAACTCGACCAAGGCCATCGTCGAAGAGCCGATCCGTCAGCGTTTAATTTCCTTCGGGGTCCTCCTCAAGCCCCGTGGAAGGACTTAGCTGCTGATCCACACTCGACCTCGAAGGCGCCTCTCAAGGATCTTTGACGCCGGTCCTTCCTTCCTTCCTCAGATGAGCTCAACAAGAAGCTGTTTTCGAGATGCCCCGTGACGCCATCTGTGGATTTTCGTAACATGATTTGAATCAATCAAGTTGAGCCTCTTTTTTATTCTACACTTTAAATGAATTATATCTTAGCGAATTGTTTTTTTGATATTCGCGTAAACATTTTTTTAAGGGTATAAAGTACGTTTGTAGACAACAACCATCGAGCAAGCTATTTCATGATAACAAGAGCTATCATTAATAAGATATTAGTAATCTGAGGAGCAAAGATCTTATTAGCTAAAGCAGGTTCGAGATTGCGGAAATTTGCAGCCTGAGATCTGCGTAGCAATAGCTAAGATCAATAAGCATACACTCAGCCTTTGCTTTTGAAAGCAGGATGAACATTGTACTACATCTCGAGAAGAAAAGTATGCTTGGACTCCCAGTTTGTTTTTCGCGTTGCATTTCCATCGATATCTTATCAAACGCAAGAATTCTTTGCAAAGCGATAGTGCATCATCTCATCTGGAAATGGCCATCGCCGTGTGAGGGTGCGCAGCCAGAGGCGCAGTTGCAGACATCAGCCGTCATAGGCGATCTGCCGCACTGCATTCCTTCGGGTTTTCGCAAATATTTTCGGGACTCAAAGAGCGTGTACTTCAATATCCTTAGTAAGACAGTATAAAGTAGTTCTCTCATGCGAAGACTGAGTATTTCTGGGTACTTTGCAAGTTGTTTTCTTCGTATTTTCTTTGTCTTCTACT
This sequence comes from Penaeus japonicus, assembly GCF_977035675.1. Taxonomy (NCBI): domain Eukaryota; kingdom Metazoa; phylum Arthropoda; class Malacostraca; order Decapoda; family Penaeidae; genus Penaeus; species Penaeus japonicus. Next base: position 23,591,268 of record NW_028234420.1, read on the forward strand.
TCTGTTTTGTCTTCTTTGTTTTACATTTCTTACCCGTTTTCTTCTTTTACTCCTACATCTAGCCAATTTTCTTTTGCTTTGATTATTGTTTATTTTTATTTTTCTTCTCTTCCTTCTTCTTCCTCTCCCCCACTTTATCCTCCTCATCATCCTTATCCTTCTTCTTCTACTGCTATTTCATTCTCATTTTCTTCTCTGTCTTCTTTTTGTTCTTTTTCACCTCCTCCTCTTTATCCTCCTTCTGTCTCTTGTTCTCCTTTTCCTTCTCCTCCTGATCCTCTTCATCCTCCTTCTGTTCCCCTTCCTTCTCCTTCTCTTCCTCCTTCTCTTCCCCCTCCTTCTCCTTCCCTTCCTCCTCCTTTTCCTTCTCTTTCTCCTTTTCCTTTCATTTCTCATTTTCTTTCTTCTCCTCTTCTTCATCCTTTTCATCTCCTTCTTCTCCTCTTCCTCTTCATCATCTGCCCCTTCTCCTTCCCTTCCTCCTCCTTTTCCTTCTCTTTCTCCTTTTCCTTTCACTTCTCATTTTCTTTCTTCTCCTCTTCTTCATCCTTTTCATCTCCTTCTTCTCCTCTTCCTCTTCATCATCTGCCCCTTCTCCTTCTCTTCCTTCTTCTTCATCTCTTCCTCTTTCTCCTACTCTTCCTCCTCCTCCTTTTTCATTTCCTCCTCCTTCACTCCCCTTCTTCTTATTATCATTATTATTATCATTATTATTGTTATTATTATTGTTGTTATTCTCCTCCTCCTCCTACTTCTTATTCTTCTACTACTACTACTCCTTATGCATTTTTTTAGAAAATTAACTTAGAAAAAAAATAGTTAGAGTTCTTTGCCCCCCCCCCCACTCTTTCTCACTATGTCACTCTCTCTCTCTCTCTCTCTCTCTATATATATATATATATATATATATATATATATATATATGTGTGTGTGTGTGTGTGTGTGTGTGTGTGTGTGTGTGTGTGTGTGCGCGCGCGTGTGTGTGTGTGTGTGTGTGAGTATGTGTGTGTATGTATGTATCCATCTCTCTCCACATACATCGCATACACATATGTGTATATACATAAATAAATTCATTAGAGCATTAACCTTCTCTTATCTCGGTCTCTCCCCCCAAAGCCTACACAGGAACCTACTGACTCACACTGAACCTTGCGAGATTGACCTTCATGTTAACTGAACTTGTTGCGATATGAAATTGCTCAACCCAGTCTCAAGATCAATTTATTTGACCTAGATTCGTCTTCCCTCCTTTTTGTTCCGTGTTTACGAACTGGGAACTGCGAGCGAAGGAAAAATATGAAAGTTAAAAAAAAAAAAAAACGCGAAAAAAGAAAAACATACATAGTAGTGAATGTCAATCGAATGATATAAGTTCACTTCCTTTCAAAAGCGGCTAACGAAGAGCTTTCAGAAGCCCCTTCGGCCAATTTCACATGCCCTGTCCTCCCCGAGATGCCTTACGCGCGTACCCATCACACCTTTGAGGATTTTGAGGGTTTTTAATAGTTTTGTTTAAGTTACAGTAGTTTGATCCTTGATTTACCACCTTGCTAAGTGCACTTTACGTATGCACTCATTTTATCAACTAGATACGTAGGCAATTGTCATTTTTCAAAGTCTAGTTTCGTATAAATCCTTGTTTGCTACCCTGGCCATCTGTGCATCTGATATTTTCAGTATCTGGTAATAACAAGTTTTCGTTATAACATGTCTGTATCTTCTAAAAGAAAGCACATCAATCAAGATCAAACAGTCATGAAAGTGTACACACGCTGTCCTTGTTTCGTAACGTATTTACACTCCTCTTTGCGTTGTGTATAGATTTAATCAGAGAATTTGGTTTTATCTGATTTTATGAAAAGTCTTCCAATGTGATGTAAATCGTGAGTCTGGCAAGAAAAAAATGTATGGATAAATGTATTTTACGTAACGTAAATAAAGTGTCGTGCTACGGTACACCGATAAGGTGAATATTTTGTTACTTTTATTTGCTAGGTAAAACTCGTCGGTAACCTAACATTAGATGTACTCATTCGGACGCCTGCACAGTGTACACTACCGCTCTTGAGTACAGATAGTACTCTTAATTTATTAACTAAGCTATTATAATGCACACAATAGTTTAATCTTGTGCTGTTTTGAGTATTAATTAGCACTACCTAATTAATGTTATAAAATGCTTTCAACGCTTTCAGGAATCCTTTTCTTTGTCCATATTTGCAGAATTTATTTTCATAATTCCTTTCCGCGTTCCTCGGTTACCTGATTCCAGAAGAACAGCTTTTCTGGCGAGAACTTTTCCTGCGAAAAATGCTCTTCAGAGGAGAGAGAGAGAGGGGGCATAGACAGGCAGTCAGAGAGAAGGGCAAAAAGAGATATAAAGATCGCGAAAGAGATATACAGATAGATATA
>NW_028234420.1:23628682-23631182 GCF_977035675.1 Penaeus japonicus
CACACTGCCAGCCAAATCAAGGGCCGTATTTCCCCCCATTCCAAGATTTTGCGAGTGAGAGCGAGTGATTGCGGTGTGTGAGCGAGTTGTAGGCGAGGAGGGAGGATGGCTGGCGCATGTGTTGGTGCAGTTAGGCAAATAAACAACCGATTACGTAGTTTTGAGTGTGCTCTTGTGTTGAATTTTTCGGCCTGAGATTATTTGTTGTGGCTTAAACTACTTCCGTTTTAGTTTTCTTCGGCCGTTGCTGCACGCTTTCGAAGTTTGCATTTTTTTTCGACTTTGCATTTTTCCCCTCATAATCGCGGCGTTGGGAGTATGCGTGCGGGGAGGATGGCATGACGAGAGGCAGTGAATGGCTTATTTCCAAAATTTGAAAAAAAGTCTAATGTTTACGCTTAGTTCACACACGTTAATAAATAAATATATATATATATATATATACATATATATATATTTATATATTAATGTTATGAGAGATTATAATTTTTTTTTAACCAAGCATTGCTCCTTAGTTTACGAATGAAGTCAAATTCGACAAATTAAAACGCTTTTCCAACACACGAAGTAATTCTAACCGCGGGCTAATTCCATCTCGTGCGGACCAAAGGAGCGAAGGCTAAGGTATGAAGGGCAAGTTCGAACGACGTTTAATGTCTTCGTCTAATCTGACTAATAAAGTGCTGTCTGTCACACACGCAATACGGCAGTAAAGCGGGACCTAATTATGGTTACTCTCTCTCTCTCTCTCTCTCTCTCTCTCTCTCTCTCTCTCTCTCTCTCTCTCTCTCTCTCTCTCTCTCTCTCTCTCTCTCTCTCTCTCTTCTTCTTCTTCTTCTTCTTCTTCTTCTTTCCCTCTCTCTCTTTCACTCTATCCATCTCTATCGCTTTTCCCACCAACTCTATCTCAGTCACACATATCTATCTATCCCACATCTCCATCTCCACATATCTATCCCATATGTCTGTGTCAGCTCATCTAACCACCTCCCTCTCCATCGGCATGTCATCAGTCGCCGTGTCTCTATTTTTCCTTTTTTCTCCCTCCGTCGCACTCGGCGCTGGCGGCGAGAGAGCGAGCTGAGCCGAGCCGTCCGCGTGTGCGTGTTTTTGTCGTTATTTCCCATTTTCGGCCGGAAAGTTCGGAACTTCGCGGGTGCGCGCGAGTCTGCGGTGTTCCGTCGCATCGGGTTCCGGAGGTGGTAGATGGTGCCGATCGGAGTCATGAAGTGCGTAGACGGTCGTCGTAGATGAGGTAGAGGTGGTTTTCCGAAGGAGATTCACCACGAGTCACATGCATACTCCAGTCGCCACGCACGCTTTTAAAGTTGATCCGTCGACACGTCCACACATACACGCGCCTGGGAGGTGTAGTAGAGAGAGTGTGTGCGTGTGTCTATGTGTGTCGGAGAAAGGGAAAAGGGAGGGAGAGAAGCGGAGATACGGATGGAGCGAGGGAGGGTAGGGAGTGAGGCGAGCGAGCGAGCAAGCAAGCAAGCACCGCGAGAGGCAGGCAAAGACGGGACGGGGGTCACCGTGTTTTGATCATTACACCTTTAAAGGCCGCAGCCGAATGCAAATCGCGTATGAGAATCCATGCACAAGGCCTGCAACTAGAGGCTCGTAGCGGCGCATTCACGAATTTCGTTGGGGGAGGGGAATATTCGTTAAGATTTAGCGCGCGTCGCTCCCCGCCGCGGGTTGGCCGTGCGCGCGACGGTGGCCGGTGTGGGCGTTGGTGGGCGTTCCAAACGAGGCCGTGGGCGGAGCTGCGGCTGGGCGTAGGAGGTAGTGTCACAGGGGAGGGGGGCGGGCGGTAGGAGATGGGAGCGAGTGGTGGTTTGTTAGAGTAATTAATCGAGAAAGGTGATGGGGGAGGGAAAAGCGGGGGGATGTTTACCATACAACACCGCCGCCGTCGCTGAGCGCGTGGCTGGAGTCTGGGCCTACACCAGCACAACGTCCCCGCTGCCTCAGTCTCACACTTGTGCTTGTTGCTCGCTGGTCGCCACCACTTCGGGCCCGACCAGGATTTCTAGTGTGTTTCCACTTCGGAATTTCCGTGCGAAGGATGTAGCTCACGGGAGGAACACGACGTGTGTTGCATTTTTGCCTTCAAGCTGGGGAAAAACAACTCTAGTGCTACTTTTGGAAAAGTTTTAACGGAATTCAGGTAAAGAAGAACTTAGTTTTTCGCACTTGGCTTGATTGTGCAACTAGTGATTTTTGTTCAACCTGTGACTTGTGGACTTGTTTCGTTTTCAGTTTTTAAGCAAGAATAAGCGACTTGTGTTCACGAATGGAGAGATAGACGCACTCACTCACATGAACGCATGCGAGAGAGAGAGAGAGAGAGAGAGAGAGAGAGAGAGAGAGAGAGAGAGAGAGAGAGAGAGAGAGAGAGAGAGAGAGAGAGAGAACGCGAAAGAAAAGTTAGTCGGAAAATTGTCTTTCCACGTTCGAGCCTCCGAAGTAGTACCGTCTTCTTCAACCTTAGGCC
>NW_028234420.1:23636182-23638682 GCF_977035675.1 Penaeus japonicus
CTCTTCTCTTTCCTTCCCCCCTCTCCTTCTTACTCCCCTTCCCCTCCCTTCCCTCCTTTTTCCTTCCTCCCCTCCCTTTTCCTTCCTCTCCTCCCTTCGCCTCCCTTCCCTCCACTCTCCTCCCCTCCCCTCCCCTCCCTTTTCCTTCTTCCTCTCCCTTTCCTTTCTTTCCCCTTCCTCCCCTCCCCTCCCCTCCCCTCCCATCTCTCTGTCCCCTTTCCCTCCTCTCTCCTCCCCTCTCCCCTCTCCCCTCTCCCCTCTATCTGTGTCCCTCCCCCACCTTCTCCCTCTCCTTGGCTCACCCATCTCCTCCGTCTCTCTCCACATTACCTCCACCCCACCCGTCCTTCCCGCCGTCTCCCGTCCATTCATTTTTCAAGCGCTCCACACTGTCAGCGGGCAGTGTCATGGACAGGGTATATCAGCAGATCGGGAAATTCGGTCTTTCCTTCTTTTTTTTTTTTTCTTATTTGTTGATTCGCCGTCAGCTCTTCGTCGCCGCGGAGCCGTCGGGCCGCCGCCGAGCCCAACATCTGGCCCGACGAACGCCAGTACCAACAGGAAGGAGGAAACGGGTCTCGCATTACAACGGCGTCACAGTAACATTTCCTCCTGCATTTGAACCGACGACCGCTGTCACACAAGCCTTTAATGGTGTGTGTATGTGTGTGTGCGGGGGTAACGACAGGCACAAGCACGCACACGCACACGCAAACGCACACGCGCATGCACATTGACACGGACATGCACATGGACATGCACGCTGACATCCGCATTCAGTCTCATGCACGCGATTTTAGACTACTCTTGGTACTGTTAGTTACCGTTTGGCTATGCATTCATTTTTATTTATTTCATTTTTTTCGATACTATTACTATTTGTCTCTGTTAAGTGTTCTTTCATATGCATGGATGTGCTGTAAGTAGACTATCTTTGGTGATATTATTAACTGTTAGCATAATGCCAATGAATTCTTTCAGAATGTAAATTTGAAATGTAAATTTAATTGTTCTACCGGTCCTAATTTGCTTTATAAACCGTGATGCCTCGCTGGGACGACTACCAGATGGGACAGAACTACTCCCTATCCCTTTTTCCCACTCTCCACCTCTCATTACCCCCTACCCCCCACCCCCACCCCCACCCCTGTCGCCTCGCACACCTCTCTCAGGACTCGGATTCCTGTGAGAGAATTCATGGCGATATTTTTTTAGTGTTCCTAATTCTTCGTCACATTTTTTCTTTTCTTTTAGTGTGTAACCGAAGATGGATTTTGAGGTAGGATATAGGCCTTGCGAAAAATAAATAAGTAGAGAGAGATATATAGATAGAGATAGATAGAGATATAGATATAATATAGATTTGGATATGGATTTATATATATATATATATATATATATATATATATATATATATATATATATATATATATATATATAGAGAGAGAGAGAGAGAGAGAGAGAGAGAGAGAGAGAGAGAGAGAGATAGAGAGATAGAGAGATAGAGAGAGACAGAGGGAGACGAGAGACAGAGACAGAGACACAGAAAGAGAGCGAGCGAGCAAAAGAGAGAGAGGTAGGGGGGGGGGGGGTAAAAAACAGTCAAAAAAAAGAGAGAAAAAAGAGGGAAAAAGTTCAATTATGACGAAGGATTTCCCGTAGCACCTGGCAGAACGGTATATCGGAGGGGGTGTGTAAGGGGGGGGGGGGTGTTTTTGCGCAGGCGATCGCCGGCCCACTGCACGGATGTGAGGCCGAGCATGACATCCCCTACCCACTGACTATCCCCTACCTCTTCCACCCTCCCCCAACCCCTCTCCCATCTCTTTCCCCTTCCTCTTCTGTACCTTCGCTCAACCTTCCCCTCTTTCCCCTCTCCGCTCATCTCCCCAATCTTCTCTTTCCCCTCCCCTTCCCCCTTCTTCTGCTCCAACCTCCCCTCATCCCTCTTACCTTCCTCACCCCTCTCCCTCAACCTACCCACCTCTACCCAACAACCCACCTCCCCACCCTTACCCTTCCATCCCCCTCCCCCTACCCTCCCCTTCCCCTCCCCTCCTCCTCCCTCCCTCCCCCATCCCCCTAACTTCCACCCCCTCCTCTCCCCCTCCCTTCCCCCTCCCCCCCTAACCTCCACCCCTCCTCTCCCCCTCCCCCTAACCTCCACCCCCTCCTTTCCCCCCTCCCCCTAACCTCCACCCCCTCCTCTCCCCCTCCATCTCCTCCCTTCCCTCTAACCTCCACCCCCTCCTCTCCCCCTCCATCCCCTCCCTTCCCTCTAACCTCCCCTCCTCTCCTCTCCCCCTTCCCCACCTCTCCTCTCCCCCTTCCCCACCTCCCCTCCCCTCCCTCTCTCGCCAAAGAAGAAGAGCAGCTAACGTGAGTATATGACGTGAAAGGCGGACGAACCTCCTTCTTGGTGATGTTCCGAAAGGTGATGGCGACGACTCCGTGCTGTTGTCGGAGCCGCCTTCCGCTGGCACGACCTGCAGTAACGGTA
>NW_028234420.1:23643682-23653682 GCF_977035675.1 Penaeus japonicus
CATGTATAAATGTCATTAAATATTTATGAATAATGCAAATGAGAGAATACAGTGCTATATCATCATTAAAAATGCTGTATGTAAAAAGCATCTCGTTACTTACATGCTGTTGGTTTCGTTTTCTAAGCATGGGTTCAGCATTGTAATCAGAAAGGGAAATAGCAAGCTATACTGCATCGCTTTCGAAAATCACACTACACAAGCAGCCTCGACCGGAACTTGAAATGGTCGCTTGGAATTCGTCAGTCGCAGGGTGAGACTTTTATGAAAAGCAGTAAAATTCGGCAGGACATCGTTAATGACGCCATCGGGATCGACGGTTTGGGGAGCTGGCGAAAAGACACAAAGGAATTAGGTCGCACAGAAAGGAAGTGTTATCGTCCGGCCATGATTGCAGAACGATATCATTGCGATATCAGAAGAAATCCTCCGATAACTTCTACCATGCGATAACACTCGTTAATAGTAAAAAGATGTATATATTTTGTGGCGGCACATTTGCAGTGACACAGCAAGATGAAATTTGCACACGGTGACAGTCACTTCCATTGCCAAAGAGTACTGACACAGACAGAAACTAATGAAAATCACGAGCAAATACAGCATAGCGAACACACACACACACACACACACACACACACACACACACACACACACACACACACACACACACACACACACACACACACACACACACACACACACACACAAACACGCACACACTTTTCTAGTACCGGTGGTGGCGGGTTGGCAGCGCCCTCGTGTGTGTGTATATTTAGACACAGTTTTGTGAATGGGCACCTTCCGCCCGCCCCGCCAAGAGGGAGCTCGACTCCTGCCCTTTCCTCGTGGGCTTTTCGGCTCCTTTCCCGGAGTTGTCTTCGATTTAGTCCTTTAATCTCGGTTTCGGTCCTTCTTTCTTCTCGCTCTCTTCGCCCTCTAACCTTAACCCAAAAGAAGAAAAAGTCGTGATTAGAAATCTCTTTCGTCTCAAAGTAAATCCGCTTGAATGGATGCCGTCGCTGGCGCCGTCGCTGTTCCCTCTCGCGTCGGGCAGGAGCCGAAGATGCCGCCGCGGGGTTGGGAAAAGCGGAGTCCCGAGGAGCTCTTGTTGACCAGGAGACGTCACCTGAAACCTCTTGAAGGTGTTCGGAGGTGGCCTGACGATCTCGACCTTCGTATGTGTTAAGGAATGATTAACTTCCCCGGCGATAAGAGCACGGAGATCGCCCAGGCTGTATTAAGTCACAGGGCAGTTAAGGGCAGCCAGATCGCGACCCCTTCCCCTCTCCGCCGCGTTTGGTTCTTGGTCTTGTTCGCATCTGGCTCGGGATGGCTCGGTAATTTGTAAAGGAACTTGTTTTAAAAGGCTGTAAATCAGTATCGGTTTACGCCTTCTCTTCTGCCCCCGTGGATAGTACCTTCTTGCACTGACTTTCGCCCCCGGGTGTCTAGGAGCCGGTTTTACCCCCCCTCCTCCCCGCCCCCGCCCCCGCACACGCCCCGCCCCTGTGCCCTCCCGACTCTCCTCCCTCTCCCCTTCCTTGGTCTCACCCGGTCTGACGGCGTGATCCATCAGGGCTGAGTGTTGTGTCTCAGCGAATTTTTGTGAGGGAACTGTGAAAAAACAGAACGGATGTAAAAAAAATGCAGACGAGAAAGCGAGTCGGAATCGAGTGTGTGCGTATAACCGACGAGTAATGTCTCAAGGAGGTCTTGATAAAGCTGTGTTTCATCTGAACGTCAAATTGCGACCTCGGTCGGCCGTCTTAGGTCATAACAGAGATACAGAAACAGAATAGAAAAATTAATGAGAGAGAGAGAGAGCGAAAGAGCGAGAGAGCGAGAGAGAGAGAGAGAGAGAGCGAAAGAGCGAGAGAGCGAGAGAGCGAGAGAGCGAGAGAGCTAGAGAGCGAGAGCGAGAGAGAGCAAGATAGAACGAAACACAGTAGCCACCGAATTGACATCAATCCTTTTTTTCTTTCGTCGAACCAACACTTGATTTACATCACGTGGCTCGCCTATTGGTAGCGATCGTCGTCGCCTCGGCAGTCGTCGGTGTCTGACGCGGCCTGTGTCGTTCCTCATGCCAGCGACTCGGGGCAGCAGGGCACGGAGACACCCCTCCCCCCTCCCCCTCCAAACGGACGTCCTTCGCAAGGCCTTTCGCAAAGTGTCCACAAACAAAATGCACAGATCAATACCGCTTCTGTAATGGATATAAATACCCCGAGGTCGGCCGCGCTCGCCCGTCGTCGCCGCGTCGGCCTGCATTCCTGGGCGTCGAATTGCACGCCGCCCTCGACAAAATTCGACTCAATTAGGACACAAAGGAAGGGATTGAAGGACAAGCAGGCCAGCGATAAGAAGGGCGAGAGAATAAACGTCGGAGCAAAAGAGCAGTGAGTTTGTTTGTGTGTGAATGTGTTGTGTCTGCGAGAGAGAGAGAGAAAGAGAGAGAGAGAGAGAGAGAGAGAGAGAGAGAAGAGAGAGAGAGAGAGAGAAAGGAAGAGAGAGAGAGAGAGAGAGAGAGAGAGAGAGAGAGAGAGAGAGAGAGAGAGAGAGAGAGAGAGAGAGAGAGAGAGAGAGAGAGAGAGAGAGAGAGAAAGGGAATGGGAGAATGAGAGAAAGAGAAAGAGAAAGAGGAACACACAGAGAGAGAGAGAGAGAGAGAGAGAGAGAGAGAGAGAGAGAGAGAGAGAGAGAGAGAGAGAGAGAGAGAGAGAGAGAGAGAGAGAGAGAGATTGAGAGAAAGCGTCCCGAGTGCCGTGAGAACCGAGTCCCAATCCCAACAATAATAGGAAATTGAATCAAGTCTTGCATTAGTCATTGCCCCACATATGCACCGCGAGCATTGACGCGCACACCAGCACGAATACGCACACACGCATAATACGCACACACGCATAATACGCACACCCGCATACGCACACACGTATACATACACAAGCACACACAAACGCATACACACACACACACACACACACACACACACACACACACACACACACACACACACACACACACACACACACACACACACACACACACACACACACACACACACATCCACTTACTCACACTTGGTCTCGGCAAACCCCGGCAGTCTCTCCGGACATCAGTGGCATGCAGAAGCGGATGTGTAAATAGTCCTCGACACGCAACACGGCAATCACCCTTAAACAAAGAACTCGCCAAAAATCAAGGAACATGAAAATCACACTTAAACAAAGAAGCGCCGAAATCAAGGAACACGGGTGAGTGTGTGTGTGTGAGAGAGAGAGAGGGAGAGAACGAGAAAAAAAAGAAAGAACGACGCGGCCCGAAAGGAAATGTTGTGCATTCACGGGCGGGTTGGCATGTCGGCAGTTTTTGCTCGTGGCGTCATCTTCCGTCTGAGCCCCTCGGAGTGTTCTTCTGCTGCCGCTTCTGCTGTTTGCCACCATGACGTCACCGGGTAAATAAATGTCACTAAAGCAGCAACAGGAGAGTCTCGGGCTGCTCAGGGGCTACGGGGCCAAATTACTACTCCCGCGCACGGATCTCCGATTGAACATGCGATGGGATGTAGAGTTATCGCGAGGGGGCTTCGCTGGCCTTTCCCCTCCCCGAGTTGCAGTGTACTTTTTCTGGCAGGGGGTGCGGGGCTTCTAAGGCTGGCGGGGGGTGGGGGGGGGCGGCTATGAGATCTTGCTAAGTGATCAATTACTTTGCTTCTATCTCATTCTTTCTCAAGTCATATTTTTTTTTACTCGATATGCAAATGGGAGTAAATAAACAAAAGTGATTTGTTTGCACAGCACATGTGGGAGACCAACCGCGAGTGTTTTGTTCCCCGCTGTTGGAGATAAGTTTTATCATAAATAATTCAAGCAGACAAGAGGCTGTTAACGATGAGGCCGTGCTTAGCGATGAGGTCACAGCCCAGACACTGACCGGCGCAAGAACGGCGTCGCGGAAGTGAGAAATCTGACTTCCTTGTGACGTCACTTGTATACACAATCACACACATGTTCCCGGGCAGACACGTGTGCATATATACATATATCCACACGTGTACGTCTGTAAACTGATGTTACATAAACCAGTAACAGATTTCTCAGGCGTACATCATCTCGTTTATATCGACAAGTACAGCTTGCACATGGGCTGTATTTGTGCCCACGGCCTGACTCATACTGAGTACATAATGCTCATTCTTCCCTGCAGAAATAAGCAAAAAAAGCTTCATATCCGCAATTACATACGGAAAGTCTGACACTACCTGAAGACCAGAAAGTAGGTAATGTCACGGAAGACCTCGACCGAAATGCACTACGTACTGGTACTTGCGGATACGCACGGGTGGCGTAACCACGGAACAAGCGCTGGTACGGTGCGATACAACACTACTCTCCCTCTCCCTCTCTTTCCCCATCTCCCCCCTTCCCCTCCCTCTCCTTCTGTTTCTCCATCTCCCCCTTCCCCTCCCCCCCCCTCTCTTTCTCCATCCCCCTTCCCACCTTGGTTTCCTTGGTGACAGCGTCGAGAAACGAACAAAAGTGCGATGAAATATGCGAACACCAAGAGAAGACGCTCGGGGAAAATAAGTATGGTTCTTGGCCGTAATGTAGCTCGTCCGGAGGAAGTTATTCACATATTTGGACGCGATCTCTCGTTTGATAATCGGGGGTGGGTGGGTGGGGAGAGGGGGCAGTGCGTTCCGTTAGAGAGTGAGCACGCGCGTATTACTTTGTTGCGCTGGTTCGTTCTCCCTTGCGTAGGAGCGACATAGATTCAGTCACGCACACGGCTGTACGCACGAAAGAATGCAGACTGACTCTCTCTCCCTCTCTCTCTCTCTCTCCCTCTCCCTCTCTCTCTCTCTCTCTCTCTCTCTCTCTCTCTCTCTCTCTCTCCCCCCTCCCCTCTCTCCCTCTTCTCCCCCTCTCTCCCTTCCTTCTTTCCTCCCTCCTCTCCCTCTCTCCTCTCTCTCTCCCCCTCTCTCTCTCTCTCTCTCTCTCTCTCTCTCTCTCTCTCTCTCTCTCTCTCTCTCTCTCTCTCTCTCTCTCTCTCTCTCTCTCTCCCCCTCTCCCTCTCTCCCTCTCTCCCTCTCCCTCTCTCTCTCCCTCTCACTTTCTTTCCTACTCGATCTACCATCTGTCTCTCTCTTTCTCTTTTTCCGTCACTTCCGGCTCCTCCCCCCTCCTCCCATCGCTACTCCTCTCTCCAACTAAGAGAGAAAAAAAAGCAGAAACAAAGTTGACGGTGATTTAATCTCATCTTGGTTCCTTGGCTTTCCTCGGGCGTGGGTCTAGGCCTTGGGAGATGCCCATATTCGGGCGAGAACTTGATCCCGAAGATGCAGCTCACAAGGGTTGGGGGTTCGGGGAATAGGGGTGGGGGTTCGGCTTTTGGGGTTGTCAAATGAGGTTAGGAAATACGTGGTGACGCAACGGCCGCTTGCTTATTAGCGTTTGGCTTGAGGTGATACAGCCGATTTCGGTAGATTTCTCCCCATATTTTATCGTAGCCTGTGAAGTAATGCAACACAAAGGCCTTGGCACAGTGAACCCAATGGCCCTCGTACAATGCCTCGTAGAAGCCCACCAAGCGAAACATGCGCTTGACGGGCAGTCGCGCTGGCGTGGTTGAATGATGAGGGAGGTAGCACTGGTGGGAGATATTTTGCGGGGGGTCGGGTAGGGGAGGTGAGGGATGGTGGGGGGGGGGGTACAGTTCTTAGGGTTGGCATCGGTGATGGATTGGATGTTTGGTCCCGCGTAGGTCATTCAATGGCGACTTCCCTTTCCCGCCAAAATGTTTGGCCGATCCGTTACGATTCATCTGAAAATCCGGCGATGGATGGAAGATTACCAAAAGACTGGATGAAAAAAATACAAAAAAAAGAAGGGATAAAAAGATACATCTAACACAGACTGCCAGCGATAAAGAACAAGTTAAACAAAGTATTTAAACTGTGCCACCAATGGGGAGAAGAAAAGCCCGCGAAAAACAGGCCATCGTTCACGACAAAGACGGTGTTTTTGTGAGACAACCGACCAAAACATGGCATCAAACGCCCTCTTTGCCCCGACTCTCTCGTAGATCACATCACGTCATCCGAACAGGGTCTATACAGTCGGTTATCAGGCAGGTTTTACGCAGCCTACCAACCTTATTGCACACAGAGGACTAACACGGTCTTGCTGCGATATCTTTTGGTATAAGAAAGCAGTGGTTCGAGTTTTGGCATTTCGCTCCTCTCTGTTTGGTCTAAGTGTTTTTCGTGCGCAGAGCTAATCTCGGAATTTTATCATTTTCTTTGCCTCTTATTCTGAAATTCCCCTCGGATGCGGTGAAGCTCCAATTATAGACTTTGTGACTTGAACAAAAGCATCGTCACATGTAGAGAGAGAGAGCAGAAGGTTGGTAGAACCTGAGAGAGATATAGAGGAAAGAGAAGAGAGGGAAGAGAGAAAGAACTGTTGCTTAAAAAAAGTTTCCTTTCTCAGTGAATCGCCAAATGGAGAGACCCGGTAGGAGGAGATGGAAAGAGAGAAGAAAAGATAAAGGAAAGGAAGAAAGAATAGAGAATTGTTACTAATGAAAAGTCATTCTCTCTCTCTCTCTCTCTCTCTCTCTCTCTCTCTCTCTCTCTCTCTCTCTCTCTCTCTATATATATATATATATATATATATATATATATTTATTTATTTATTTATTTATTTATTTATTTATCCCCCTCTCCCCCCCCCCTTTCCCTCTCCCTCTCCGTGCGTGTGTGGTGGTTCAAACGCAGCTGATGAGGTTCAAGCCGGGTCTCAATTGACGCCTTGATGCATGCGCTTGGACCGGGGTCTTTTTTCTTCCTTTTTTGTGCTTGCTGTCACTGCTTTAATCAAACGGATTTATGCGCTGCAGTTTCTGGCCTCGGCGGATCCGCAGGAACATGCCATGAGTCCATGCCGGCGCGCATTCCCTTATCGTTGGTCGAAATAATTATTTAATCTCAAGGCCAATTATACAGGCCGCTTTATAATTATTTGACGTCTAATTAATGTGAATGATTAATTAATCCGTATAACGATCAAGTTCGAGCCGTGTTATTATTATTAATCTTCATAATCAATGCTTCCATGTGTCTAACCACAAGCAGCCGTGAGCTGGAATCCCCTCGTTAAAGTAAATAGTATTCATAGCTTCGTTGTTAGCTCGTTTATCCGAACGTTCCGGATATGCACCCATCGGCTGGCTGCAGCTTCGGCCGCCGGTAGAGTGACGCCCGTGTCGCCGCCGTGTCCGGCCCTTCACACTCGGCTTGCAACGGCGAGCGTATGTCCGGTCGCGGCCGTTCTCGTGCGCGCCGCTCGGTCGCTCCCGTGTCCGGTGCGCGGGGGAGGCTTCGCTTCGGGGGATTTGGTTTTCGTTTTTCATCTTGTGTCAACACCTGGGCGTGGTCGGAAGGTTGGGAAGAGCGTTGGTGTTGCGCCATGCGTTACGGGCGGCGGAGGAACGGGCGGGAGGATGCGCGCAATACGTGATTCGGCGTGGTGCCCCCGACCGCGTGGGCGGCGACGTCCAGCCGGAAGGAGTCGTCGCGGACACTGATGCTGGATGAGTCGCGATCACATGTGCGAGAGGAAGGGCTGCAGGCTAATTATCCGGAGGAGGAGTGGCTGCGAGGGGGGTCGCTCGTTGTTCGCGCCCTTCGCCAGGCTCGGCTGGCCCTCGGCTCTTTTATATATATGTGTGTATGTATGTATGTATACATATATATATGCACATACACACACACTCACATTCACACTCACACTCACACTCACACTCACACTCACACTCACTCACACTCACACACACTCACACTCACACACTCACACCTTTTCCTATCTTTCTATCTTATTCTCTCGGCGCTCATTCACGTATTTAACCACATTTTCAAACTGACATTTATTACAAACGTGACCGAATTAAGTCTGACAATTTTCTCACGAGGAGTAATCGCGCGTGAATGATGCATTTGAATGTAGTATTTCCTGAGAGAGAGAGAGAGAGAGAGAGAGAGAGAGAGAGAGAGAGAGAGAGAGAGAGAGAGAGAGAGAGAGAGAGAGAGAGAGAGAGAAAGAAAGAAAGAAAGACGGAATAACAGATAAAGAGAAGGAAGATGAAAAATAATGTTGAGAGAAATAGGGAGAGAGGGAAGATCGAGAGAAAGTTGAATAAGTAAAAAGGGAATGAGAGAGAGGGAGAGAGAGGAGGGGGGGGGGGGGGGGGAAAGATCACAGGAAATGCGAAGTGCAGGAAAAAGAGGTATAGGGAGGCAGTCAGGATGTGCATGATATGATGTTGATTACGATGATGATGGCGGCGGCGATGGCAACGCTAGGTGAAGGCGGGTTGGGTTTCCGCCGCAAAAGTACATCAACCAATGAAAAAGTTAAGATAAAAAAGAACGACAAAAAGAACAGGAATAAAAGGATAAAAAAGAGAAGGGGAAAAAAGTAACATGATGCAACCGCTGGCCGAACGCTCTCACGATCTCACCGCATTAGTTAAAACAAAAGAGGCACAGAAGAAAGAAAAAAAAAGTAGAAGAATGAAATTAATAATAACAATGACCGGGAAGGGTATGCGATGGGCCACCTAGCCGTTAGAAGTCACACGAATAAAAAGAACAAGAAAAAAAGGCGTAGACCGTTTTTTTCCTTCTCTCACCCCCCCCCCCTCCTCTCTCTCTCTCTGTCTCTTTTCTTTCCTTTTGAATTCGATTGTCATTTTTTTGTTTATTTTAACCGCCGATTGTTAAGGAAAAAAACACATGAAGAAATGGACCTCTAGTACTGCGTATGTGTTATAAGGGGGGGGGGGGGGGGGGAAGGACAGATGTTCATGAGAGAGAAAAATAGTCTTAATAAATGAATGAAATAGGACACCCGGCGGCCAGCAGATGAAAGTGAAAGAAGACTCATCCGCGCAGTACTGTTGCCAGATAGTGATTATGATAATTAAGGAGATAACGTCATTCCCGAAAATCCCCCGAGGCTATCTGGGGGATGCACAGGATAGGGGGCTGGCGGGGAGGAGGGTGGGGGGAGAGAAAGAGGAGAGAGGAGTGAGAGGAGAGATCAGAAAGAGGAAAGATGAGAGCGATAAGCTCGAGAGCGAGAGAGAAAGAGAAACAGCAACAGAGACAAACAAAGACCGCGAGAGAATGAATGAAGGAATGAAAGAAACAGTAAATATATGAAGGCAGAAGGGCAGAGGGAGGGGCGCGCCACGAGAGCAGAAAGGAAGTAGGGTAAGGCGAGGGGTGGCGGGGCACTGACGAACATATGGCATCAGGTAAGCATACAGGCGAGCGCGCCCCGTCAGAGTCCTTTGGGCGTAGATAATGAAGACCGATTAATTAATTGCCGCGGACGAAGCGGTGTCGGGACGTGGCAGGATCTTACTCTCCGAATCCCGTCTATCGAGTATCTGTTTCCTCCCCTTTGCGCCTAGACGCTACGCTTAGACCTCCATAGAGGCTTAGAAAGAACCTGTGGATTTTTTTCCTTTTGAATTGCTCTGCCTCCCTCCCCCCCCCTTCCTCCTGTCACGAGCGGCGTCCGAGGGGGTAGTGGGGGGCAGCGGCGGCGGCGGCAGAAGGCAATCGTCGTCCACCCTCAAGAAGATCCCTCGGAGTCACGACCCTCCCCCTGCACGCCCGAATCGCGCCCGCCACCTGACGCCCGCGACCAGCAATGCTAATGGAGGAGGGAGGGCGGGAGGCGCTGCAGTCGGCCGGCCCCGTGTCCTCGTTAACACAGGGCTCTCCTCTCGGTGCTTTGTCGGCGGTTCGAGGTTTCGCTTGGGAGGGGCAGGTCGCCTTGTTTTGCTCTTTGATTTCGGGGTCAGGCTGCTTTTGCTTTGTTTTTGCTTGGGCTGTCTGTTCTTTTGTCCGGGCATTGTTTACTTCTTGTGTTTTTTCTCCTGTTTTGTTTCTCCTCCTCTTTCTCCTCCTCCTTCTACATCTCATTTT
>NW_028234420.1:23663682-23676182 GCF_977035675.1 Penaeus japonicus
TATATTTATATATATATATGTATATATATATTTATATACATACATATATGAATGTATATATATTATATACACACATATATCTACATTTATATATATATATAAACTAATAGATTCTATAGATATCCCAGGTCTGTATTTAACTGGTAGATGAAATGAAGTGATAGGTCTAAATCTCGTTCAATCCGGAAGCAGAGCCGTTAAGCCCGGACCCCATTCAAACATGGTTCTTGATAATCCGAAATTCCGTTTTTGTCTCGCATTTCCTTTTCTACGTTTCTTACATGTAACATATTCTTGCTCGCTCGTATGCGCTCGTGTGATGCATGTTCGGCTGCTATGCAGTCCATTTGTTTTTGACACCGACGTCAAACATGCGATAAATTTGAGCAATACATACAATTTCAAACATCATTTATCACTGTCAAATAATATATGTAGAGTAAAAACAATCAGACACCATAAATGGTTGTAATTGCTTCCGGTTTTATATCCAGCGCCATATGTGGAGGATAAAAATCGATTAGGATAGGCCTACTGAGCCATGCTTAGTAGCGCTTACCTGGGATTATTACAGCAAACGCGCGCCAAAGTAGGGATCTCAGGTGAAATGTTTGTAAACATTAGGAAGGGGCTAAGGGCTAACAACATAAAAATGCTATAATCGTTGTGGGATAAGTGCCCACGGTGTTGTATATGAGGCTGGAGATGAGCTAAAAGATTACTTAGGACGCAGAGAGGAAATTTGTCCGTGCATCAGTTGCCCCGTTGCGCCTGCTCTTTATATGTCACAAGAAGAGAGTCAAACACAGTGATGACACAAAAAACGATTTGAGGAAATAGCTCGTCCTGAAGAGAAACGCAGGTACAAAGACAGGATTGGCGAGTTTCGACGTCTGCTTAGCATAGCACTTCTAAAACCAGTCAGTTGGTAGGATTCTAAATCCCGATCGCGCACACACACGCACGCACACACACACACAAAAAAGGGACCGCCGTCGCCTACAGCCGACTCTGCTGCAGCTGTTTTGTATTTGCGTCCCGGACTCGCCCCTTGTGTCCCGCCAAACATATAATCCGTGACCAGACTTGTGAATTTTGGCGGGGAATTACAGCCAGAGAAACCGTGGACGCTGCAAATGGCGCTGCTGGTGTTGTCCCTCTGTACGCGATGCACGCCCGTTTCACGAGTTCTCGGAAATTGTTTACGAGTAAGCTTGAGTACATCCTGTGCGGAGATTGTAATGGAGAATGGGACGTGCGCTGTTTGAGGAAGGGGGACCGAAAACGGATGCTCGGACCTCGCGCTTATGTTTGCCAAGGCGCATTTCGTGTATGAAGGGGAACCTGGTGGTATACAGTGCGTGGAGAGGGGCAGCTGTATAAACTCCTATGGACATGTTATATCTTTCAGTGGGTTAGGAAGAAAGGATTTAGGAGTTATTTGTTTTACTTTTAAACATATCTGGCAATGACAATGTAGGACATATGATTAGATGATATCTTGCATTACAGTATTACGAGCATTCTCTTCGACGTTTTTTTTAACTGCAATAGGCAATTCAAAGCATTCAGATCATTAAAGATGACAGACATTGGTACAGGGGTTTGAGTTTACTTGAACTGAACTTTAGTGATGAGTATTTGGTTTTATAACATTTGTGTTCAACTTGATGTTCTTGTCACAGGTGTTCTGTGGTGAACACGGACAGGATGAAGGAAGAATGACTCAGCACAAATCACTATAATTGTGGGAGGCAAGTACTACGTTCTTCAGGGGAGCCCTCCTTGTTCATGCTCCAGTGTTCCTTAGGATTGTTCACTAGATAGACAGTATTACATATCTTCGTATGCGCCTTTTGAAGTTACACTCCGGAATGTTCATAATCGACCTGTCTTTAGTAATAGTAGTCAACGAACCCATGTACTGTTGCGTTTATGGACATCATTTACTTTTTTTGTGTCTGAAAATATTTTTGGAGTTTCCACTCGAGTTACAGACGCGTATGCAATGCACATTTAAGTCTTCATGACGTACACGAACGGATTCAGACAGGTGAACCAGGTATCGGACAAGTTGGGGGACTAATTTCAGCCGAGAGGTCTTTGGAGTTTATTGTACGAAAAGTATATAGCTGTTCTTGTGACGAATGTACAGGATTCCTGGCGTGCTTTCGTATTCAGGTGGATAACACGGTCTGGCGAGGGATAGATAAATAGATAAGAAGGGAAGGGAAAAATAGATTGTCTTTGAGGGAAAAGCCAAGTTACCGTTTACACATGCAATCATTCACATTTGAAGGCGAGGATATTTTTAGTCAGTTTTGCCATTAAGCGAAGCCACACACCCGCCAAGCCTAAGATTCAACTGACGTCAATGTGGCTAGATAAAGAGGCCAGAAAAGCTAGATTTTTGCTTAGTCTCGATGCAAGTGGGGGAGGGGGGAGTTGCTAAGACTAAAGAGACTATATCTTGCCGATTACCAAGAATTTCGCTCAACCATGGATTTCTTCACAGCGATGTTCATAATCCTGTTGATTCTGCTTCTGATTCAGTTGCAAAAGTAATCGTTCGCTTCACGGCATCGAATTCAGGCAGCTGTTTTACATGTGTAATACGAGTAGGTTAAATGGCGGTATTTACTTTTCAAAAAATCCTTCTCCTACTGTAGAAGAGAACGTTATAAAGCACCGTTTTCTATGCTCTGCGTTTTGAAAAATAAAACTCTCTCGGACACATAAATTGTGTATTTATATGATTTCGGAATACCAGTTTAATTTGAAATAAAATGAGGTTTTCTGAATGTAAATATTTCACAGGGACGCCGAAAAGTGGTGGTATTAATGGAACATTTTCAAAAATTGAATCCATATGTATGGAAAACAACAACAGCGTCGTAAATATCGGATGAGGGAAAACTGGCCGTTGTGGACATATGGTGTTTGTTATGTGACTATGAGATGCTGTTTGTAACTGCAAGTTTCATTTCATTCCCTATATTCGTGTATTGTATTTTTCCCTTCCTGAATTTTATGACCCTTGTCACTGTTGTTTCTGTTGTGGAAAGTATTTGCCTGTGAAAATGTAAATTATTTCTTTAGTTACTCATTTTTAAAATGTTGTGATAGCCTTATTAATTTATTTCTCTATTTCAGGTGAGTGTTCAAAATCTACACGCCAACTGCTGTGTATATAAGAATTAGCAGAAACCGTAAGTAGCAAATTTTGGCCCATGGCTTGACATATGCCTTTTCTTTGTTTTCCATTGTTCCTTTCTCCGCGTTCGTGTAACCTGCCTCGCTTCCTCTTCCTCCTCCTCCACCTCCTTTGTCTTCCTATATCTTTCCGTCGGCAAGAACGCAGGACCATAAATCATGTCAGCGAGAAAGTTTAGGACATCTGCTAGATTTTAGCGAACAGGGAAAGTAGCGAACTTACGCAATCAGTGTAGTCAACAACACCCCGGCGGCGGCGAGGGTTGGCGCGGTGCCTAAGCCCAGACCCTACGCCCGCGTAGCCCCAACCACGCCAGCAGGCAAGCGAGGCTGCCCAGACTCCGGGCTGCCCGTCACCCGTGTGCCAAAACGCCCCGAGGAGGGAATGTGAGTGTGTAGTACGGAATTTAGCAATTTCTCTTTTTTCGCGCACTAGCTTTGCATGTAACGTTGGCCATGGTTATTTCAGGTAGCAGGCAGAAAGGACTCTTGGTATGTGTTGTGGCAAGGAAACACCGGGGGGGGGGGGGGGGGTACTAGAGGGAGGGGGAGACGAAGGTCGGGATGCCCAGTTGTAAATTGTGAATGGAGGACCCCAGATGTGTGCTGTGGCCAGACCCACGGCTGGAGTGTAAGTGGGGTAAACAAGTGAAGTTCTTGGGGGCATTTGGGTGGAGGAGGGGCGGTGGTAGGGGCAGGGAGGGTGAACGTTTCATGGCTGAGACAGAGTGGAGGAAGACGTTACGAAGGTCAGAATTTGAGACCTTACTTCACGGTATGCAAATATATGCCGGCTTCCCCGAAATATTTGCGCATACACAGCAGAGCCTTGAGAAGAGTATATGCGTTGGTGCAGCTCCTCCGCGTGCTCTGTCGAGGGAGAAGATACAAAATGTTCTGTCATTTACAATTTCAAGTATTAAAAGCAACCTCACGTGACAAGAAGCCTGCCCCGTGCGCGCATGTTGCCTAGTGTGAGACATTGGGTTATTTTCAGAGCGGACATCATCCAGTGTTGCTCGTAGCTACGCTTGTACAAAACAAAGGCTTGCCAGCTTGACACCTAGGTGGCGGCGTGCAGCTATTTGTGATCACTTTGTGAGCAGTAAAGTAGGTTCAGGCGAAAGTTCACTTTGCACGTCGCCTTTTAACACAGTTTTGCATTGGATTATAAGGTCAACGTCGGCGATTTGCATTGCTAACCTCACTCTTTGACATGACACTAAAAAATATGCGAGCACTATGCTCCTTTCTCCATATTGATCATTTTATTATGTAGACTACTTTCCTCTAAGATATCTTTCCCTTCCCGTTTCCTCTAAGTGAGGAGCCCTATTGTGTGCGTAAGAGCACCATATGTTCATATGCTAGAGTGCCTCAAATGCCGCCCGTCTTCTGCTTTGTTTACGCCCTGCTAACCCGATGTGTAAACTCTAGGGGGTTCGCGCGCCTTCTTTTGACATTGTAATTTCCCCTCACCTCGCTGCAACCCCACGCTCTCTTCCCGGAGTGGAAGGAAATGCTCTCTTATAGAAGCGTTCGGAACTGTTGCAAGAAATAGTGTTTGTATCTCGCGCATAGATATGTTGACTTCTTGTATACTTTATGTCCCATTGGTCCGAATGCGAATAATGGAAAGAATCAAGAACGTAAAAATAACTGAAGCAAAGTAGATAAATGCTTGCAACAGCCCCTCCACTCCCCCTATCCTCACCCTGGCAGTCCCCTGTCGGCTCTAGCCACTCCATCAACCAGTTAACCAGATTCATGGCTTACGTTAGCTCAGCGCCCATTATATCCTGATGTGGTTACGGCGGGCGGGAGAACTACCTAGAGTCAACAGTTAAGTTATAGAGCCTTGTCACGTGACTGGCCATTTGCATGCATTTTAGTGATCTAATATGGCCAAGGTGGTTTATTGTCACTGTTTTACATGTTACCGACATGCCTTGCGTGTACTGGCCCATTACTTCCAAAACCACGGCGCGATATGGAGAGACATTTAAGGTGTTTGCGAGACGTTGGCTTCCATGGCCATTAACCGCCATATCCGTTAGCAGAAATTTGCCTCCTGCGGATTTATTTGACGCAACCCCCAACTAGTCCGTGCGTGATGAGAAGACCGAGAACTGATGGTTGGAACCAGATGTAAACAACAAACATGGTTGTGCTCGCGGTCGCTGCCAGGCCTCCACGGTGGCAGTTTGACGATTCTTGGTGCACGGCCGCAGGCTTCGTAGGCCCACTATCGATTGTAGTGGAGCTTGGCGGCGATTTGTCACATACGAACGTGTTGGGAGCGCTCTTTTCGTTGTAAATTCACGCCGATCCAACAAGTATTTCCAGCGTGAGCTGAATTCTTCACCGAGATGCAAGAAGCCTGGTTTTCGTTGTCATACGACCACTTCTCGGAATGTTTGACATGGGCAGTGTAAGAATAAACAAAGGAATCGCGGTAAACACGGAGAGAAATAGGTACAGGCGATGGGTAGGGAAACGGGGGGAAGGGGGCAGGGCAGGGGCGGGGAGGGGAGGAGGGAAGTGAGTGAGGGGAGAGGCTTTAACGGAAGGTCGGGGGAGGGAGGACTGGGGTGAGGGCTAGGTAGAGGGAGAGAGAGTGAGAGAGAGGGAGAGGTGAAGAGGCCCAGGCAGCGCGCCCGGCCTACGAGATTCAATGTCAATGTCACGGCCGCGCTTCCTCTCTTTCCCCTCGCCGACTCTCTCCCTCCTTGCGCTCCCCTTCCCTATACTCTCTCTCGCTCTCGCTCTCGCTCTCTCTCTCTCTCGCTCTCGCTCTCGCTCTCGCTCTCTCTCTCGCTCTCGCTCTCTCTCTCTCTGTTTCAATCTTTCTCTTTCTCTCTCCCTCTCTCGTTTCTAGCTCTTTCTTTCGCTCTCTAGCTCTTTTTCCCTCCCTCCCTCCCTCCCTCTCTCTCTCTTCTCTCTCTCTCTCTCTCTCTCTCTCTCTCTCTCTCTCTCCCCTCCTCTCTCTCTCCCTCTCTCTCTCTCTCTCTCCTCCTCTCTCTCTCTCTCTCTCTCCCCTCTTCCTCTCTCTCTCTCTCTCTCTCTCTCCTCTCTCTCTCTCTTCTCTCTCTTCTCCTCCTCTCTCCTCTCTCCCTCTCTCTCTCTCTCTCCTCCCCCCTCTCTCTTCTCTCCTCTCTCTCTCTCTCTCTCTTTCTCTCTCTCTCTCTCTCTTCTCTCTCTCTCTCTCTCTCTCTCTCTCTCTCTCTCTCTCTCACTCTCTCTCTTCTCTCTTCTCTCTCTCTCTCTCTCTCTCTCTCTCTCCCATTCTCTTTCTCTCTCTCTCTCTCTCCATTCTTCCCTCCCTCCCTCCCTCTCTCACTCTCTCCTTCTCTCTCTCTCTCCTCTCTCTCTCTCTCTCTCTCTCTCTCTCTCTCTCTCTCTCTCTCTCTCTCTCTCTCTCTCTCTCTCTCTCTCTCTCTCTCTTTCTCTTTCTGCTAGCAAGCAAGCAAGGGAATAGGGAGTAATCAGGAGGGTTAGAGGGGGGAGGGGGGGAGGGCTCCAGACCCGCCCTTAACAAGCCAAGAGGCCTAAGGGACGGGGCAGATACGATCAACCAACCAATGCAGGAAAATTGTAGAGCAAATGAGCCCCGACGCGAGGACAATAGGTAAGGCTGTGGGGTTTTGAAACGGAGGCACGTGTTTAACCCTCTTATCTTCTCTCTCTCTCTCTCTCTCTCTCTCTCTCTCTCTCTCTCTCTCTCTCTCTCTCTCTCTCTCTCTCTCTCTCTCTCTCTCTCTCTTTCTTTTTTCTTTCTTTCTTTCTTTCTCTCTCACACTCACTCACTCACTCACTCACCCATTCACTCACTCACTCACTCACTCACTCTCTTTCTCTCTCACTCTCTCTCTCTCCTTCTCTTTCTCTTTCTCTTTATTTCTCTCTCTATCTATTTCTCTCTCTCTCTCTCTCTCTCTCTCTCTCTCTCTCTCTCTCTCTCTCTCTCTCTCTCTCTCTCTCTCTCTCTCTCTCTCTTTCTTTTGCTTCCTGTTGTAAGTCAGCTTTCATGTTACACAATTTTAGAGCACATTTCTGTGGGGTGAGTTGCTTGTATTCACATTTTTCTGGGTTACATGATCTTACCCAATCTTACTCCTCGCTGTATCTCTCTCTCTCTTTCCCTTTTTCCGCATTGTACGACGTTATTGAATTACTAGACGTCATGATAGGATGATAATAATAAGAGAATAAGAATATTAAGGAAGATGATGATGAAGGGGATATAGGGAGAGGAGAAATAAAGGTGGAAGAGACGGAGGAGGAGGAGGAGGAGGAATAAGGTGGTATAAGGTGGTGTATGAGGAGGAGGGGGAATGGAGAGAGAGGGTAGGAAAGAAGAGGGTGTTATTCGTTACTTGCGGGTCTTCGAGCTTTAGTCGCTAGTCGCTTGAACAGGAAGGTGAGGCAAGCATAGCAGGCGGTTGCAGTCTCCTGTTACAACCGATCGTGTCTTGGCGCTTGGTGTTGTGCAGACCACGTGGCCGTAAACACCTAGAAATGCACTGACCTTTCCTTTTTTACGTCTCTTTTCTCATTTTCTTTTCTTGCGTCTCTCTTTTACTAACTCGGGAATTTCGTTGTTGCGTTGTTGTTGTTTCCGATGCCTAGTTTTTTTCTATTGTACGCTTAGGTTAGGTTAATCTATCTAGTCTGTCGTTGGCACTTTTATTGGCAGTTTTCTAGTTTATTGACATTTCCCTCGTTTATCAACAATGTTCTCCTTACCTTCCTCTGCTCTTTTTCCATATGACGTTCCCATTAAAGGTTATTTTTCCTGATATTTGCTGAGCGTAAATATGCTTTCCCCTTCTTCATCTTGCATGTTTCGCACCGTTTAACTAGGAGAATGATTAGCATACACGTGTGTGTGTATGCGGAGAATGCAGTCTCTACGTTAATTAATAGGGGAAAAAAGTCGAAATGATATATAAACGTAATGTTTGCTGTCCTCATAATAGGACTAAGTTTTTTTTTTAATTCCTAATGTACACACCCACACAAATGTCAGTCCTTAGAGTTTGTCCAATTTTTCTTCTTGTTTTTTATCCTTCCGTAAATGCAATTCTCTTTCTCCTCCGCCCCCCTTTTCTTTTTAGAGTTCTTTATCTTCTTTCTTCGTCTATCTCCCTTTTTTTTTACCCTTCCCTTCTTATCATTTCCTTTTGCTTTTTTTCTACTTTTATATATTTTCTCCTTTCTCCTTACAGTGCCATCGCATTTTTTGTTTTGTTTTTGTTTTGTTTCTTTGTATACCTTTTGTTTTGTCAGTCTGTTTGTTCGGTCGCTTTTTTTCTTTTTTTCTCTGATTTAGGGGAATGCTAAGCACATTTGGGATATATTGTGCAGTGAATTCCTTTGCCATTCGTGAATAATTGATACTTTGGCGGAAAGGGAACTGTGCTTGGTTCCTTTCTGATTCGTCGGTCGGTTGTCTTGCGTGTTTTCTTTTTCTTTGGGTCTCTCTCTCTCTCTCTCTCTCTCTCTCTCTCTCTCTCTCTCTCTCTCTCTCTCTCTCTCTCTCTCTCTCTCTCTCTCTCTCTCTCTCTCTCTCTCTCTCTCTCTCTCTCTCTCTCTGGTCCCCTCTTCGTTATTGACAACCTTCTCCTCTTTCATTCCTCTTTGACTAGATTAATAAACCTCATCTCCGCCCTCTTTCCCTCCCTCTTTATTTGGCTCTCCGTTTCTCCCCTCTTGTTAGTAGTCTCGGGTTTTGTACTGGCTAATTGGTCTCCGGACTTCACTAGTTTGTTATTTACACGATGACCTATATATACGCCCTCTCCTAATTGAATTAAGTCGCACTGTTTACCTAGGGAGCTCCCCTCCCCCCTTTTTTTGTTTCCTCTTTTTTTTTTTGTTTCCTCTTTTTTTTGCCCCCTCTCTTTTCTCTTTCCGTCTCTTCCTCTCTCCCTGTCTCCCTCTTTCATCTCTTCTTTTCCTTCGCTCACTGCTTCCTCTTGTTTGGTGTGTTGTACGTGCGTGCGTGCTCGAGCGCGCGCGTGCGTGTGGATGGATGGATGGATGGCGATATCACCTTTAAAATGCGAAGGGGAAGTTGAAGGCAGGAAGAAGGAAAGGGTGTTGCGTTTGTAATTGATTGCCCTTCCGAATCGCTGAAGAACATCGCGATAGAGATTGGCGAATGATCAGAGAGTGTATGTGAGAGAATGTTTGAAAGCGGAGTTGCCTTCTGCTCAGTGTTTCCCTATATCTGATAAGAAGCAGAGTTCGGACGAACGAGGAAAGGAAATTCACAGCCATACAAACTTACATATACATATATATTACAAGCACAGACGCATTGACATACCCCTATACACACACATACACACACACAAACACAAACACACCACATACACCCATACCCCCCCCCCACACACACACACACACACCGAGGAGAAAGAGAGAGCAAGAGGGTGAAGCGGGGGTGGGAGGCATTGTATCACAATACACGCACGTATGCACACACTCTTACACCAGCGTATAAAATGTTGCAAGCAGCGTGGCACACCAGCTGATCGGTGCCCCCACCCTCCCCACACTCACATACACGCGGCCGGAGCAGAAAGGAGAGGGGAAGAGAGGGGAGTAGTGGACACGAGGGGAGGGAGAGAGGCGGGGTGAGCGTGCGGGAGAGAGTGGGAGAGAGCGAGAGAGCAAAGAGCAGGTCAGCAGCCGCCTTTAAAATTTTCTCTCTTCCCCTCGTGTTCCTGCTGTTCCTTCTACTTTATTATTCGCCTTTTCCCTCCTTCGTGCAGGGAAGAAGAGAGGGAAGGAGGGGGAGAGGATGGATAACAAGGAGGAGGAGGAGGAGGACGAAGAGGAAATAGAAGACGAGGGATAATTGGGGTGTGTTTGGGGGGGGAGGGTGAATTTAGGTCTTGCACCCCCCTCCCCTCCCGACTCCCTCCACCCTATTTCATAAACTCGAGTTCATTTTGTCTAGGAGGGGAGGAATATTTCTCTCTCTCTCTCTGTTTCTCTCTTTTCTCTTCTCCTCTCTCTCTCTCTTTTCTCTCTACCTCTTCTCTCCCTCTCTCGTCTCTCTCTCTCTCTCTCTCTCTCTCTCTCTCTCTCTCTCTCTCTCTCTCTCTCTCTCTCTCTCTCTCTCTCTCTCTCTCTCTCTCTCTCTCTCTCTCTTTGTGTGTGTGTGTGTGTGTGTGGGGCTCGCTCGCTCGCATGCTCTTTCCTCCACGCCTCTGAGATCCACCGCAGCATTTCCCCCTCACGTTGCGTACCCTGTCACCTTGCTATGGATTTTTATGCCTTGCACCGTGCGCTTGTCTTGCATCTTCAAGCCGTATTTATGGCCTGACTCTGGAGCGCAACCTTTATTTTTAATCTTTTCTATTATCTTTTATTTTTTCTAGTTCATTATTATTCTTTTGGGGGGGATTTTTAAAATTTTGTTTTCTCTATTTCTCTCTCATCTAATCTCATTCTCTCTCTCTCTCTCTCTCTCTCTCTCTCTCTCTCTCTCTCTCTCTCTCTCTCTCTCTCTCTCTCTCTCTCTCTCTCTCTCTCTCTCTCTCTCTCTGATGCACGCGCGCGCGTGCACACACACACACACACACACACACACACACACACACACACACACACACACACACACACACACACACACACACACACACACACACACACACGCACAATGATGTTTTTTCTTGGTAACTTTTTTTTCGTTCACCGCCTATTTCTCTCACTCTCTCTCTCTCTCTTTCGCCGGCTGGTTCCTGGAAATGCATCTCGGCTTTTTGCTTTGACAGACTCGGGGCCACTTTTGAACGGATGGAAAATAAGTATGGAATTAAGAGAAAAAGATGGATGAAGGAGGAAGAGAAGGAGAAGAAGAACGAGTGGGGGTAGAGGGGGAGGGTTAGGTAAGGGAAATGGAGTAAAAAGAGAAAGAGAAAGAAGAGAAAAGTGTGATAAAAATAGAGAAGGGGAGAAGGGAGAAGTAGGAAAATAGAGGAAGAGAAGAAGAGAAGGAAGAAAGAGAGAGGAAGATCCCAGGTGTCAACGAGTGCCGCGAGAAGGAGGTTTACAAGGCAAGGTCATGGTCTGATAAAGTGGCACTCCTCACTGCCGCCTCTTCATTCAAGCGCGGGTGGATGGGAGGAAGAAAGGAATAGAGAGAGAGAGAGAGAGAGTGGGGGAGGGAGAGAAAGAGAAAGAGAACGAGAAAGAGAAAAAAGGGATAGAGGGAGAGAAAGAGAACGAGTAAGAAGGGATGGAGGAAGAGAAAGAGAATGCGTAAGAGGGAGAAAGAGAAAGAAGAGAGAGAGAGAGAGAGAGAAGGGGAATAGGATGGGAAATGGGGAAGAGCAGAGACAAGTCGATCACAAACAATCTATTTTTCCATCTATCTATCCTCTCATTTATATATCTCCGCTCTTCCATCCTTCCATCTCTACCTCCACCCCCTTCCCCTTCCCCTCCCCCTCCCCCTCCCCCCTCCGCCCTCTGTATGACCTCGTCTCTCCTCCTCTCCCCCTCCTCTCTCCCCGAGATTCGCGAAGAGCGGAGCCGAGGCCGCATGTTGGCGTAACCCGGCCGGCCATTTTGCGTAGTGGGGGGTACCTTGAGCGGTGTGTCGTAGCAGGTTTCAGTAGCCTTCCTCCGGCTCGTGCGACTGGTTGGAGCCGGTACCTTAAATTCATCAGATAATGTGCGCCAGAGGTCACGGTGTATTGATAAATCCCCTCCTGCCCCCCCCCCCCTCTTTCCTATCTTCCCCCTTCTGCCTGCCCCCCTCACCCCATCCCTATCTCCCCCTCCGATTCTCTTCCCTCTCCTCTCCTACCTATTCTATTTTATTCTCTTCTCACGGTTCTCTTCTCCTCTTCGCTCTATTCTCTTCTCCTTTCTCAACCTCCCTTCTCTTCTCTTCTCTCCTCTCCTCTCCTCTCCTCTCCTCTCCTCTCCTCTCCTCTCCTCTCCTCTCCTCTCCTCTCCTCTCCTCTCCTCTCCTCTCCTCTCCTCTCCTTGCTCCTTCCCTCCCCTCTTCTCCATTCTCCTTTTCTCTTCCTTCTCTCTTCTTCCTACCCTTCTCTCCTCTTCATTCTCCTCCCCTTTTTCACTTACTTGCCAAATCCTCCTCTTCTTTCTTTTCTCCACCGTCATCATTATCATTATTATTATAATTATCATTTCCAGTTTACTGATTTTTAAAAATCAATTATAGGTTGTTATACGATGATATTGATGATGGTGATTATCATAAGTATTAGTACTTACTTAATGATGATAGTAATGATGATGATTGT
>NW_028234420.1:23681182-23688682 GCF_977035675.1 Penaeus japonicus
AACGGCAGCAGACGTCGAGGCAGAAGCGGCCTACAAACTTCTCAAACTTGGGCGGTGCAATTTACAGACGTTGCCAGCATCGAATTTAGTCCCTTTGTGATCCGCCCACACCTCCTAGCTCGGGGATTTAGTTTGAGCGAGCGCCTAGGCCTACGCGAGTCGAGCCTACTCCACACACGCGTCAAACGGAGCGGGCTTCGCTTCTGTAGTGATGAATAAGTACATGGATGGTTGCGCTCGTGCCTTGCTTCCTCTCTTCCTCATCATCCGGTTCCCCTCACCCACCCTCCTTCCCGCCCCCTGAGATGTTGTTGGCAACGTTGCAGGTGTGTTAACTCCCGGGGGAGCTCAGGCCGCCCGTCACCTGTAGTGTATTACTGACACGATGCTGATGAGGGGAATACATTAGTCTCCCTCATCTTCCCTTCCTCTCTTCTCTTCTCTTCTCTCCGTTTCCCTCTCGTTTTCCCTCATTCGCCATTCCACTCTCTTCCTCACGCCTTATAGGCCTATCTTCATTCTCGTCATCGTCTTCGTATTCCTTTCCCGCCGCTGCTCCTTACGTCGTCGTCTTTTACTCTCCTCCGCTTTTGGCAGGTCCTCGCCCCCCTTCCCCCCTCCCCCTCCCCCCTCCCCTCCCTTCCCTTCCCCTTGCCCTCCACCCTCCCCTCCTCTCCCCTTGTCCTCCAGTCTTTGTCTTAAGTTTACGCCGTCAAGTTTGCCTTTGTCTGTTTTTCATTCCCTTTATTTTCCTTTCTTTTCCTTTTTTTTTTCTCTTTATCGACTAACTTGCCTCGCCTTGTCTCGTTCTTCATCCTATGGTTGTTTATCAGCCCTCCGCTTTGTAAGTTTGACTCTTTATGTATCAATTCAGGGCTTTTGGCGCAGTTGGTGTTTTTGTTTATGTTCTTGCTAGCTAGCCTAAATGTATTCATATTTTGTTTTGTCTGACTTTCCTTCTTTCTTTTTTCCATTCTTTCTTTCTTTTCAAACATCCATCCATACATACACCCATACATACATACATACATATATCCATACATCCATCCATTCATCCATCCATTCATCCATCTGTCCGTCCTTCCCACGTTAAACTGTCAAGCCCTATCTATTTAACTTTTGAAAGAGAAACTTTTGAATTTCCTTTCGTTTCATTCTTTGAGACGTTTCAAAAGAAAAGTTTAATACGAACTTACAGAGTTTTTCCAAACTTTTGCTTCCCTTGTACGTCGTATATGTTTGTGTGTGTGTATGTGTATATATATATGTGTATATATATATAGATAGATAGATAGATAAGGTGATAGGTTGATAATGTTTGGCAGGAAGAGAAAGAGAGAAAGGACAAGAGCGAGCGAGAGCGTGGGCCAGGCCATTAAGTAGTGCAAGTCTCTCCTGTTATATATGTGGATAAATGTGCGTATATATAATTTAAGCTGCCGGGCGTAGGCTTACAGGAGGCTCATTAAGACGGACGCTATTTCTCAGGGATTCCTTGCAGTCGCCCCGAAGTTGGGATGCTGCTGCTGCTGCTGCTGTTAGTTGTTATCTGCTTATAAACCTGGAACTTTGGGACACCCCGTAACTTGTAGGTATAAGCCATAAAGTTTGGACGATGCCGCGGCGACCTGATGTAGGTTTTACGCTTTGATCTGCGGTGAGAGAGAGAGAGAGAGAGAGAGAGAGAGAGAGAGAGAGAGAGAGAGAGAGAGAGAGAGAGAGAGAGAGAGAGGGAGAGAGAGAGGGGGGGGGGAGGGGGTAGAGGGAATGACAGAACGGAAAAAATATAGAAAAGGTAAGGAGATTGGAAGCCTTGACTCCTATAGGCCTAGACTCTCTAAAGAGGCACGCAAGGCCCGTTAGACCTAGTTTGATGGCTGACGGTTGACGGTTGCTCCTGCCGGCTATATTAACCTGTCGCAACCGAGCCTTTAATGTCAACCCAACCAAAGATTAGGCAACCACGCCGCGTGTTCCCATAGGTTTAATGTCGTGCGTCATGTTTATGATCACGGGAATGGTAAATGTTTGTCATTTATTTTAATCCGCTTTTCATGTCATGGTAATTCGTTTGGCTGATATTCCCTGGCCGGACGCTCCCGTGCCCCGTGGCTACTTTTTTCTTGCGAATACTGCTTGCTCGTGCATGCGGGTCTACTACACGCATTTCTCTTCACAACACAACCGTCTGAGGGGAAAAGAGGAAAGTAGGGAAGACACAAGGATGGAATAGGGGGAGGGGGGCATAGGGAAGACACAGGGGGAAGGGGGGTATAGAGTAGACGCGGCCCCATAGGCTCCCTTACTCTGTATCCGCAATAATCTGTCTTGCTCCGGTGCAACTTGGCGCAAATCCGCTCAAGATAATCTCCCCAGCTACAAATTGGCAAAGCGGCCGCCAACAACAGCTCCATTATTCATCCCCGTCTTAAGCATTACTTCAGATGACCTGAGAAGAAAGGCTATTTTAGGTCATGATGTAGAAGGATATGAAGCTATGAAAATGGCCAGGATAACGAGTACCTTATGGTAAGGGGGGGAGGATATGGAGTAAAAAATCGTTTATTTTGGCGGCCTTTGTCCACGGTATCCCAAGGCGGGGTGTATGGTAGAATCAGTAGGGGGAATATGTATGCCTGTGATATCTGAATGGAATTACAGTTAGACGTTTGAATAACGGAAAGTAGTATGGATAATTGAATAGGCAAACGGGCGAATGCATTATTGAATAGAGAGTAATTGGGCGACGTTTCTCGGAATTATGAATGGAAAGAGTGTAAAGCCGCACGCAGTCGAGTAAACCCGCCTGAGGACACGCCTAGGACACGTTTACGACGCCACTCAAGACGTTGGCCTGAAGGAGTCCGAGGCATTGCCCTGGACGGAGTGTTTTCCTGGCGAGGAGTAAAGTAATGCTCGGCGGCCAGGGCAAAGGTCAAGGTCGCGGGTGATGGCGGAAGGGTAGAGATTCGC
This sequence comes from Penaeus japonicus, assembly GCF_977035675.1. NCBI lineage: Eukaryota > Metazoa > Arthropoda > Malacostraca > Decapoda > Penaeidae > Penaeus > Penaeus japonicus. The sequence goes on from NW_028234420.1 coordinate 23,684,156, forward strand.
TTATTGGGCAGCGGTTTGCGGAGCATACTCTTCGGGTTGTAATGTTTTTTTTCTCCTTTTTTTCTTTATGATTTATTCTAGACTTCCTTTCATACCTCTATGTCCCCCACCCACTCACCTTTCCTCCTAGTCCCGCTCCCCTCACCCCCTCTTCCTCGCTCCCGCCCCCTTTTCCCCTCCCCCGTTGGTGCATCCACATCATCTTTACCTTGGCACGTGTTTCCCCCTTCTCGCCCCTCGCCTCCCCCCCCCCTCGCGCATCGTCTTGGAGTGAAAGGGGTCGAGGCCATGTTTTGGTGTTGCGTCACTATTTTTTGCAGTGTTGTTTACCTCAGGCAGGGTTAGGGGCAGATAGGGAAAGAGTGGGAGAGAAAGAGAGGAAGAGAGAAGGAGAAAAGGAGAGAAAGAGAAAGAAAGAGACGATATATTCTTTCTCCCTCTCCTTTAACTTTAACACTTTAATATTTTCTCTCTCTGGCTTGTTATAGATGGTAGGCCCAGATAAACACGAGTAGCTGCGGGGCTGCCTTTTTCATGAGTGGCGCAGTGACGCGTTCAAGGGTTTCCCCTCATTTGTAGCGTCATCGCTCTATGACGTCATAGGCCACCCACGGCAAAGAGGCGCGCATGCATTCTTAAAACACGTAAAGACACAGACACCCACACTCACACCCACACACACACACACACACTGATATTCTCTCTCTCTCTCCCTCTCTCTCTCTCTCTCTCTCTCTCTCTCTCTCTCTCTCTCTCTCTCTCTCTCTCTCTCTCTCTCTCTCTCTCTCTCTCTCTCCCTCTCTCTCTCCCTCTCCCTCTCCCTCTCCCTCTCCCTCTCCCTCTCCCTCTCCCTCTCCCTCTCCCCCTCCCTCTCTCACCCACTCAATGCACCATAGAAAGAAAGAAAGAAAGAAAAAAAAACTATCTCCGCGTTTTCTTTGAACTACGGCCGATGTTTACTCGAGGAGTTTTTACTGTAGTAAGGTGTGCCGCCATTTAATACCACGCTATTAAAGTAGATCTTGAGAAGCCACGACTTGCGCTCGAGGTTAAAAAAAAAAAAAATTCTTTGGCTGCTCAAGCGAGTTCAAAAAGCGTCGGAAGGCTTTTCTTTGCTTGTGGTATGAAGATTTATTTTCGCCTCTGCGGTTATGGGAATTAGGGCCTTATTGTGTCCCGACACGCGGGAAAGTGAGACTGGAGCTAAAGTGTACATTAAATCTGCCGCCCACGCACGCTGTTGCCGGGGGGGGAGGGGGCGCAAGTGCCCCTCGGGATCCGGTAGGGGGAGGGGGAGAAACGGCTCACCCCCCCACCTCTTTCTCAGGCACGGAAATGAGGTGTTGTTTATATTGTGTGTCGTGACGTCAGGTAGAGGAAGAGAGCGCGCGCGCGCCTACACGCCCGCCCTCGGGAGTATAATTCAAAGCGGGAGAATTAATGGAGTGGGAACCCGACACCCCATAAAGTCCATGCAAGCAACAGCTATTCCCCGTGCCCCCTTCCTCCCCCTACCCCCGGGGCGCCGTCGACCTCAAACAAATTATCATAATTCTCATGCATGCCACTACGATCACGGGCTTTATCAGCGTTAAGGCATCGTAATGGTCATGCACCCTTAAAGCCCCTTCATAAGTCGACGTGCCTGTCATGAAGGGAGTGCCGCGCCGCCGCCCCCGACCTTCCTTCCTTCCTTCTTTCTTGCACTCTTTCCCTTCATTTTTCTAGTCCCAGATGGGCGTAACGCATGGAAGGAGAGTTTGGTCTCTGTCTTCAAGGGCTTCGTGCTGTAGAGAATGTTCCCCCAAAGGACATGGGTGGGTGTCTGTATTTTCTCTTTTTTCTTCTTCTTGTGTGATTTTCTGTCATAGCGATAAGAATGTTCCTTTAGCCGTCGAGCAGCTAATAGAAGACTGCGTGTCAGAGATTGGTATTTTGACCGTACTTTAGAGCTCAAAGCAGGACTAATTTGCATGGACGTTTCGTTGTATGTTTACACAGAGCTGAGGAGCTTCTGATGTGGGAATGGTTAAGGAGGAAGGGGAGAGGGAGGGGAGGGGAGGGATAGAGCTGAGATTAGTTTTATGGGGAATGCTCAGCGTAGGAAAGGGAGGGGAAAAGGACATTCAAGAAAGATTTTATCTCGACTTGACCTAGAGCTGCTTTCCACCTCCTCCGCTCCTGTGATGTGCAGCCTCGTTTCTTTCTCTGGAACGAAGCAGGCGGGTTGCCGGGCGCTCGACGCCATGAGTGGTGATCTCTTGGACCGGTTCTGATTGCTTGGCTCTCGGCTATCGGCTCTCGGCTCCCCCCTCGCCAGAAGTGCATGTCTCATCTAAGCCATCGCGGCGTGGCGCAGTCCCCTCTCACGCCGCTCCAGACGCCGGCGAGAGAGCTACGTGCATAGCCATTTTGCGATGCGATGCGAGAGCGAAGGAGGAGGAGAAGAGAAGGATATAGCCCCAGTCAGTCAGTCTTCCGTGCTGTTGTGTTTTTGAACAAGCATCTCCGCTCGAGTTCCCCTCGAGGACGTGCACATTGTCGTGTTGAAACTCGCTGCATCTCCTCTTCCTCCCCCAGATTGCACACTTGTGCATGCATGCACCGCCGCCCGAGTATTTGTGCATGCACCTTGTTATCAGAACTTTCCGCCCGTAAAATTAACTAAATTACCCTTATAATTAACCCGAAAGCACCGTTGGTTAATGAGTTTTTTAGATTTTTAAAGATTTATATAATCTAAAATCTCTCTCAAGTGATGATAAACCAAATTTCAAACGATTCGTCCGCACGGAAGGAAGCTCGGCGCTCGTAGGCGGCGAAGAAGAGGTCGGCTTTAAGTCCATACGTAGGCTTCGCGGGAGTCTCATTAGAGCGAAGGCCTTCTCTGCGACCGAGTGAGGCTGCGGCGTTTGGCGCAGGCGGCACGTGGCAGATGCTCGTCGCGAACAAAAATAACGACCCTAGGAATGATCTAGCTTCCCCGGAATGACGTTTTAAGCATCTGGTTGTTGTAAGCGGGGTCTTTAAAGCCGTAGGTAGCAGCAACAGCAGCAGCGTGCTGTTCCTCTAGGAAGTTCCTTATTTGGACGATCCGTGTTTCTTATTTCTTAGTCCGACCTTGCCTCTCCCCCCCCCCCTCCTCGGCAGCTTCTGGCGGACGGAAGAGGAAGAGGAGAGTGGATCTCGAGAAAGCGTCAAGATGCTCCGTGCTTGTTGCTAGGTAAACAAACGCAAGACGAGAGCGAGAGTGTGTAGGCGTGGGTGGAGTGCAGGCAGCAACTATTAGCGGCCTGCGTTAGAATTTTGCCTTTCGCTTTTGCCATTCAAAACTATTTCCACGTTGGCTTTTGTATGCCAGGCGAGGCAGAGACGCGTGTGCGGTGGGCGGGCAGGCGGGGGCTAAGTTTGCCGTTCATGAACTATAAAGAAAATTAAACAAGTTTCGTTGATATTGTCATTCTTGTTAAGTTCTTTTTATGGACACCAAAGCGTTGTAATCTCTCAAATGACGCCCTAGCTTCACATGGAATTTAAAAAAGGTCAGAGCTGAATCGTATGCGTAAGAGCTCTATGGAGACTTCGCATAAGGTCGAGAATGCGCGGCGGGGGCAGGCGCTTGCTCTTTCCGTTGAAAGGTTGCACCCCCCTCCCCTTCCCTTCCCTCCTACCCCGTGCCCGCTTTCATGCTTTCCGCTTTATGTATTTGTACATCACAATCAGAGAGCGTTTTCGCGAACCATCCATCCATCTCGTCTATTTTGTTTCGACCGAGGGATAAATGTAATAAAACACCGGGAGAGATTCGATAACGCTAAAGAATTTGATACTACTTTCGATCGCCTAATTTAACAGGATCAAGTTGCCTTTAAGCCCACGGATGCCTACGTGCCTAGAGGTAGCCCCGGCAGTATGCATGCCTTTTGGGTCCTTTTTTTTATTTCATTTTTGATTCGTCAGAACATTCCCTTTCTCACGTGCACGGGGCATTGATTTTTGTTTGTTTCTGTGTGAGGTACGTGTAAAGACCGGAATGCAATATGATGTTTCTTGCAAGTCTATTGACCTTTTGCAATAGTACATTCAGCCTGTCCTTTGTTTACTCGCGAGAGTGAATGGCGTATGGAGAATAGAGTATGGTGTTTCCCTAATTTTTTGTTCTGAGATTAATATGACCCTTAAGTCCTGTACATATAAGAATGAAAGTGCATTAAAATTTATTTTTCATTTCTTTTTTTATTTTTCACTTTTTCTCTTGTTTTATTTCACGCACCGAGAACCAGGCTCGTAAGCGCATCCCCTCAGAGGGTCGATTCCCCTCGAACCTACGGCGCTATAATGAACCTTGTGCTTCCTGCCTTTAAGGGCCAAAATGCACTGTGAATTATTAATGATATGAAGCCTTAGAGACCATTGCGACGTTGCCAAGCGGTAGGATGAGGAAAAATGTCCCATATTGATTTTTTCAGTTTAAACTCCGCCTGTTACGCAGAGGAGTTTGGTCAATTGCTTACTTACGCTGTTCGT
>NW_028234420.1:23698682-23748682 GCF_977035675.1 Penaeus japonicus
TGTTTTTTCATAACTTTTAGTTTTAGATGTTTATTTTCCTATTTATTGATTTACATTTTTTTTTACAAAGAGCGAAATTCGGAATTTAATCAGTGACTTTGCCGGGAACACTGATAGCAAGCTTGTTAAACTTGTTAATTAATATTGATCAGTACGGGATTCATGTCACACTGGTGCGTAAACGTTTTTGTTATATCATTATTACTATTATTATTACAATTGACAAAGTTGATTAATTATGCCGATCGGAATCAGTGATACGAAAAAAATCACTTCAATATCGTATCCTCGCTTAAGTAAGTGATCATATTTCAAGTAAGTAGAATTGCAGAGATCCAACACAAATTGCGTGCATATCAAACTTTGAGAAGCGTTACAACGCCACAACAAGTAAAACTGCGTATTTTCTAATGGCCTTGATACATGCGCAGTATTTTCACACACACACACACACACACACACACACACACACACACACACACACACACACACACACACACACACACACACACACACACACACACACACACACACACACACACACACACACATACACACTAGTTTTCTTTCCTATGTTCTCCCATCCTTTCTCGTTTTATTCGCCGCGCGCTGTTACGCATCTAAGGGGCGTATACTTGTCCCAAATTGGGCTTCACGCCGCCCAGCGGTGTCGGGCGCGGGGCCAAAGAGGAGCTCGACGCCGAATAAATGCACACTGCCAATGTAAAGTCGGATTATTGGATAATGAGAGGTCGCGGCGGTTTAGTCGATAATCGATCTGGTACATCTGTCACGAACGGTCGGTCAGCTGACTAGGTTGCAGGTCGCATGCACGGCCGTTCTTAATGGATCCGGATTAACGGGGAAACGCATGCATGCACACTCGGCGTTCGCGTGACGTGGGCCGCTCTCTGCGCATTCAGATTAACAGATGGGAGAGGAAGGCGCGAGGGAAGCTCGTCTGTTTTTTTTACTTCCAAGATTTATGTCTAGAAATTTGCCGAATTCATCGTTTGGTGGTTGGGAAGGATTCGCCGCGGGACGAATTTGACGTTGACACGCATGTCAACTTGAAGAGGCATGACAGTCCGACTCGCTAGAGAGTTATGACACCCCCCCTGCCCCCACCCACGCATAGCTCTTGCTTCCTCCCCTCCTATCCTCTGCCCCTGCCCTTTCCCCTGCCCCTTCCCCGCCCTCAAAGCCCCTCACGAATGCATGCCGTGTCACACCCCAATTAGAAAATGCGCGAATGATCACATACATTATGCACGACACAGGGCGCGGTGTAGGTGTCCGTGTGTGAGCTGTCGCTCCCCCCTCCCCCCCCCCGCCTTGAGGAAGCCTCGGCTGCTGCGATGGCTCCGACAGACGGATTTACGCAATGTATGTATGTCAATGTATGAAATAAAAAACGTTAATTACGAACCCGCTCACAGGAACGTACGGACGCCCCTAGGTCTATCGCCAGAAAGTAAACGAGTGTCGGGTTGTGTCCAAAACATTACGCAACTCGATTAAGTGCCACCGCCGCGCCGTCAGGGGAGGAAAGGAAGAGGGGCATCAGGAGAACACACACAAACACAAGAACACGAGTTCTGTGTCTGACAAATTCCAAACTTTCCTGTCCTCACCTTCGATGTCTTAAGTTTTTCTCTTGCTGCCCGTCCCGCTCGGGGGATTAATACTCTCTGGTCGTTAAGGTCGACACTCCTACCTTTTGGAGCTTTTGACGTCGAACGTATGTCATCCCTAGGGTTTCGCTCGCTCGCCTCCCAACCTCCCCCCTACGCCCTCCTTCCTTTCCTTCCCTTCGCCCCCTCCCCCTTCTCTCTACCCCTCCCCCCTCCCCTTGACTTTTTCTTTAGCTCGTTGTGTAACTTTCTTATGAGACGAGTTCCGCGAATTACGCCTTTGAAGTCACTCCTTGGCTTTTATTAATTTTCGGGAGGAAGCCAAGAGTGGCGGGGGTATTAGAGCCGGATTTTCTCTTTCTTCTGTCTCCCTCTCCGTCTCTCTTATATTTCTTTATTCCGCCCTCAACACCCCCCCCCTCACCCCCTTCTCGATTGGTCTCTCTTTCTCTCTCTCTCTCTCTCTCTCTCTCTCTCTCTCTCTCTCTCTCTCTCTCTCTCTCTCTCTCTCTCTCTCTCTCTCTCTCTCTCTCTCTCTCTCTCTTTTTCCTTTTTTCTTCACCATTTTTTCTTTCTGCTGCTCCTTCTTCTTCTTCTTCTTCTTCTTCTTCTTCTTCTTCTTCTTCTTCTTCTTCTTCTTCTCCTCCTCCTCCTCCTCCTCCTCCTCCTCTTCCTCCTCCTCTTCCTCCCCCTTCTTCTTCTCGTTCTTCTTCTCGTTCTTCTTCTCCTCCTCCTCCTCCTCTTCTTCCTCTTCCTCTTCCTCTTCTTCCTCCTCTTGCTCCTCCTTGCCACCCTTATCAACCGCGTTAATGATATCCCTCGAAACCGTCTATTGGTTTTGGAAACTTTTCACTGTGTTGTGGAATCCAGAAAGGGCGACACTCGACGTTGTGTTTTAAAACATTGGTTTCTCTGATTTATCCCTTTGTACTGAGAGGGAGAGAGAAAGAGAGAGAGAGAGAGAGAGAGAGAGAGAGAGAGAGAGAGAGAGAGAGAGAGAGAGAGAGAGAGAGAGAGAGAGAGAGAGAGAGAGAGAGAGCGAGAGAGAGAGAGCTCCAAATATGATATCCTCGGGTCTGAATATTTTCACTTGGATCGCATCTCCCAACTTCTGGATTATCGCATGCAGCACAAGGGGTTTCTGATGCGGGCGGGGTTGGGGGGGAGGGGAATGTTACATTCCGCCGAGATGATTCTATAGGTGTATATTTATTTTATCTTTATTTCTTACTTGCTCTTCTTGAAATGTAGTCTGGTGGGTTGTGTGTGCGTGTGTTTACATCTTTATTTCCATCTATATTTATCAATAGTTGAATGAAACATCCCCACTCTGCGTTTTATGTAAGCATCAGTAGACACCGAAAACCCCCTGTAGGCCTATCCATATTTTTCATTCCACTCTCTTCATCGCGGCCAACTAATGACACATTTTTTTCAAATTTCCTCTTTTTAATCGGCCTTTATTACTTCGGCCATCTCCCATCGAATCCAATTAAATTAGAGTGTTATTGGTCGTGTAAATATGCGAGCGTCATCCAACCGAGCGACCGAGGACCAGGCGTCTTCGCGGGCAAATGCGCACTTTTTTTCGCAGGGTTTTATCTTGGCGTCGCTTTGATCCGTCTTACTTGAGGATGGAGGGGGGAAAAATTAAAATTAGCCGTCGCCAAATTATCAAACGGTTTGGGGTTCCGTTTTTAGGATCTTTTTTTATCGCTGGTATTCTTGGTGGGGTTGTATTAATTGTGATATCTTTTGTGGGATGGTTATCATTTTTAAGTTGAAGCAGATATGCATCATGTACTTAGAGGCATTGATGGTTTTCGTCCGGTTGAGATAACCGACATCAGTGGATGGTTATCGATCTATCGAAGCAATCCTAGAATTGTGATCACTCGCTTCCGCAAAGCATCGCTCGGGGAAAGTGTCATTGCTCGAGGAAACTCGTTTGACCGAAGAAATACAAAAGAAAGTCGCTTTGCTGTCAGGTCGAGCCCATTGGCCACTAACAAGGCCCAGAATGAGTCTGCCGAGACCCCCCCCCCCTCTCTCTCTCTCTCCCAATCATCCTCCATCCCCTCCTTAGTCACCCCCATCCCTCCCCCCTCCCATCTCCGAAGACACCATCTCTGGAGACTATCGAAGCTCCGGTGTTTACTTATCATTTCTATGATTTATGGAGCTGTTCAGATGGAAATTCTCTCGGCGGCGGTCGCGATAAATATGCTAATGAATTGCTCGAGATTTTGTGTGCGTGCATGTTCGTGTGTGCGTGTGCTGGCGCGCGCGTGAATTCGTAACTTTGGAACACACAACGACAGAGAGAGAGAGAGAGAGAGAGAGAGAGAGAGAGAGAGAGAGAGAGAGAGAGAGAGAGAGAGAGAGAGAGAGAGAGAGAGAGAGAATTGTTTTGCAGCGGTGTTAGGCCTATTTTTAGAATGTGTGTGACAGCACCACTTCCTTCGTTAGTCTGCGGACACTATCACCTTTTCTTGAAATTTGTTTGAGATTTCCTTCCTTCTCCACTCTGCCCCCTCCCCCCCTGCCAGGGTGAAGGATGGGTGCCATTATCCTCCCCCCTTAATATTTTCGACAAACACAGTAATGCTAAACCAGAGTGACAACGAACGGGTGACAGCAGCTGCATACCGGTCTTACTGCACCCCTTACCTATTGCTATAACCTCCGTCTTCTTACTATACCCCCCCCCCGCTTCTTCCTTTTGCTACACCTCTCCCCTTACCCTGCACTGCTTATTCCTCTTCTCCGTTAATATCTTTCAAGAATATTTTTCATGAATCACTTGGCGAGAATGAGAGAGAGAGAGAGAGAGAGAGAGAGAGAGAGAGAGAGAGAGAGAGAGAGAGAGAGAGAGAGAGAGAGAGAGAGAAAGAGAAATACTTGAAGATAATCTAAGATTCCTGCAATGGAAGTAAGGGAGAAAATCAGCCGCGAAGTGCTGTTCTCGTGGACGGTGCCGCCATGACGTCATAGCACGTAACTCTGGCACATGTTCCCCCCCCTCTCCCCCTCCCCCCTACCACCTCACTCGCATTCCCCATGCTGAGTCAGTGGAGAGTCACCAGAGTCATTGCCTCTGCAGGGGGTCTTGCATTAGTGTTGGGACGACGGGATATGGTGTGTGAGTGTGTGTGAATCGGCACACGCACATACATGCACACACACACACACACACACACACACACACACACACACACACACACACACACACACACACACACACACACACACACACACACACACACACACACACACACACACACTTCTACACCCTCTCTCTCTCTCTCTCTCTTTCTCTCTCTCTCTCTCTCTCGCTCTCTTTCCGGAGGTCTTGGCTTGCATCTTGTCGGATTCTTAGTGAATCAACCGCGGGAGAGGAGATCAAAGACCCTCATTCTTTTGCTTGTTTGTTTACCTCTCCCCTCTTCGTTCTTTAGTTATTTTCTTTTTTATGATTCTCTCTCTCTCTCTCTCTCTCTCTCTCTCTCTCTCTCTCTCTCTCTCTCTCTCTCTCTCTCTCTCTCTCTCTCTCTCTCTCTCTCTCTCTCTCTCTCTCCTTCTCTCTCCCTCTCTCAACTCGTATTTGTTACTGTATAGAATGTATACATGTCTTCGTCTTTGATGTCTTATCCCTTGAAATACATCTCCCCCCATTCTCTCTCTCTCTCTCTCTCTCTCTCTCTCTCTCTCTCTCTCTCTCTCTCTCTCTCTCTCTCTCTCTCTCTCTCTCACCCAAGGCGCCGAGCAGTCTGAGAAGTCTAGCAGCGTCCACCCACTTCCCCTCTTCCCATCTCCCCTCTGTCTCCCCACCAGCGGCCAGTCTTGCTGTGGGTCTCCCCTCATCCAGACGGGGCCAGCCCAACTCTCACCGCCGCCGCCGCCACACTTCCACCACCAGCAGCCGCGTCCCAGGGCCTCTCACTCTCACTCACTCACTCACTCGCGGACTCGCTCGCTCCCGTAGTCGACGCTCTCCCTCGCCTCTCCCCGCTTACGCCCGCCCGCCCGCCCGCCCGCCGCCGTCGTTCTGTGAATGGCAGCCGTATACTGAAACAAACGTCACTCTTAACGTGCGCTGCCATAACCGGCTATTTCAAGGCGTAGTGTCGACCGGTTTTGTTTTGGTGTGGCGATCGCCCGTACTATTTGTTCGCTTTTTTGGGGGTTGTGTGATAATCTAATTTTAGAGAATGAAAGGGAGATGGAGAGAGAGGAGGAGTTAGATGTTTTAACTTTGTTCTTTCGATTCGTTTACGGCCTGTGATCAAGAAGTGATATGAGAAGAGGCGCGGATGCCCGTCTCCTCACTATATTTTTCTTGAAGTATCGGGATCCACGTCTTGGAAAATCTGTGGATGACACTTTTCGACCGCGGATCCACAAATATTTTTTCACGAAGATAAGGAAGAAAATGTTTTTGGGGGTGAACACACACAATCTCCCTAAGTGAAGTGATACACTGAGTGCCTTTGATAAGCTGAATTGTCGAGAGGACGAGAGGACACCAACCTCACAGCCGCGGCGACCGTTAGCCTCTGCTAGTGGCACCCGTGGCACAGTCAAGACTTGGCCTACTAGTGCAGAGAGAGAAAAAGAAAGAGCGAGTGAAGGATCCAGAGCTCCCGGCGTGGGGGTAGAGAGGAAAGGAGAAGAGAGGAGAGGGCCGCGGGGGTGCCTAAAGGATCAACAGGTGGCACTCCTCGCGCAGGAAGTTTATGTGGCCCTGGCCGGCCCCTCCTGCACCGCCAGGAGAGTGCCATCTGTCACTCCCGTCTAACAACTGTCCGCGCTCCGTCCGCAGCCACGCCAAGATGCGGTCCCTATTCGATAGGTATTTGCAAGCCACGTTTCTTATGGGCTGGCCAGTGGGCGCGCACGGCCGCCCTTCGTTACAGGCAGACCTACTCCGCAACTTTGTGTGTGCGTGTGCTTATGTGTGTGTGTGTGTGTGTGTGTGTGTGTGTGTGTGTGTGTGTGTGTGTGTGTGTGTGTGTGTGTGTGTGTGTGTGTGTGTGTGTGTGTGTGTGTGTGTGTGTGTGTGTTTGTATGTGTATGTTTGTGTGTGTGTGTGTGTGTGTGTGTGTGTGTGTGTGTGTGTGTGTGTGTGTGTGTGTGTGTGTGTGTGTGTGTGTGTGTGTGTGTGTGTGTGTGTGTGTGTGTGTGTGTGTGTGTGTGTGTGTGTGTTTGGGATTTTCTGATTCGCGTGAAATATAAACATTAAACAGACAGAAACTAAAATGAATCAGCCGTCCTAAGACCCGCTTCCTGAGGCTTCCCTGTGCGACTAACAATGAATGGTGAAACGATAGAGGATGTTCCTATTTTAGATCCTTATAGTTTTCCCCTTAATTGGGGGACAAGATGCTATTATCGATTAGTTTAGAATGCAAAGACGAGTCTTCTAAGACTCAAAGATACTCGTGCCGACCGCTGACGACCAGAAGCCTCGCCACCTCACAAGTACTTGAGTCGCAGACAGTGATGGAACTGAAGTGAGCCTCAGGTTTTAAACAGGAAATTGTTCCGAGTTGATGTAACGTGACGTTGAAGCGACAGCCTCGGCGAGTGCGTTGCATGTGGCAAGGCAGGCGACGCGCGGAGCCGTGTTATGCAGATGATGATCTTCATGGCTGTTCATTTCCTGGAAGACGGCAGCGGTTCGGACGCGTGCGATATGCGAGACGGTCTTCGCTCTTCTTTTCCTGGGAATGCCAACTCGAGGATGAATTAGGGCGGTCTACTTTCACAGCTGAGCTCTCCATTTGTTAAGTTTTGTATTGCATGATTGCACTACGACAAGAAAAAGAAAAAAATGGTGTCCTTTAAACTTGTGAATAACGTGTTTGGGATTGTTAGATCTCAGGATACTTGTCATCAATTTTATGCAGCGGCTGTGTTGTGATATCGCTCGCTGCCTCTTTAATGTATGGCATCCGTCACCCTATCGGATTAACAGCGGCGAAATTTGCCATCGGCATTGATTTCGCAGTAGCGGCGGTCGGCCCCTTTTCAGCGCTGAGTATCTGGCTTTCCCCACGACCCAGCAAGGATGACCAACGTTTGCGCGCGTGTGCATTTGCGCGCGTGTGCGTTTGCGCGCGGCTTCTGCTGATACGTGTTTGCGTGCTTTTTTCTTTACACATATTTTAGTAGTAGTCTCTATCGGCTGCATAAGTGACTGCATCATACGAGGTCCACTGGGCTTGCCTCTTATCTGCCGGAAATTGGTGATTGTGTACATAGGGATGGTGGCGCAGGTTCAAGTAATTTATGTGTAGTGCGTATCAGTGCAGCGGCCGCGGCTGGGAGACTTGTTTAGGCTAGCTTGTGAAGTATAGTGGGGGGTGGGGGATCGTGTGTGTGTGTGTGTGTGTGTGTGTGTGTGTGTGTGTGTGTGTGTGTGTGTGTGTGTGTGTGTGTGTGTGTGTGTGTGTGTGTGTGTGTGTGTGTGTGTGTGTGTGTGTGTGTGTGTGTGTGTGTGTGTGTGTGTGTTATCTCGAGTATTTGGAGAACTCATGCTCTTGCTCTTATTGTGGGATTTCCAATTCTTCATATTATATACCCTAACTGGTTTTACATGCTGATATCTAGAGTTTCCTTTTATTTTGTGGCCCTTCATATTCATTGGTTTCTGTTTTTTGTGTTTGTTTGTTTACCTTTCCTTTCATTGTTCCTTGCAGTCCACATGCTCACTGCCCCCTCCTCACCCTCCTCACTTAGGATGTTTAATTATCTTTGCCAAAGTCGTAATACTTTCCCCGCCCCGTTCAGCGCAGGCGCGGCGTGGCGCTGGCGTTGTCCCCTTCGTTTCGTGAGCGATGATTTCCGCTGCTGTACCTTGCTGACCCTTTTCTAATGACATATTTTTCTTCGTTGCAGATGTAGTGTTCGTGTTGGTATGAGCTCGGTGCCAGGGGTGAGCCACGCCCACACCGAGGCCGCCCACTCCGCCCACCACCACCACCACCACCACCACCACAGCGCCCGCCCATTCCAGCCGTACAACTGCCTGCCGGAGACGATGGAGCTGGGCGAGGGCTTAACGGGTCGTCTGCTGGACACCCACAACCTGCTCTTCGGGGACGGCTACTCCGACACGCTGTCTTCGCGTCTCGTCGGCGCCGACGGAAACAGCGCCTACCGCCCCTGGGAAGCGGACCACCCGGCGGATCACCGCCAGCCCGACCACAGACTGCACCCGCTAGCGGTCTCGTCGGCGCCCATCCAGGTTCTCACGCATACGCCGGCAGTGCCGACGGCGTCGAACCAGATGTCACACTATGGCCACACGATGCCCACGTACAGCGACTCCTTCGGGGCGGGACCTCCTGCCCACCACGTGCCGCCCCAGCATCCTGTGCCACACAAGCTGCCGCCCTTCGCTGCCTTCAGCCCGGACCGCAGCGTAGGCAGCACCACGCCCTCGCCGCTGCCCTCCTTCAACACGCTGCCGTCGCCGCACTCGCGTTACCCGCTGGTGCCGGCGCCCGTGCAGGCCAGGGAGATCCCCACCATCCAGCAGCAGATGATGGACGAGCGCCACATCCGCATGTTCGAGTCGCCGCAGGGCAGCGACCCTGCGCCCTCATCCACCACGCCCGCGCAGGCCTCCCCCAACACACAGCCGCCCACCGGCTCCGGTGGAAGCGGCAGCAGCTGCAGCAGTGGCAGCAGTAGCAGTAACAATAGCAACAACAACAACAACGGCCCCCAGCAGCAGCAGGGGCAGCAGTCCGGATCCTACGATAACAGCCCCTCGTTGCTGCGGCTCGAAGGGTCAGTTCGCGTGGGCGTGAAGCGGGCGGGTCGAGCGGGCTCCCTCGAGAGCTCGGAGAGCGACGCGTCCGTCTCGGGCACGGAGAACAGCGGCCAGGTGTCCAGCGTGTCCTCCACCGCCGTCAACAACTCCGATGCCTCCAACACCCCAGCCGGCATGGGCGCCTCCGCCTCCGTGCCGTGCTCCGAAGGGGGATTCCGCCCCCCGCCTCCCCAGCAGCCACCTCCGCCGCAGGACGATCCGCCTGAAAAGCCTGTCAAGAAAAAGCGGAAAAGATGCGGCGACTGCGTCGGTTGCCAGCGGAAGGACAACTGCGGCGACTGCGCTCCGTGCAGGAACGACAAATCTCACCAGATCTGCAAGATGCGACGATGCGACAAACTCACCGAGAAGCGGGTAAGTACCCACTGTAGCTGTAGTGGAAGCAATCGCCTTCATAGTCTGTTGACGCTTCGAATTAGTTCCCAGATCCAAGTGTGTTGCAAAGACCGGTGTTGAGCATCCCCGGAACAATTAAGCATAGAGGGTTACATGCGTCCCTGTTAATCATAGCGACTAAAGAGAGCTCAGTACTAAGGATCGAATGATTACGTCACTGCCTCTTTCACAACCACGCTAGCTTATGTTTAACCAAGGCAGATAAGATAAAAGAGCAGTGAGAAGAGGAAGAGATAGAGATGGCAAGGTTAATTTTCTTTTTGCGACCATGATCAATCAGATTAGAGATGCAAGCGTATAAACACATTTGCTTGCGTACAAACATTTACTCTCTATGCAAACACGAAAGGTCTCTCTTGACCATGCGGAACACCCCAAGCATGCACTCATTTACACGCATAGGTTTACGTAGGAAAGGAGAGAGACGAGGAAAGCGAGAACGGAGGAACAAGGACGCGCATCCTCCATGGTCCGAGAGGGAGCAAGACCCTGGCAGCACAGGTGTTATGGCGGTGACTCAGAGTAAACCGCCTCGCTGGCCGGCTAGGTGGGTTAGATACCTTACGCAATGAACCGTTACGCTCTTCTTGAGAATGTTGTCGTTACCGAACCTGATTAGAGAACACCTCAGCGGGCGGCTCCTCCCCCTGGCACCCTCCCCGCCCCCGCCACGGACAGGAGTGGCCTTGTCGAAGACTGTTGGCACTCACATCAAGGCATTGTTGCTCGAGCAAGCACACCTGCGCATGGGCTCCTTGAGATGCCCACCCCCCCTCCCGCCCTTGAAGTACCTGGGCGCCGCCGCGTGGGTGCAGTGATGAGGAAGCCCTTGTGAGGTCTCGGTGAATCAGCCGGGCCTCGGGAGGGGGTGACCCAGGGCGTGAGGGCCGCCCTTGTGCTGGGGCCGCCGTGAGTCATCCCTGGGTATCCTTGTGACTCACGGAGGACGAGGAACAGCAAGACAGGAGCAGGACTGTTGCTGGGGTGGGGGGTGGGGGTGGGGGGATTAAGGGGGAAGGGAGTGGAAGAGTGTCGGAGGAAACAGTGGCCGGTGATCAAGGGCGGGATTTTGCACATGCAAATATTCAATGTATAGGTTATACAGGGTATCATATATATGGGAATATGTATATGTAAATGTGTGTGTGTGTGTATATATATATATATATATATATATATATATATATATATATATATATATATATATATATATATACTTATTACCATAATATATAATATTTTTATATATATTGAATTATTTACTCATATCATTTTACAATGTGTATATATTTTTGTTCCTCTTTTGTGCCCGGAAAGATCATTCGATGTTACATTGTGCTTGATCTTCGCCCGCCAAACCGCAAATATAAGGGATTAAGGAATTATAGGGGGGGGGGGGGGGGCAGGGTATAAGTCTGCTGGGGGGAAGTGGGGGGGGGGGGGCAGCCGTTGGAAGGGTCTGCATGCGATTTGTCAACTAGATTCTGGCGGAACTTGAACACTTTTTCGGTCATATTCTCGATGTGACAAGTTCTACCTGTTTTCGTCCCTCCTCCCCTCCTCCCCCTCTCCCTCTCCCCTCCCCCCGACCCTCTCCTCTTTACCTCTTTTCTCGCTCTCTCACTCTCTCTCTCTCTCTCTTTCTCTCCCCCCTCTCTCTCTCTCTCTCTCTCTCCCTCTTCTCTCTCTCTCTCTCTCTCTCCCTCTCCTCTCTCTCTCTCGTCTCTCTCTCTCTCTCTCTCTCTCTTTCTTTCTCTCTCTCTCTCCCTCTCCTCCTTCTCTCTCTCTCTTCTCTTTCTCTCTCTTCCTCTCTCTCCTCTATCTCTCTCTTTCTCCTGCTCCCTCTCCTCCCTCCTCCAAATCTCCCTCTCCTTCAATCCTCTCTCCCTCCTCCCCATCCCCCTTCACCCTCTCATGCGCACACACCCCCTCCTCCCCCCCCCCCACCCTTCCACGCGGTGTGCCCGAGAAGCCCCTCCAACGGTGTGTCCCGGCTCTGGTGAGTCGGGAGCAGGCTGTCGTTGTGTTGTGTCGCGTGTCGCGCTTAGGCAATTATTTGTGCTGGTCGGTGGCGATGTGATTGCTTATTTTTAGGAATAGGGGGCGTGTGGGGGGGGGGGATTTTGGTTGTTTTTTTTTTTCGTTTTTGTTTTTTTTTATTTTTTATCATGTTGTTTTTGTTTTTCTGTCATTGGCGCGCCGCGCGCGCGTGTGTTGGTGTTTTGTGTGTGGGCTGTGTGTGTGTCTTGTGTGTGTGTGTGTGTGTGTGTGTGTGTTTGTTTGTGTGTGTGTGTTGTGTGTTGTGTGGTGTGGTGTGTGTGTGGTGTGTGTGTGTGTGTGTGTGTGTTGTTGTGTGTTGATGTGTGTTAGCGTGGTGTTGACGCATTTGTTAGTTACCGAACGTGTATATATATATATATATATATATATATATATATATTTATATATATAATTATATAATATATTTATATATATATATATACATTTTTTATATCAATAATAATGTTTAACATTATATAAATTACATACATAAATTTTTGTAGTGATTACATAACAAAAAAAAGGTCTTAGTGCCCGCAACAATAATAGGACAACAATAAAACGGTATATATTACTGAAATAAGGGAGACGCAGATTGGGAGGGGGGGGGGGGGGAGGAAGGGGGGGCGGGGGGGGGGAGGGTTGGAATGGTCTGAATTGGTCACAGCATTTTAAGGGAAGGTTTATTGTTACTAGAGGGCTCGATTTAATCTAGATGCATGGCGGACTGCGGTCCGGTTTTCGTAGGTCCTTTTGACTCCCCCCCCCCCCCCCCCCCCCCCCCCCCCCTCTTCCCCCTCAACACCCTCTTCCTCCTTTTTTTCCCTCCTCTCTCTCTCTCTCTCTCTCTCTCTCTCTCTCTCTCTTCTCTCTCTCTCTCTCTCTCTCTCTCTCTCTCTCTCTCTCTCTCTCTCTCTCTCTCTCTCTCTCTCTCTCTCTCTCTCTCTCTCTCTCTCTCTCTCTGCTTCTCTCTCTCTCTCTCCTTCTCTCTCTCTCTCTTCTTCTCTCTTCTCTTGTTTTCTTCTCTCTCTTCCTCTCTCCCTCGATGCTCCATCCTCTCCCTCGCCTCTCTCTCCTTCCCATCCTCCCATCCTCCGCTCCTCCCCCCCCCCTCCCCCCCCCTCTCCCCTCCCCGACCCCTCCCCCCCCACCACGGCCCCAGCTACCCACACACGTGTCTCTTCGGGCCTCTCCTCGTTCCACGGTGTGCCCCGGCGTGTGCCGGTCGGGTCGCTGGCGTGCGCGCTGGGCGCGCGCTGGTGTGTATATATAATGTGCTTTAATTCTCGTTAATTGATTTTTCCCTCCTCGGGTTTGGTGGTTTTAGCGTAGGGGGGGAGTTTTTATTTTTTTATCATGGGGGTTTTTTTTTTTTTTTTTTTCATGTTTTTATTTTTTCGGGTGCTTGTGTTTGGGCGCGCGCGTGTGTGTGTATTGGTGTTTCTCTGTGCGTGTGCGTCTGTGTGTGTGTGTGTGTGTGTGTGTGTGTGTGTGTGTGTGTGTGTGTGTGTGTGTGTGTGTGTGTGTGTGTGTGTGTGTGTGTGTGTGTGTGTGTGTGTGTGTGTGTGAGTAATGTGTGTTAGCGCATGTGAGTGCACGTGCATGTTAGCCGAACGTCCGATTGTTTCGGTTAATGCGTTTTGTAGGCGGGTGATTTCATTAATTATTTTTTCCGTTTCATTTTTTCCGAGGGATTCGGAGGTTATGTCTGGCGTAAATATAGGGAATTTAATTTGATGAAAAGCTCACAGAGAGAGGGTGGGGATGGAAGGGGCGTGGTGGGAATAGAGGGAAAATATTGCTAATAGGTAGATTTGCTCTGTTCAGTCAAGTCTTGTGAATCACTGAGTTATTATTGTGTCGCCGCCTTCGGTTTACTTGAAGCATTTGCGACAAGCCTAAAGTAGACCTTTTCTTTTAATGTGAAGTAAACCCAAATTCATTCGTCTCCTTACAGTGCAAATCACCTTAATTTATTGTTCATAATTTACATTTCCATCTGCATTCCCTCACGTCTAACCACTGCACGCTCACGTCTCGTCGTTCGAACCTTTCTTTGTGAAGCTTTTACGGTTTCGAAGCTTGAATTTTGGTTCCCGCTGGCATTGTTTGCTCGAATTCCGTTTCATTTTCGGCTTGCAATTGATTTTGTGCCTTTTTTTTAGTTGCTGTTTTGTAATACATTTGTTTTATTCCATCACTATTGGTTTTATTTTGTTTATTTATAGTTACGCTCGCATGTTATTTTGTTTATATTTACATTCATATTTTATTCCATTCGTATTTACATTTCATTTACGTTTTCATATATCATTTAATTTATACGTACACATTTGTATCGTATTTTTTATTACCATATTCATAGGAACGCGTGTGTTTTTCCTTTCCGCATCCCGTAAGCCCAAAGCCGCCAGAATTCCCAGTGACGCCTCCCCCCTCCCTTCCTCTCCCTCCTCCTTCCCTTCTACCCCCCCCCCCCTGGCGCTCCCAGTCACGGGTCTCTTCCCAGAAGCAGCTACTCTTTCTAGATCACCGCCATTGGCCATTTCCTTCGTTGCTTGATCGCTGTGGCCGAGTCTCGTGGTTGCGGGGATTACGGCGGAGGCTGTGGCTGTAGGGTTTTATATGTGGTTGTGGCTGCGATGATGGTTGTGACTTTGATCCTTGATTGTGGCTGTGGTTGTAAATGTGGCTGTGGGTATGGTTGTGGACGTGCCTGCATTCGCGATTGCCGGGTTGTTTTTATTTTTCTAATATTTGTTTACATTCCCTTTTCCTTTCACTCCCTCCCCCTCCGCCCTCCCTCGCCAGCTCTAGGGGCTGTTTCCGTAAGTGGGCGCCCGTGTTTGCCGCTCGCCTCATGACTGTTGTGAATATTTCAGGCCAAGCACGACAGGCTGTGGTGGGCGTGTGGAGGCGGGGTTGTATTCGGGCGTGGGAGGTTCCAGGGTTTATCTTGAGGGGTTTAAAGGCGTTAGAGGTGAGGGTTGTTTCCCCAAGGTGTCAGCTGTGGTGGGGGGAGGGGGCGGTAGGAGTTCGAGGATTGTCAATCACATTAAAGTTTGCCTATCGTCGTGTGTTATGATTTATTTTATCTCATCGGTTTGTGTAAATGTAGATTATTTTGGGGGTTGTCATTCATTGCGTCGGGTGAAAGGCAAGGCATGGGAAGCCCTAACCCTTGCGTCTGAAGGACTTCATGTGTCACTCGAACGACTTCGGAGGAGCGAGAGGGAGCGGGAGGTCGAGAAGGAAGGTCTTGAACTCCGTGAACCCCGCGCGACCCACAAACGACCTTACAGCAAGCGTCGGCAAAGCCCCGAACGGCATGCAACTTCTCAAGTGCTACAGGTTACTCTAGCATTAATGGAAACGCCGCAAAACCGGTTCTTCGCCTCCCCTAAAACCGGTTGTGAGGGAGTGTGGAGGTTTAGGGAGGACTAAGAGGCAGAGGGGGGAGGGGGGAGGCAATATCCCCATGTTGATCCTCCCTACCCATACTCATCCTCTTTTCTGCCCCCAGCCCCCTTACCCCACTCCACCCCAACCCCACCTTTGCCCCCCACCCATTCCTCTTCGTGTTGCCTACCTCTGTATCTTTATAGAAGGTCGTTGGTTAGTTTATGGTCGTAGCGGAGTAGCATAGTAGGATCGAGTCGTAGGGGGGGGGGGAGTAGGGAAGGAACAGGCTGAGTCAGGCTGGGCGTTTTTTTCCGAGTTTGATGACTTTATTAAGTAAATAATTAAGCAAGTGGGACGATGTTTTCCGTAGGTCTGAGATAGCCTAAGTTTAAACTTCGCGAGGTTAGTTGGAGAAGCACTTGAAGAAGTAGGAGAGGGAGAGTTAGAAGGAGAAATGGGGTGGGGGGGGAGAGCTGGAAAAGGGAGGGAGGGGGGGGGGGCGGGAGGACTCCAGCGATAAGAAGTAACGAGGGAGTTTGATGGCTGATCCCGCCACAGTCGCCGTGCCTTTATTACGCCGATATTGATTTGCGAGTGTATGTGTAAGGTTTTATTGATTTTTTTTTTTTTTTTTGCATTGGAAAGCGATACACATAAAGTGATGCACATACATCGATACTTGTTCATCTCGCTTTTTTATCTGACTTCATAGATGTGGCATGTTGACTTTGTACATACGTTTCGTTTATATATATAGCCAGCCAAGCATTTGCATGTAGCATTATGATTCCTCATGTGTTACCACAACAGTATGTCAAACTTGTTCTAGATACAACTACATTCAATACAGCTCTCCCCCCCCCCCTCATCCCCTCTGATCTTGTGCAACTCCCCTCAATCCACCCTTCCCTACTACCGAACCACTAACTACCACTAACTATCCACACGGCTGTTACAACCTAAACTCGATGGCCGCTAACTACCAAGCGACTCTCATTGTGATAAATCTGCCCCCATCTGGCGGGGCCGTCAGCTCGGGTTGGTGGGGGGAGGGGGGGGGGGCGCAAGGATCCCTCGTCATACTCAATGGATAAATCGACCTTCGACCGGACATTGCCGATCAGGGAGTAATATATTTATATATATATCTTTTTATTATTGTTCTTGTTACTCGTGATGCAGTATGCCGCTATGCCCCCTTCCACGATGTCATTTTTGGGTCGTTTCTCTGCTCATTCTCGGTTTCACTTTGAGAGTTGGCGTGGGCGGCGTTCCTCAGTGATCTTACATGACTCGATGTCCGAATGGGATGCACGCTGGCCGGTGTCGGGGGATTGAGGGACCGGACGCTGGTCAAGGAATGACTCACCGAGACGAGTCCGCGGAGAGTCATGCCGTTCGCTGCCCGGTGTGATTCGGCAACTTTTATCCCGATGGTGTGAGTTGCAGTCGATAATGCGGCTGCTGTAAAGCCCCTTTTCCCCTTGTAATTGACCGTAAACTGGACCTAATCGAATTTTGGAAATGGATGGAACTGACAGTGTAATTTGGTCGGGTGACGCGGCTTCGTTGTCTTATGAAGCACAGGAGGCTTCGTGTCCGAAAATCAATTGGAAGGACATGGAAGAGTATATCGTGTATTTGTAATATTTCACAAGTTCTCTCTCTCTCTCTCTCTCTCTCTCTCTCTCTCTCTCTCTCTCTCTCTCTCTCTCTCTCTCTCTCTCTCTCTCTCTCTCTCTCTCTCTCTCTCTCTCTCTCTCTCTCTCTCTCTCTCTCGTCATATATTAAAGTATTTCCTAGAAGGATCTATTGTACAAATAGTTGGATCGACAGCTTCCTGGCTTTCCAAGAATTCGATTTTTCACAGGATGAAGCCTTTACAAGTATATTTTACATTCGCTTGAAAGTGTATAGAACAGCCAGGATTTTATTTTGGCAGCAATGCACGTTTCGGCGTCAGCATGCTGTATTGCTGTATTAATCATCTAGTGAAGCATTTCTTTGGATTTGACCAGAACAGATGCTGTTTGATCCAACCCAATGGCGGACACCACCGTCGTGTCCATTAGGTTGATGAGGCCTTCACTTTATTATGGAATTTACGACCTAATCGTCACTAAGACTTTGGATAAACATTAGGCCCAGCACAGGAACCCCTGACGCGTCGCTACGTTCGAAAGCCCTATTTTACCATGGTTAGAATCTCGCCTTTGTGGGCCTGGGCACGTGCGCCTACGGTTCGTTTTCATTTTTATCCCTACCTCAGATTCGACCTTAGAGTCCCGTTTCAGACGATCGATAAAGCGCGAGCCTCCATACACTAAATTGCGTGTGGCGCAGCAGTCATCGGCGACGCGTCCGGAGACCCTGCTGCGGCTCCGGCCTGTCTCAACTACCGCCCGTACATCATGTATGGTTTGTGTTCGTGTGTGTGTGTCTGGTCGTGCAAGTTGGTGTTTGAGACGGAACGATTGGACAAGTTTTTCTTTTTCTGCCTTGCTGCAACATGCTTCAGTTTGTTGGTATATATGTGTAAGGTTTCTCCCAAACTTGATTCCTCCTTTATCCTCTCGCCCCTCCCAGCTAGTCACCCGATGTTGCACGTTTCATCTGCCCTCGTTGCCCCTTCGCTCTATAATGACGTAAGCACCCCCCCCCCACCTCTAGGGCCGGTAACACCCCTCTCCACAGCAAGCCAACCCCACCCAACCACCCACCAAGATCCCCCAACCCCACCCTTCGCATACATCCACATTGAATCCAGCCCTCTGACCACCCATCCCCCCTCCCGTACCCCCACACCCTTCGACCAAATTGCACCCCCCCCCCTTTCCTTTTATTAGGGCGTAACATGGAGGTAAATCTTAATTAGTGGCTGCCACGCTACGGAGATCTGCTAAGGTAGGCAGTGCCTCCTACGCCTAACTCGTAGGCTGTGGGCCTGCTTGTAAAAGGAGAGAGAGAGAGAGAGAGAGAGAGAGAGAGAGAGAGAGAGAGAGAGAGAGAGAGAGAGAGAGAGAGAGAGAGAGAGAGAGAGAGAGAGAGAGAGAGAGAGAGAGAAAGGGAAAGAGGGAGAGAGATTACATTTAACAGAGTCTTCAAAGCAAATAATTTTGATAAAATTGGAGACATTCTCTGGCAGTTACTCTTTAGTTTCGAAGTAAGTGGTCAAATATACCATTTCGCGGCAGTCGCCTTCGAAGAAGCTTCTTGTTCACTTAAATGATTAAAAGCCCTGGAGACTCGAGCCAAAGAAACTTTAACGATAACATTTGGTATGACGAAACTCTCCCAAGAGTTTGATTTTATATCTTTATTATTAATTTCTGTTTAAAAGGCCCATTTTTAAGTCTTCGTGGGGAGTTAGATTTCGAAAGGATGAAAGATTAGTGAACTTTTTTTTCTTTTTTTTTCGAAAATGAAATCAACATTCACCACCATCCTGCGCTTACTCCTCCCCTCCTCCTTCTCCTCCTTCTCCTCCTCCTCCTCCTCCTCCTCCTCCTCCTCCTCCTCCTCCTCCTCCTCCTCCTCCTCCTCCTCCTCCTCCCCTCCTCCACATTACCCTATCCCCCTGCGCGTGAAGCCCCGTGTTATGTACGTCTCTCTCATATATATGAGAACTCTCATTAATGTAACCCCACCTCCTGACCCCCCATCTCCCCTCCCCTTCTTCCCCCACATCCCTCTTCCTATTCCTCCACCCCGTTTCCCCTCACTTGCACGTGGGGTGTACTAAAATACGATCACTAACTATCAAGTACAATGTGCAGTGACAAAGGTGGCGTGTTGTGGAGGAATGTATGGAGAGGGGAGGTGGAAGAGGAGGAAGAGGAATGGGAAAGGCTGATGGAAGAGGGGTTGGAAGAATGAATGCAGAGAGAGAGAGAGAGAGAGAGAGAGAGAGAGAGAGAGAGAGAGAGAGAGAGAGAGAGAGAGAGAGAGAGAGAGAGAGAGAGAAAGAAAAAAAGAAAGAATAATATGCTAAAACGAGGTTAGAAGGATGAACGCAACAAGGGGGAGGAAGAAGATCAAAGGAGAGAGAGAGAGGGGGGGGGGGCGAAAGGGGGAAAAAGAGGAAGATGAAGAGGAAGAGGCGAATGCAGGGCAGGGGGACGCTGCGGTCGCCGGTGTATGGCCCGACGTAGGGAAATAGGAAAGGAGCTTAATTGGAGTGAAAGTAAAGTACTGAATGGGGGCAGGCATGTGAGAATGAAAGAGTGGCGGCAGTAGGGGAAATAGGTCGAAGATTCCGAGAAATGAGAGAAAGAGAAAGGGAGGAAAGGGAAGGGAAGAGGAGGGGGGTGGAGGTAGTGATGGGTAGGATCCATTCACTAACACAGACAGAAGCTCGAGCCAGACAGAATAGGGGAGAGAGAGAGAGAGAGAGAGAGAGAGAGAGAGAGAGAGAGAGAGAGAGAGAGAGAGAGAGAGAGAGAGAGAGAGAGAGAGAGAGAGAATGAGAGAGAGAGGGAGTGGGGTGGGGGTGAGGAGGGAGGGAGTGAGTTAAAAAAATGAGCAATAGGGTGTGCAAAATGTGGGTGGGATTGAAAGCACTGATGAAGGGGTGAAGTCAGGTGTCATGAAGGGTTGTTGGGGTGAGGGTGAAGGGTGAAGGGTGAGGATGGGGAGGAGGAGGAAGAGGAGGGAATGAAGTGGACTGCGCGATAAAAGGATGAGGTGCTGATCATCGACGGCCGCTTTGGAAATTAATCTTGCACCTGACACAGCGTAGACCCCCCCCCACCCTCCAACGCCCACCCAACCAACCCTTCCTTCACCCTCCTCTACCTCTTGCTCGCCGCCATCATCATCATCATCATCTCCCTCTCTTTCTCTCCGCCCTTTTCCTCCCCCTTTCCACCCAGTCAGCCGTTGCGATTTACCTCGAAGCTGTGCCTTTTAAATTTCTCCTTTTTCATTTTTTTCGTCTTTCTCTCTGTGTCCTCGTTCTCATATATTATTTTATTTATCTGCTTGCATTGCTTTGCATTATCTCTCTTTGATGATTTGCCAGTTTTTCTCTCTCTCCTCTCTCTCTCTCTCTCTCTCTCTCTCTCTCTCTCTCTCTCTCTCTCTCTCTCTCTCTCTCTCTCTCTCTCTCTCTCTCTCTCTCTCTCTCTCTATATATATATATATATATATATATATATATATATATATATATATATATATATATATATATATATATATATATATATATATATATATATATATATGTATGTGTGTGTGTGTGTGTGTGTGTGTGTGTGTGTGTGTGTGTGTGTGTGTGTGTGTGTGTGTGTGTGTGTGTGTGTGTGTGTGTGTGTGTGTGTGTGTATTTATGTATGTATGAATGTATGTATGTATGTATGTATGTATGTATGTATGTATGTATGTATTCATCCTCATCCTCCTCTTCTTCTCTCTCTCTCTCTCTTCCCCATCCCCCCCACTCCACCTTCACTATCATTATCACCATTACACTTATTCTCCCTTTCTCTTACTCTCACTCTCTCTTTTCCCTCTGCCCCCCCCCCCCTTCCCCATCCTGCGCTAACCCTTTGTATGGTAAGCACAAGGATTCACCGGGTTCGTGATTGTGCACGTTTCCCTCAGATGGTGTAAGGGGGGGGGGAGAGGGGGGTCAAAGGCTAGGGAGCACAAGGTAAAGGGGAAAAAAGGGCAGAACGGGAGGAGGAGGAGGAGAAGGGGGGGAGAGAGAAAAGTATAGGGCAGGGAAGCGATGTGAGAGGGGGAGGAGAAGGAGGAGGGGAAGGGGAGGGGAGGAGAGGAGACGGGAGAGGAGGGGAGGGGAGGGGAAGGAGGATATTTCCGATTAAGCAGGGCCATCCCCTTAAAGGACAACATAGCAGGGTCGCCGTCCACACGCTGGAAGGAGCAGATAAGCCGGGGGAGAACCTGTGGCTGGAGGCCCTGATTTTTCCCCCACAGGAGAGTAGGGTGAGTGGTGTTTACATTGTCAGTGATTTCCATGTTGGGGAAGGTGGAGGGGGCGGGAATGGGTCGGGGCGGGAAACGGGAGGGGGGGCGTGTTGCATGGTGATATTGCTGTTGCTGCTGCTTGTTTGTTGTTGGTTTGGGTTGCATGATGGATGTTTAACGCGGTGTGTTGTATGCAGCGGTGCTGTTGCTGTGTGCGCTCGGTTTAAAGCTTGCGTAAGTAAGGCTATGGGTTTATGAATGCACTTTATACATATATCAGATAAGGCTAAATGCTCTCTCTCTGTGTGCCTCTCTCTCTTTCTGTATGTGTGTGTGTGTGTGTGTGTTTGCATGTGTTTGTATGTGTTCATACGTATCTGTGTGTGAGTATGTAGGTGGATGCGCGCGCGTGCGTGCTAACCTTGCGTGAGCTACACCCAACAGTACACTGAAAAAAATGGGGAGGGTTGCTTAGGGGGCGCGCATGACATTAAAAACATTTGCGTTACCCTTTATAAGCTAATTAAAAGCGGAACTTACTCCACACTTCAATTTATCTAGCAACCCATCCGATCTATCCTCCCCTGCCACCCCATTCCTTTTCAGCCTTCCCTTCTCCCCATGTTTACTGGCCGCCCCATTTCCCTCCCTCCCTCCCTCCCACCCTCCGAAACGCGGCCTCCGTGTTTTTGACGCTACTTTTTGAAATTTTATTTATTTATTACTCTTTTTGGGTTGTCGATTGTCGGTGTGCACTCGGCTGCCACTCATATCCACGGCAGCGGGGCCCGACAGCCCATGCATTTGGTATTAATGCAACCATAACGGCATCATCAAAAGCTCTCTCGCTCTCCTCTCTACTCTCTCTTTACTCTTCTCTTCTTCTCCCTTGTCTCTATTTTTCTTCTCTCTCTCTTTCCTCTTTTCTCCTTACCTTTCTCTCTCTTTCTTTCCTCTTTTCTCCTTTCCTTTCTCTCTCTTTCTTTCCTCTTTTCTCCTTTCTCTCTCTCTCTCTCTCTCTCTCTCTCTCTCTCTCTCTCTCTCTCTCTCTCTCTCTCTCTCTCTCTCTCTCTCTCTCTCTCTCTCTCTCTCTCCCTCCCTCCCTCCCTCCCTCCCTCCCTCCCTCCCTCCCTCCTTCCTTCCCTCCCTCCTTTCCCCCCTCTCCCTTTCCTTCCCCCTTCCTCCCCCCTCCTCCTCCCTACTCCCCCCTTTTGGGAACGCCTCTCCACCACTGATATGAAAAATAATAATAGTTAAAACACAAAATAGATATGTGACAATCATATTGGTACGAGGTCCATAAATTACGGGATGATTTGCATTGCATCAGTATTTACATCGGGTGCGCTTTTATGGCGGCTTCTGTGTCCATTTCTCTTTCGCTCTGTCAGGTTTAGTTTGGGTTATTGCTGTTGTTACGTTCCCTCCCTCCCTCCCTCCCTCCTCACCCTCCATCCCACCCAACCTCCCACTTCTAACACCACCCTTCCCCTCTCCCCCCTTTTTTAGCTTTCTGTTTTTTTCCGTGTTTAAATATGTGTGTTTTTCCGTTTGTGTGTATGTGCGTTTGTCTCTCGTTTCCTCTTCCTCTTTTTTTCTCTTTCTCTTTCTCTTTATGTTTCCTTTACATTTCCATTTTTAGCATTTCTCTCTCTCTCTCTCTCTCTCTCTCTCTCTCTCTCTCTCTCTCTCTCTCTCTCTCTCTCTCTCTCTCTCTCTCTCTCTCTCTCTCTCTCTCTGTCTCTCTTTCGCTCGCTCTCTCGCTCCATTTTGGCGTTTAGCCTTATGTGTACATTTTCGTGCATTTTTGCGTTATTTTTTATTTTCATTATTTTTGGGTTCCCATGCGCGCTTTTATGATATTAGGTATATTGTCATTTGGTGTAATTTGGGATATATATTTCCCTACTATTCGTATTTTACAGTGACCTGCAGTATCGCTCCATTTTTTTCATCCCCCCATCCATGCTTTCACCCATCTTGCTTTCCGCTCTCTCCCCTTTCCCAATTCCATTTTCGGGTTGTGATGCTGAGCTTTCATTATTGTATTTTGTTCCTCTTCCCCCGTTCGCCCCGGCCCCTCTTTCGTTGATTAATGTTTTTCATTCTCTTTTTATCTTTTTCGTTTTGGAGTGGCTGTTGGCCCTCAGCCAAATAGCCGTTTTTATTGGAGAGTTAGTGAGCGTATTGATAGCCCATAGATTTTTCCCCCTTGTATCAAAGTTGCGAGAGCGGTCGGTATTTGAATGATAAGTTGTGGGAATCGGCGGGATTTTGCGGGATTCAGGCGCATCCCTTCCCAGTCCATAGCCGGAAGAGGAGGAGGAGGAGGAGGAGGAGGAGGAGGAGGAGGAGGAGGAGGAGGAGGAGGAGGAGGAGGAGGAGGAGGAGGAGGTGGTGGAGGAGGAGGAGGAGGTGGAGGTGGTGGTGGTTGCTGACTGGGTAGGTAGGTTGGCGAACGAGGGAAAGAGAGAGAGAGAGAGAGTGAGAGAGTGAGAGAGTGAGAGAGAGAGAGAGAGAGAGAGAGAGAGAGAGAGAGAGAGAGAGAGAGAGAGAGAGAGAGAGAGAGAGAGAGAGAGAGAGAGAGAGGGAATGCACTTTGGTCGTAACTGGGCCACTGCATGCCACTTCCCCTCGATCAATTTTGTTCACAGAGATGAGGGAATGCTCTGAACAAAACCACCCTGTTCATCAAAATCCTCCCAGTTGATTTTTTTTCTTTTCTTTTTCCCCTGAACTAGCCAATATCAAATATTAAATTCCGGAGCGTAATACAGACCCAAGTGGGGAGCGTCGGTTAGGGTGGAAACTCCCACAAGTCTCCTGCTATTATGGTCCGTATGCCATAATTACAGAGTGAAAAACACTGATTGCACACCCGGGGTCGAATGCACAACAGTTGCCGAATGTCATGAGTTGAACAATTACAGATATCTTTATTTATTTACTTGTTTCGGCAGAGGCAATGTCGTTAGGCGTAAACATAGCTCGGCCATTCTAAAATAAGCACGGAACGGAATGCGCAATCGGCCGGAAAGCAGAAGCGTTCGTGTTTGTTTTTTTCTTCAAATTTTGCCATGCGCGGCGCGGGGGTTGGCGGGCGGGAGGGCAGGCAGGCGGGCGGCTCGTGGGAGTGAGTGCATGCAGTAACCTGTAAAAGTGCATATGCAAGCAAAAATAAGCAAATGCAGCGCAGGGGACCCCAACTCGATTTTGGGATTGTTTGATCCGCAGGCGCTGCATCAGACGTTCCAGGCGATCACCGCTGCCGGCGACCAAGATGACTTCTGCTTACCCCCCCCCCCTCTCTTCTCCTCTCCTTTCCTCCCCTTCCAGAACGCAAATAAGGCGGAGACTCCAGCGCTGCAGCCTTGTTAGTGTGGCCTTTATTTCCCTCCCCTCGCCCCGTTTGAAAGAACTTGCGTTGCCGGAAGGATGATGGACCAAGATGGGCGTCGAGGTAGGGGAAGAAGGTGGAGAGGGGAAGGCATAGGAAAAGGGAGGAGGAGGAGGAGGAGGAGGAGGAGGAGGAGGAGGAGGAGGAGGAGGAGGAGGAGGAGGAGGAGGACGACGACGACGACGACGACGACGACCTGTGGGGTGTGGAAGTTCGGAAGGGGGAGGTAGTAGGTGTCCCTGAAGACGTATTTTTCCTCCCGCCGAACGTCCTCCCCCTCCCTCTTCCCTCCCCTCCTCTCTCTTCCCCACCCCTCCCTTCCCCTTCCCCTCCCTTTCTCTCCCCTCTCCTCCCATACCCTAACCCCACTACCATACTCCAACCCCGACTATACCCCAACTCCCCTCCCTTCCCCTCCACCTCCTCTCCCCTCAACCTCCTTCTCCCCTCCCTTTACACTCTGCCTTTCCCCTCTACTATTGTAAAGTGCCTGATTAATATCTATAATTTCTGACCGCATCCTATTTTTCGAGGATCCCAAGCCGAGGTTCCGCACATCCCCGCGCATGAATCACGAAAGCAAACTTAATTGAAACTCCCCGAAACGCATAAATTCGTCGATTATATCCCTACTGTGATGGTAAAGAGCTGGCGGGGCAGGTCGTGGGGGAGGGAGGGAGGGAGGGAGAGAAAGAGAGAGGGAGGGAGAGAAAGAGAGAGGGAGGGAGAGAAAGAGAGAGGGAGGGAGAGAAAGAGAGAGGGAGGGAGAGAAAGAGAGAGGGAGGGAGAGAAAGAGAGAGGGAGGGAGAGAAAGAGAGAGGGAGGGAGAGAAAGAGAGAGGGAGAGAGAGAAAGAGAGAGGGAGAGAGAGAAAGAGAGAGGGAGAGAGAGAGAGAGAGAGAGAGAGAGAGAGAGAGAGAGAGAGAGAGAGAGAGAGAGAGAGAGAGAGAGTTAGTTAGAGAGAGAAATAGAGAATAGTGCCTGCGGTGCGGGACATGGTAAGGTGGGTTTTGTAGAGAGGGCAAATGAGGGGAAATGGGAGGAGGGTAGTTAAGGGGACGAGAAAAGCGGGTTAACGACTACGGGAACGAGCCCGAGCACGACCTGCCTAACAAGCCCCCGGGCCTCGTGCGCTGAAAGGGCTCTTGCGGCCGCGGCAGTTATCCCCGGGGCGCGTGTCCATCGGCTTGGGCAGGGCTTCTGATGGCGCTGCGGACGGACGCGAACCGCCACATGAATGCGAGCCACGCAGACCCCCCCCCCCCTCACACACACACCCTCCCCCCATTCCCATTGTTTAGGGGAGGGAAGTAGGTGGGATTATCACCTTTATAGAACCTATACCTTTATAGAGAATATGTCCCTTCTCGACAGCTTTTTGTATAGTCTGCTCGATTTTATTTAGCTCTTGCAGTTTAGACGGTCGGGTGTGTATGCATGCATGATGCGTGCGTGCATGCGAGCATGAGTAGGTGTCATGGCTAAGTAGTTGTGGGAGGCAGGATCGAAAGCAGTCTAATGTGACTTGCCTTATTTGTCTGCCCTTTTGGAGGCTTTTTGTTTTCCATTCTGGGAAAAAATAATTAAAGTAGAAAGTGAAAAAGCGTCCACAAAGAGAAACTTCAGGAGTGAAACACGGCCGTATGGGAGGTCTAATGGCGAATGCAAGTTCTATTTGGCAAAATGCAGCGGAAGAGGGACAGCCCGAAAATATTCAGTTGGTTTTATTCTGGCGAAAAATAGAGGGAATAAGGTGAAAGGGTTTTCGTTTTCTATTTTTGTTTTCTCTTCTCTTTTCTACGTGCATTAGTAGGGTGCATTTATGCGACACGAACGCAATGGGTGGCGGCGAAAGCAACTCGGAATCTCCCTCTTCGGCCATTATTTCATCGGCGCCATTGGGAACGAGCGAGGAACTGCCATTGACGACCCTTCCTCTATGTAATCTTTTGTATGTCCTTACTTAATTCCCACGTTGCAAGGTGAAGGAGGCGGGGCTGCTTGCCGTGCCCTCCTCCCTCCTCGTCCCACCTTGCGCCTTTTGATCTTTTGACATCTTTGTAGCTCCGGACCCTGGGAAAGGAAATCATTTAAGGACTTCTAGCTTAGATTGGATGATTACGTCCACGCAAAATCAATCCCCCTCCCCTCTTGCCCCCCCCCTCCTCCCCCCACGCCCGCACCACCGCCAGCACCACCCCACATGCGGCTCCGCTCCGTAATTATGCCAGGGATTAGCGAAGCTTGTGGGATTCGGCATTAATTAGTGTTTCTTTTTAATGGAGAATCGGCGTCGTGCTGGTGGAGCCCTGCCGCCTGCATGGCGTCTTCTGGCAGATCGCCGGCGCCAGAGGTAACGAAAAAGAATACCGCATACGTATGTGGGACATCGAAAAATGCATGAACTGGCGATGGCAACGCGACAGGAATGCACAACGAGTGTTGCACGTTGCGCGGTGTTGCCATCTCGGCGGGCGGCTGTCCACTGCCGGTCGTAGTAACTTCGGACTTTTGAGATTATTTTTCGAGTAAGGGTTTCCGGAAAAGAGAAAATAGACTACGGCGGGAGGTTTCTCGATAAAAGGGAGTTATCCGACGGCATCCGTAATGACGTGGGGGCGGGGGTAGGGGTGGGGTTGGGGTGAGGTGGGGGGTTGACGTTCGTGTGGAGAGAAAATTGAATGTGTCACAAGCCGGGATTGCATTGATGTGGCTTTCCGTGTGTGAGTAAGGGAATGACCTACAGTGCATTGCAGGGGAGGGCTGAGGGGGAAAAGGGGAGGAGAAGGAAGAAGAAGAAGAAGAAGAAGAAGAAGAAGAAGAAGAAGAAGAAGAAGAAGAAGAAGAAGAAGAAGAAGAAGAAGAGAAGAAGAAGAAGAGAAGAAATAGAAAAACAGAAGTAACAGGAGGAAGAGGAAGAGGGGGGCGAGGAGAAAAATAGAAGAAAAGGAAGACAAAGAAGCAAGAGTAGGTGTAGGAGTAGGAGGAGTAGAATCGAAGTGTTGAAGGAGGAGGGGAGAGAATAGTAACTGAGGGGGCGGGGGCTGGGATAGGAGTTAGGGTAGGGCCTGAGGTGCATTGGGGGAGCAGAGGAGGAGGAGGGGGGAGGGGATGACGCAGGGTTGCTCAAGACGAGGAGTATCAGGTAGGGGGGGAAGGGGGGAAGCGAAGACGAGAGAGGTTGGGGATTTAAGGGAGAGTGGGGAGTGGAGTGGGAGTGGAATGAAAAGGAGGGAGCAGGGAGGGAAAGGGGAGGGGGGCTGAAGGGCGAGCGATGGTCAGGCCCGTGTGTCTCGTATCAAATGAGGTTGTTAAGAAGGTGACATTGGGTTGCATTATAGAGCGAGTTGAATGGGCGGATGGGTAATTGAGGACCCGGGTAGGGGTAGAAGGTGAATGAATGGATGAGTGAATGAATGAATGAATGGATAGATGGATGAATGAATGGCTGGGTGGCTGGCTGGGTGGCTGGCTCGTGCTTAGGGCGCCAGAGAGAGGGGAAAGGTTTCCAGGTACTGACCGGGTCACAGGAGAGGAGCGCGCGGGGAACGACGGAGGCAAACCGCGGCGACACAGCCAAGAGGCGAGAGGCGACGGGGCAGAAGACGAAAAGTAGAATAGACAGAAAGGAAGGAAAAGAAAAAGAGAGAGAGACAGAGAGAGAAGGACGGGAGGAGGCGAAGGGGATGGCAAGAGGAGGATGGTGAGGAGCCAGAGCTGGAAGATTTGGAGAAGTGGATGATGGTCCTGCCTCACTACCATAATGGCAGGAAGACGAACATTACCTCAGCAAGGTCAAGCTCCGAACCTGTTTTTAGAGCATCGCTAGTTTTAAGGACACCTAACTCCTTCCCTCCCTTCCCTCCACCCCCACCCCCACTCCCAACCCCGTCTGTCTCTCTCTCTCTCGTTCTTCTCCTCCCCCCTTCCTTATCATATTTGTCTCTTCACCCCCACTAAACTGCCCCCCCCTCTTTCTCTCTATCTCTTTATCTCTACCTTTCCCTCCCTCCCTCCCTCCCTCCCTCCCTCCCCCTCTCCCCCCCCCCCCCCTCTCTCTCTCTCTCTCTCTCTCTCTCTCTCTCTCTCTCTCTCTCTCTCTCTCTCTCTCTCTCTCTCTCTCTCTCTCTCTCTCACTCTCTCACTCGCCCTCCGCATCCAGCCAAAAAATGGAAAACCACGGGGAGGGTTAATGGGGTGGGGGGTTGAGCGTGAAAATGACCAACCGACCAGTCGAAACCCCGCGGGGGCGTGGGTGGGGGGCGAGGGGTTCACCTGTTCCAATGCGCCCCCCCCCCCTACCCTATGGCACCCGTCATCCTTACCTTCCCTTCTTCCTTCCCTTACTCGCCCTCCACCCACATTCAGCCCCCCCCCCACACCCCACCCTCTGCAACCTTGCTTCCCTCACTCCCCCACCCATCATGCCTGCCTGCGTGTGCAAGCTGTGCATGGCAGTTTGCACGCTCGGGATCAATATATGCACCGTGACGTCAGAGGGTGGGTGAGGGAGGAGAGGAGGAGGAGGAGGTGGAGGAGGGCGAGAGGAAGGGGAGGGATGAGGGTAGGAGTCAGGGGGGGAAGACAGGTTGGATTTTTCAGGGGTCGGAGCTGACGGCCGCATGCATGCATGCAAGCAGGCAGGCAGGCGGGCAGGCAGGCAGGGAGGGAGGCAGGCAGGCATGTGGGGGATATATATTTTTTCTTGGTCTTTTTCGCTCGCTTAATTTTGCGGTTACTAATGAGTCTTTGCGGATTTGTTTTAGCAGTCGTGTGCTAGCGGCGGGTGGCACACACAATGGCGCGGCAGGTCGGTATTATTTATATTGACCCGCCATTGTGCCCGGGGAGATTTTTGGTTTAGATAGTGTATGAATCTATTAATTAGTGTGCCATGCAGGGGCGGGTGAGGTACGGCCGTGGCGCGGTCAGGAGAGGGGACGGGGCGAGGAGTGGGAGGGAGGACTCGGGAAATGAGGGGAGATGTGGTCTAGAGAGTGTGGGGTTCGGGAGGCGATGGGTGATGGGACGGGGGGGGGGATGTCATAATTTGCATGCGTAGTTAATCTGATAAATGGACATAAACTCCCCAAAGGTACAGCGTCAATATCCATAAAAGCAACATTGTAAATATCGCGGTGAAATCTCTCAACTATTGTGAATCAAATGGGAAAAATAGGTTTATATTTTAGTACACGCGAATGTTTACGGCGACACATATACATGAGCTGTTGCCTGAGGTGCGATGCCTGGACAAGGCAGCGCCGCCGCCACCGGCTCGTTTCGGCCAAATAGGTCACCCTCGGGACGGGACCGAGGCTCTAAATCTCCCTCGTAACGTTACGATTGATCGGTCGGCCCTGGAAGCAAGTCGCAGCCCGGCCCACGATCGCCGCAGCTCGTGATGGCCGGCAGGTTTATGCAGCCGAGAGCAAAATGCGAAATATTAACGAGTCACTCCCATCACGCTTGATGTTGTTTCATGCAGTAATTCCCGTTTCTCCCCTCCCTTCCCCTCCTCCCCTCTCTGTGCATTGCGGGTCGACCAGAATGCACATGATCCTTTTTTTCCATTTTGCTCATGCACCGCGCTTGGACTATCGACAGGCGAGCCAGCCGATTATCGACCAAAGTGGGGCAGTGCATTGCTTATGGTATTGGTGGAGGTTGTATTTTTCCGCTGGTCGTCCACACACGAGGCACAAGAACGGCTCTTCGGCTAAAATTAACCGATCGAACGACGTGTAGAGGCATCGCCGTTTACAGCCAGAGCCTTTGCTCGGCGGTGAATAAGCAGGGCTTAAAATTCTAGGAAGGACGGCCGGAAAGAGTATTGCATTTCGTAACAATAATATCAGCGAAGAAGCCCCGACGCCTGACTTGTAAGGTATCCAATTCTGCTGAAGCCACCTTGGTCGCGGCGGCTGCGGTCTCCGCTGCCCGCCAGCTTATAAAGGGGTAACTTGAACTCATTAACAGCAGCTCCACCAACTCGCACACCTGCAATGAGCCTCGAGCCGCCGTGGCCAGATGGACGGGGCGCCAGGAGGCCGTCCGGAGGCGCCTTCCGATCGGCCGCGACGACGAAGGATTGACGGATTGAGCACTCCAATGGCGGGTTGAATCGAGCGGCGCCCTCAGTCCTGACGATCACTATTGCTAATCGTTGCTCTCATTGCCGTTTGTAACTGGGGATCGCCTGGTATGGGTGTGTATGGAGAGGGGGGGGTTGGTCTCACATCGCTTTGCGGTACAGATGGCGAGAGGGGTGAAAAGGCCTTTCCTTGAGTGTAGGGAATATCATTTCTAACTTCTAAAATAAGGAATTATTTCCTGCCTGGTGTTAAAGCTCCGTCCGCCAGATGTTAATCCTTTTACGGCGAAATTTGTACCCCTTTTCTTTCTCGCCGAAACTGGTACATTTTTGCGTTCACGCTGCTTCTCTTTTTAATATTAATTCGGGCGAAATTTTCAAAATTGTTCACATTTTCCTCGGCAACAAAAAAGTTGCAAAAATCAGCTTGCTTCAGCAAATAGTAATCCATTCTGTCCCGTAAGATTCAGTCGTTAGAGTTTTGCGATTTTTTGCGAATTTCCAGTTAACTTCAGGTAAGACACGAAGCCCGCAGTCTTCCCATCCTCAAACTTGAACCCAATCTAAAATAATTTGAAACCATTTCTGTTTTAATGGAAACCTTTACAACGGTAAATGCCAAGCTGATATGGCATTAACTGCAGACTAATTAAAATATAATCTTAAAACCAAGCGTGATGTAGTAATGGGTTTAATTGCCAATTATGAACCAGTCGTAAAAATGTTGTTATTCTCTGAAACTGCCCGGAAAGGAACTCCAACGCCGCCATCACCCTGTGAGGACGGTTAGCTCTCTCTCTTCTCTTCTTCTCTTCTTCTCTTCTTCTCTTCTCTTCTCATCTCTTCTCTTCTCTTCTCTTCTCTTCTCTTCTCTTCTCTTCTCTTCTCTCTCTCTTTCTTTCTTTTTCGTTGACGAAATCTCAGAAAATTGTCTTGGACGAATCCTTCCCCGGCCGCAGCGAGTCTTGCGGTCTCGCGGAGCCTTCAACGAGCCGTCCCGCCGCGTCGCCGTCCCC
Source organism: Penaeus japonicus (assembly GCF_977035675.1). NCBI lineage: Eukaryota > Metazoa > Arthropoda > Malacostraca > Decapoda > Penaeidae > Penaeus > Penaeus japonicus. Next base: position 23,730,429 of record NW_028234420.1, read on the forward strand.
GCCAGGCCCGGCAGCGGCGGCGGCGTTCGGGGGCAGTTTATCAATGTCACTTCCGAAGGCACACTTGAGGGGCAGGAGAGGGGGGGGGTAGGGTGAAAGGAGAGGAGGGATCTGTCCTTGTCTCACACTCGTGGGACTTTTAAGACTATCAGGAAAAATTCCCCTGGGGAATTATCTTATATATTTTTCTTTCGATCTCTCAGTACCGACATTTTGCCGTGAACTCTCGTCCCCCTCTCCTCCTCCCCCTCCTCCCCCTCCTCCCCTCTTTAAAGCCACGGCAATAAAAGGTATTTGCGGTGTTCTCTCACGCTTAGCATTTGTCCGTGGAGGGCGCCTGCAGTGACAAGTGAAAAAGTGCCAGCATGTACGGAAAGGACATGCACAGTACCTGGTGAAGTTCTCTCACACTATGAGTCCTTTTTGGGAAAACCCGACCTTTTTTCTTCTTTTTAGCGGTCGGGGAGGGGGAAAGGGGGCCAGAAAGAGGGGGAGTATATGTCATTGCATTTAAGGATGCTCGATTCGTTTACCCGCCGTCGGTAAATTGGTAATTGCACTGTTGCAGTTTTTTCGCCCTCGTCTGCAATGAGATTGAGGAGAAATATTGGACTGCGGTGCATTTTTTAATTTGGTTCGTAATTGTCTTCCCAGATTTACAATGCATGTGAGATATCCGGCCCCAAGGGCGGGGCGCTCCCTCTGGCGCCCGTGCTAATGCGTTCCCTGCGAGGGGGCTAATGACGGCCTGATCATGTGCGCGCTGATGATGGTGGTGATGAGGCGGGCGGCGATGGCCGGGTTGTGCAGATAGTAACGAGAATGTTGATTATGATGATTATATTGTTGCTTAAGAGGCACCCAGGCCAGGAGGATGGCAAAGGGAAGACAAAAGTAATGATGGGGATGAGTCCGAGAACAGTTACGTAACTGTAGATAACGGCGATGATCGTACGGCAAAGTGCGTTTCAGGGGACTAGATCGCGAAGCTCATCTAGTCGTCTCCTTCCGACTCGGCGCTGTGACGCGAAGCCGCCGCTCGCTCGCGGGGATTGACGTGTTGATTGTTGGGATCAGCGTGGCGCTAAGCGAGGATGATGAGCATCCAGCTAATGCGCTTCTGCTGGGAACAGCAATGATGGGTGTGATGAGCGCGCGCCCGTAGTGAGAGGGGTGGGGTGGGGGGGGGCGACTGTCGCGGCGTGAGGGAGGCTCTGATTTCGGTGCAGGAAAGGAGGGGCAACGTTGCAATCGTGCGCGAATCAGCTACGGCCGCGACAGATGTTCCTCGCCTTAAGAGATGATACGCGAAGGCAAAGTGAGAGCAGATTGGAGGCTGAGAACAGGGTTTCCTTGTCGCCGGAATCGCTAATGATCGACTGGAATGCGATGGATGTGTCCGATAACGCTGGCCGAAGAAGACTACGGCCGAGACCTATCATTTCAGGACGACTTCGAAACGGCCAATTCGAAGGACGTAAAGATAGAGATTCTCCAAGAACGATTGTGAGTGGCCGGGGAGGAGGAGCGATGGGGCATGGATAGAATGGAAGAAATTGAAAAGTGCTGGAAATAAAGCAGGAAATGGTAACAAAAAAGCTTGACAGCCAGATCCCTCCCCTTTCGCCTGCCCCCCTCCTTCTTCCTCTTTCCTGCCCCCTCCCACCGGAAGAAATACGTGCCCTATGCGTTGTGCCCTCTTACATGCCTACTGCCATTGAAATTGTACATGTTTAGGTCTTGCCTGCACACTCATACGCACACGCAAGCACGCACGCACACACACACACACACACACACACACACACACACACACACACACACACACACACACACACACACACACACACACACACACACACACACACACACACACACACACACATACAGAATAGGGAGAGAAAGAGGGAAAATGCGAGGAGAGAGAGAGAGAGAGAGAGAGAGAGAGAGAGAGAGAGAGAGAGAGAGAGAGAGAGAGAGAGAGAGAGAGAGAGAGAGAGAGAGAGAGAGAGAGAAGGGGGGGAGGAGGGAAAGGGAAAAAGAAAGAGAAAGAGAGACAGAGCTAGAACCATTCTGGAAGCCCGTTCATCTACACTGCGGTGAATTGTGATTGATCATCATTATCCATCTTTGTTCTTGCTGATCCCTCCTCCCCCCTCTCCCCTCCCCTCACCTTTCATTCCCTCCCCTTTCTGGTGAACAGCCGACGAAAAAATTCTTTCATCATTTTCTTCCTGGCCTCGATCTAACAAGTTCGTTTCGTGTGTTGCTTTATGAACGGAGCTACTTAGTTCTTCTTTTTTGTTCCCTTTATTTCGTCTCCTGCTTCTATTCTTCGTTTTTCGCGCTGCTGGAGGTCCCATACTTCGGTGGATGAAGTCTGCAGGGCGAAGCCAACATTAGCCGGCACGTGAAGTCGGTTCTGGGAAGCGGAGACCCCAGCGGATCTCTCTCTCTCTCTCTCTCTCTCTCTCTCTCTCTCTCTCTCTCTCTCTCTCTCTCTCTCTCTCTCTCTCTCTCTCTCTCTCTCTCTCTCTCTCTCTCTCTCTCTCTTTTACTCATCCGCCCTCCCCTCTCCCTCCTCTCCCCATTTCCCTCTTACTCCCAGCTGATCAGCTGCGAGAACACCGTCGCAAACATCTGTCGTTATTTTCTGTTATCTCCTTTTTTTGTGTCTATATCCTAGGTTCGGTAATGGGGAATTGGGTGGCTGTAGGAGGGAGGGAGGGAGGAAGGAAAGGGGATAGGTAGGTAGGTAGGGAGGGAATGAAGATGGGAGGGAGATGGCTGCACAAGTGGGATATATATGGAAAGTGAGGGATATAGGGGATGGAAGGATGGAGTCCTTCGTTGCTCTGAGTAAAGGCGCTCGCACGTGCACGTATGGTTTAGAACGTTTGGACGGGGTTTAAGGTCAGGTTATAGAGGATTTGCGGATGGACACGGGGTTCAGGCAGAGGCCGGGATCCCCACTTTGTGAAGCCTTTGCCACCTGTGCTGTTTTGGGGTGATTTTCTCATAAGTCTTGTGCATTCTGATAATGATCTTTTTTTTAGACGTGCCGAGCGAAGGGACAGTGGAGGGGGGGGGGGGGGTGAGAAAAGGAAGGGCATCTATGCTGACTTTTCACCTTGTTTATCACCGAAGCATTGTCCCTCATCGCATGAACTCGCCCTCATTACAGCACGTCACACCACTACATGGATTGATTGGCGTTGATCGATATGCCTCACAACTTTTAGTTTAGTGGTATCACAGGGTTGGCTGGTTACTCGGCCGCCACGACGGGACCATTCCTTAGTGTTTCGGATTTCCCTTTTTTCGATAAGATAGTTTGCCGCCTTTACTTCGTCTTCGATTCTCAGGCAGGAGGCACAGCAATCCCCGCCTACGAGAATTTAAAGAGTTTTAGCGATTTCAGAGTTATTCTAGAAGGTTTCATTGTTGCGCCCCTTTCTCCGGCCTGCCACGGAAACCTCCTCTCGCCTTTCTCTGGATTCCAAGAAATGGTATGTTGGCAAAGGGTCCGAGAGAAAGGCGGCATGAAAGACCTCGGCCAGAGATGCCTGCGTCTACACAGCGCCATTGCTCACTGGTTGCAGAACCTTCGCCTTCAGTCAGAATCTAAGGAAGGAGAAAATCCAAAATGAGAGAGAGAGAGAGAGAGAGAGAGAGAGAGAGAGAGAGAGAGAGAGAGAGAGAGAGAGAGAGAGAGAGAGAGAGAGAGAGAGAGAAAAATAGCAACGTGAAAAAAGTCAAGAGCCTCCCTTTTCCCCGCTCCCCCTCCCCGCCCTCTTCCGAATCGGCGCCGCAGGTAGTCCATAAATTGCCAAGTTCCGCGCTTTTCGGCCGATCTAATTTCCGCGGGATCTTCACGAATTAAAATGCGGCGTGTTAAAATCGTGGAAATTGGCGATTCCGTCCAGATACGTGTTTAATGGCGCTCGAATAATGAACGTCGACCGTTGTGTGATGGACAGGCAGGGGGGGGGGGTATAGGAAGTTATTTTTAAGGTTTTATATAGACAGGTTTGAAGATGCTGTTAGGAACTGGTGTACTTTTGAGAATCGTATTATTTAAAGCAAACGTATATGGACACGCGTGAGAGTACACTTTTAAATGACGCAAGTGGATTAGGCATGTATAACATCAAGCTAATAAGGCATAGAGTACTGTTGATGTGCATGGCTTTCAGCTGCGAGGTGCCGACGCAGCGCGGTGAGTGGCTGTCACGGGTCATGTATTTTACTGCTTGTGTTCCCGGCAGCTGATACAGGCCCTGATATAGCTTGATGTGCAGGATTACAGGAAATTGGCTGAAGCTTTGGCGACAGGCCGCGTTGCTATGGGCGCGTGAAGGCGGGGGAGGGGAAAAGGGGGAGTGAGGGGGCGGACAGGAGCGTGCAAAGTGGGCATATACCGTTAACGGCCCAATGCGCTGTTTATTTTACATGAAGCGGTCGTTTTCGGGTACAGCAAGGCCCGTTTTCTCATCGGTGGGCGTGTATACCTGGGGAGTGATCGTCGACATGAAAATCAAGGGTGACGCAGAGTGACACGGGGCTGATGAAGGGTGACCTTAGGGTGTGTGGATGAGTGCGTGCTGATGCCGAAGAGTGAATTTGATCGAAGTGCGGCGGGAAGGGCGATCGGCGCAGGGAAAGGGGGCCCGTATTGCAGTGCATGGTGAAGAGCCAGTGGCAAGGGGTGTTGGCGGTGACGGCAGAGAGGTGGCGATGGCGAGTGTTGCTGTTCTGCTGTAAACGGCTCGTGTATTGGCTTTGCGAGAGGCCATGGATGGTGAGCGCTGCGAGTGGAACGCGAGACTTTTAGAGGGGGATATTAGAAGCTTTAGGAGTATAGGAATGTTATTGCATGCATGGCTCTGTAGTCGTCCCTCCTCCACCTCGTAAGACCTGTAACCCATTGATTATATGACCTCCAGCCTCGTGTTCACCAGATCTCAAGATGGCCGCATTTCAAACGTGGCACGCGGACGGGGGGAGGGGGAGGGGGAAGGAGAGGGAAGGGTAAGGAAAGGGAGGAGCCACGACCGAGGAGGTCGGAGGAGGAGATGACCTGTGTTTCCCTCAACCGGTAGAGGGAAAGTGGCACCAGGAGCTATATTTAGATTGTTTACCCTGCCTACCAGGTCACTGTGCTAGGAGGGAAGGAGAAAGAAGAATGGAGAGGAAATAGGAGAGTATGTGTAGGAGGATTTGCATGGTTAGAGAGAGAGAGAGAGAGAGAGAGAGAGAGAGAGAGAGAGAGAGAGAGAGAGAGAGAGAGAGAGAGAGAGAGAGAGAGAGAGAGAGAGGGAGAGGGAGAGGGAGAGAGAGGGGGGGGTCGTTTTCCGAGGTGGTCGTATTTTCGTCAAGGTTCCAAGAAAAGACGAAAGGGAGAAGGAGGGAGGAGGAGGGGTGATAGGGACGGTCCGTGGCTGTCTATAAGGAGGAAGATCGTTAACGATGAACGACGATCGCAACCTGTATCGCGAAGGGAGAAGAAGAGGGAAAACAAGACGAGAGAATTGGAGAATGTAGATTCAGAAGGAATTACAAGCCCAAAGGGGGATTGGGATCTAATGACGTAAAGATCCACCAGGAATAGCCCGGCGACGGTAACACGGTCAAGAAATAGGAAAGGCGTCCGACAAGGAAAGAAACAGAGAGAGAGAGAGAGAGAGAGAGAGAGAGAGAGAGAGAGAGAGAGAGAGAGAGAGAGAGAACCACTCTTGCAAATGGATGATCGCCCCAAGAGAAACTCCGGGAGGAGAGAGTGCTTAAGGAGGAGGTTTGCGCCGCGCCTATGGTGGCGTTAGCGTAGGAAGTGGGGGATTAGCAGCGGGTTAAGACATGTGAAAGGGGGCTGATGACTGGGGGTGTCCTTTTACCGCCCCCCCCCCTCTCTCTCTCTCTCTCTCTCTCTCTCTCTCTCTCTCTCTCTCTCTCTCTCTCTCTCTCTCTCTCTCTCTCTCTCTCTCTCTCTCTCTTTTCCTCGTCTCTCTCCCGCCTTCGCCTTCCTGCTGCAGGATCTTCCAGCACTTTTCTTCGTCATTTAAATTAGGTAGTAACGACGTGCTACGGACTAAAAAGAAGAATCTTGTCTGTAGGAAAAGTGCGATGTATATTTTTTTATTGAAGGTGTAATTTTTCCCCTTATCGTCCTATCAGGCGTGTTGAGGGGAAGAGGAAGCAGGTCAAAAGATATCGAGTGAGGGGGGAGGAGGAGGAAAAGAAAAAGGAGAAGGTGGGAGTGAGGGGGAAGGGGGGGAGGAGGCGGCGCAAGTGGACATTCCGGTAAAATATGATATGGAAGAGGTGACAGTAATCACGGGGTCTTGAGGGAACGCGAGAAGTGATCCGGGATGACGGGATGATGACGATTTCCGAGGGTCGCTTCCCCCCAAAAACCTTTGCCTCCACCTAACCCCTCTCCCCTTCCCCTTCTCATACTACAAATATGAGCGGTTTCTTTGTATCATGAGGATCACGACCTGAAGAAAATCCCCCTCACCCCCACCCCACCTCACTCCCCTTATGGTCTACTTTGTACCATCTTTATTTCCATCCCCCCCCCCTCCTTAAAAAAAAAAGCTCGGGCCCGAACCACATAAATCGCTCAGACAAAGTGTTTCGTCAATAACACCCACGGGATATTTGATCGCCCCCCCCCACCCTCACCTCCAACTCCCCTCTGAACCCACCACCTCCACCCCACCGCCTTCACCCTCATGCCGCCCTTCGCCAGATATTTATCGACTGAAAGCTGATCATGCTAGGAGCTTGAACATCAGTGGATGAGTCTGGTTGAAGTCGCTTGCATTGTTATGACGAGTTTATCTTTGAGTCTATCGCGTTCAGTCGAAGCCCTTCTTCCGAATATCACTTCCGCCAAGCAACGCAACACCAAAGTCGCACCTCGCAGTCCCCGAAGCAGTCTCCTTCCATCGCGCGATCGCCGAAGTCGCACCGAGCCCCGGCGCAACGCTTCGACGTCGCTAAGCAGAGCCTCCGTCAGAGCGCCCATGCCCTCGCGACCCCAATGGTAGGGGCCGACCGCGTAACATGCATTTAGAAAAATCACGTGGCTGCCAAACGTTTCAATTACTCCGTTGTGTGACCTAATTGGTTGTTGGAAACCGAGTTAATATCCTTAATTGGCTGAATATTTCATTTAGAGCCGAAGGGCCGTTGTGGAATTTGAGTGTCTGGAAGTTTGGTCTCGAAGTCTTTTCTTTTCCTTATGTCCCATGATTTTCGAAATGCGAATGAAAAGAATATTACAGATAATACTTGCTTGATCTTGCATAGTTTTTAAAATGTAGACCATTTTTTGTTGTCTATAGAATTTGAAACCTACCGATTGATGGTGAAAAAATGTGGAATGCATGCGTTTGTTTTTACTGATATTTTGGATAATTGGCTCAAAAATGAACCTGATGTCGAATAAGCAAAATAGAATATATATTGTTATCTCTGGCATTTAAATTTGCAAGAGATATAATTTCTGGGAAAGCTGTAGATAAGCGAGATAACTGTAATTAGTTGTTTGCTTAATTGTTACACAAACAGAATATATCCCTCGGTCTTTCAACTTCGCCGGTCGCCGCCTGTGTAGCTCATCTTTTTGATTCCTGAAAACAACGCCTCATTCCTTTTCCCTTTATTTCCCTCATTTCCCTGAGCTCACTTCTCACCACCTCATCCCTCTTTTTCTCATTCGTATCCTATTCGACTACCTCGCCCACCCCCTCCCCCCTTCACAATTGAACTACTAGAAGTGCGATGTCAGAGGCCAAAAGAGGTTCGAAGGCGCGAGAACTCATGAGGATTCTTGGTAGGCGTGGTTAGTCATCTTGGCCCCGACGGTCATTGTGCATAAACATAAAATTTATGACGGAATTTGGGCTTGCCGCTGTGCGAGTGGCTCCCGATGCATTATGTATTATGTAGATGACGCGCATGTAAATAGCAACGGCAATGAATACGGGCGCTTCAGTGGGAGTTCGGTTTGGGGGGTCGTGATAAATGACACAATTATGCAAAGCCGAATGATGATAATTATTGTTTATGCAATGCATGCGTCGGGGTGACGTGACACGACGGAATCCGAATGTTGGTTTCTGGTCGTGTTCAAGTTTTGCTTTTCTTCTTTCTCTCTCTCTCTCTCTCTCTCTCTCTCTCTCTCTCTCTCTCTCTCTCTCTCTCTCTCTCTCTCTCTCTCTCTCTCTCTCTCTCTTTTTATAACCGCTCTTGTTGGTTTTCTTCCTAATCCCATTTCTTTTTACTACCTTACTTGTCACCGAACATGCCTCTTATCCAATCGTCAGACTGCGAGCTTGTGCATTCAAAGAGTATCGTTTTACATGTTCTTAATTTAGGATCCGCGATGTCTCTTCCGAGTTTGCTACCTTATTGGATTATCGATTTTGCACTTAGCGTTCTTCACTTTGTTGCAATTTATTTCTTGTGACAGCTTTGCACGCACCTTTACAACTCTTCCCGTCGCATTCGCTCGAGCTTAAAGAATCTGTTTGTCGCGGGTGTCACGCTTGATATGTATGTACGTTGCAGTCCCTATTTTCACTGGATTTGTCCCTCCGCGTTGCTTGTTTCCTTTATTGCTTGTTATTATCCGTGTTTGTGCAAATGCGGGTCATTTGGCCTGACCCTCGTGTGCGGGTTTTTATTTCATCCGCGGCGTTGACGAGCGCTCAGCACCCCGTCCGCAGCTGCGCTAATCGACAGCATTGTATTTGTGTACAGCTTGTACGGGGCGCAACCAGAGGGGGTAAACAAAATGGCGAAACGCAATTAATGATGTTATGATTGATATGAATCGTTTAGTGGGAGGGTGTAGGGGGAAGGGAGGAAACGATGAGGATGAGAGGGTGGATGAAGGTAAAAGGGTGAAACGAGGGCGAAGCATGACGGGATTTTTAAATGTGGAAGGCGACAGAAATAGTGACATAAGTAATGATGTATTATTAGTTTCATGCGCTCTCTGTTCAGCGTACCCTCGCACCACCCTTGAAGCGCCGTTCGCCCGCCCTCGCTGCTTGAATCGCTCGGAAGGAACTCGAAGCAGAGGAAGTCGCCGACGATTACGACAATTGAAATGAAAATATTATGATAGCCTGTCAAGATTATTCTAATCCCCACCCCCTTTCTCCCGTGTCACTCCCACCTTCGCCCGCCTTCGCCCTCCTACCACTACTCCTCTCCTTTTTCTCCCTCGCCCTCTCTCACTTTGTCTCCTCCCGTCCCCCCCCCCCTTCCACTCTCTTTCCCCCTCTCCTCCTTCCCCCTCTCCTCCTTCCCCCTCTCCTCCTTCCCCCTCTCCTCCTTCCTCCCCCGCTCCCCTCCCCCGCAAACATAGGTGCCCAGTCTCGTTAGAGGCCACATGAGCGGTCCTCGCGGAAGTATCATGACGCGAGATTACTAGTAAGTGCGACAGTAATCGCGTAATTAGGGAAACGTTTACCCATATAGAATTACCTAATAACTCTCATCCAAAATTATTTCATCATTAAAGCATAACAAAGCACCCCCTGCCCGTCCTGGCCCGTCCCCTCCCGCTCGGGGTCAGGGGCAGAGCAGGCAGGTATTACTGCACGTCCACACAACAATAACTATCATTACCACCGCACCTGGATCCGATACTCCGGTCGCAGCGGGGGGCAGATCGTGCTTTCCCACAGCGGCGGCTCACGGGCGTCGCGCGGCGGGCTGTATGGGCGGGTTTCCGGCCATATGGACGCGCCCGTTGTGCCGCTTCGGTCCTGCGCATCGAGGGCGGGCAATTAAGTGGTATCCGTCACCTGGCCGCAAGAGTGTTGTGCCCGTGTGCCTTATGAATAATTCTCGACCATGTGGACAGCGTGCGAAGGGAGCGTGACGGACGGCTCGCGAGCGTGATCCGCGTTGGTCAACAGGGTTAAACGGAGATAAAAATGATACAACGGCGGCGGCTGAGAGGATGTTACGCGCACACGCACGCACGCGGTGTCACGACTCGGGTGAGTTGCGTGTCCGTCGGCGACAGCGATGGCAAGAAGGGAGATCTTGTTACGATTCTGAGGCCGTACCGAATGCTCGCCTGGACACTCGGGGATCGAATTGTCATTGCCTTGTAGAATGCCGTTTATGCTGGCGTCAGATCTTTCTTACGGTTTGGATAGTGGGATATCAAAACTTTCCTCTATTGTAAATACATTTTTAAACACACACACACACACACACACACACACACACACACATATATATATATATATATATATATATATATATATATATATATATATATGTAAGTAATTGTTCATTGGGACCACAGTTACGACTTGGGTGAGAGTTCGTTAGCCCGGCGGAAGTTGATGCTGCAAACGCCACGACATGACGCAGATATATGGAAAAGTTGATCTAATTTGTGTTTTTCAATAGCCCAACGGAAGTCTTTCACTTGGCGCAAAAAAAAACAAGCAAACGACCAACGACCGTTCCATTATAAGCAACGCGGCGAACTAATTTACGAACTCAAAATGGATTCCATTTTATCTCTCATCTCCATTGCTGTTCTTTCCTTATCTTTGTAGGTTCTTATTGGCCAACGGCTGTAGATGCTTTGTTGCGTGTTTGAGTGTATGGATGGCGGGGGTAATAGAGGGATGGGGTGGGGTGGGGGGGCGGGTCCATCTATACAACATCTGGCAAATTAACGTGCTCCCTTGTCATGGTCGCTGGAGACAAGTTTTTGCGCGTGTCGCCGCGGCTGGGCCTGGTCATTAGCCCAGTAAATCACATGGGACTCTACCGATCACTCAATGCTAAGTTGAAGAAGGAGAGCTTGATATGTAAGGATCAGTATGTAAATGTATATGTAATTATGTATATACATACATACATACATATATGTATATATATATATATATGTGTGTGTGTGTGTGTGTGTGTGTGTGTGTGTGTGTGTGTGTGTGTGTGTGTGTGTGTGTGTGTCTGTGTGCCTGTCTGTCTGTCTGTCTGTCTATGTGTGTATGATTTTTTCATCATATTTTCATTAGGCGACAGTTGAAGCGGCGGCTCGGCCATGTCCCTCAGTTTATGTAGCAAATTAGAGGAGGCGAGAGGAGCACGGGCGGCGACGGTGGTTGGGGAACACCTGGCAATGGTCGCGGTGGTCGCCGTGGCTTCCTCTTTCCTCCCCCCCCCCCTCTCCCTGGGATGTACTACCGGGCCTATCCCGTCCTCCTACCCTCCCTCTCCTCCCTCTCCTGCCTCCCCTCCTCCCCCTCCTCTCTCTTCTCCCGCCACGCGTGTCACCCCACACGTTCAACGCAGCGCGGCTGAACAGCAGGGGACAAGGGGCCTTAGCCTGCGAGAGAAACTGCATCAGGAGGAGCAGAGATAGAAAAAAGGAATAAACGAAGGAAAAGACGCTATAGCAGCTAATTTACTCCTTCCTCGGCAAAATCTCGGATCTCTTTCTCCTCATTTCCCCTCTTCTCTTTCTCCCCTTCTTTCTACTCTCTTTTTCTCCCCTCTCCTCCCTTCTAGCTTCTCCCCAACAAGCAGGATAGTTCGGCTCATCCTCGCCACTTATCCTGGCATGCCGCGGCCATTGTCGGCATACCAGAGTCGCTACTGCGGAGGGGAGAGCTCCTGCTTCTGCGGGTAGGCGGGGCGAGACAGATTGGCAGTCAGATTGGGATAGATTTTGAGCGGACGGGATGGGAAGCTGACGCGACGCGGCGTGCCACAGCGAGAGAATCAAAAATTAGCCATAGAGATAAACATGAAGGAAGGGAAAGTTTATCAGTTGGCGAGTGTCCTGGAGACGGAGAGCGATAGATATGACTATAAAGTGGGATAGACTGGTTCCATGGGAAGCATCCAAAAGGAAACGTTAAGGTGATCCTTCGCTGCCCTGCCCTACGAGGCGGACGTGCCCGACCTCTGCGGGAGATCTCAACGCTCCCGCCAGCATCCCGCCAGCCGGAGGAGCGCCACCGAGAGCCACGCACGTTTTTTGTTTACATGTGATTGTCAGCTGTTTATTTATTCACTCTCTCTCTCTCTCTCTCTCTCTCTCTCTCTCTCTCTCTCTCTCTCTCTCTCTCTCTCTCTCTCTCTCTCTCTCTCTCTCTCTCTCTCTCCGTCTCCGTCGCCGTGTCTCTCTTCTCAGGTACTTTGCCTTCTTACCCTCCCCCCCTCTCCTGCACCTTCCACCCGCAGGGCTTGTCACCTCAGCTCATTCATCTCCGTAAAAACCGCCCACGACAAATGGAAGGTGAGACCTCGCCGCCCCCAGCCACGCCCCTAACCTACGCCCACGCGTCCCAGGAAAACCGCAGACCCCAACACCTTCGCTTCCAGCCGCCACGCCCACCCCACCCTCTTCCCTCCCCCTTCCAACTTCATCGTCTTTCTTCCCATCCCAGCCGACCGCAGACACTGCCCTATCCCCCCCCCTCCTCCTCCTCCTCCCCCTTCTTCTCCTCCATCTCCTCTTCTTCTGTCTTTGGTTTATCCTTTTCTCCTATTTTCCTCTTGTATTTCCTTTGTTCCCCCAATTTCTTTCTCTCTCCCAGCTACTTCTCCACAGCCCTTCCCAGTTTAGTATCCCCCCCCCCCATGTCTGCCACGTGCCTCGTGGGTTTTTGTATTACCTTTTCCTTAATTTAGGCCAATTACCGAGCCGACGAGTGTACGGCGGTCGGGCATTCATTAGATCTCAACTTTGTGATTCCCCTCGGCACACCTTTTGGCCTTTTTGTGAATGGATATGAGAATATTCGCGTGCGCTCGTACACGCGCGCGCGCTCACATACATACATACATACATACATACACACACACACACACACACACACACACACACACACACACACACACATATATATATATATATATATATATATATATATTTATGTATATTATGTATGTATATTATGTATGTATATGTATATGTATATGTATATGTATATATATGTATATATGAATATATATATACATGTATATATATATATATGTCTATATATATGTATATATGTGTATATGTATATATGTATATATATATGTATATATGTATATATGTATATATATATGTATATATGTATATATGTATATATGTATATATATATGTATATATATATGTATATATATATATATATATATATATATATATATATATATATATATATATATATATATATATATAAACATGCATAAGCTCGCACCACCCAAAGTAACGTCGTAATTGCTTACAGTTATGCACTTCTGCTCATAGACGTGAAAGCCTACACAAAGAGCAGCGTGGGGTGGCAAAGACCTTGGCTTGGGGAGGTGCATCCTAAGGAGGTATGGGAGGTCGTCGCTCGACCGTGGGGTCAGGGGTCAAGTAGCAGCTGTAGTCACACAAGCCAGATGTTGGCCGTGTCGTCCAGAGGCACGCACATCACACACACACGCATGTATTTCGGGAACACGCATTTGTATATGCTAATGTTTCTTTTGTTTTTCTGTATTGAAATTTGTGTGATCTTAATCTCATTATTTAAGACCATACATATTCAGCAGTTGGAAGGACTTGTTTGTGTGTGTTTAAATTTAGCTCAAAACGGTTTGCCGGCCTGAAATTCGGTAAAGGTTAAAGTTAGAGAAGAACACAATGAAAAAGACAAATAATAATAATAATAATTTTTTATCGGAATTGAAAGGAAAAATAATCAGAGCATAAAACTATTTCCAAAAATCCATTTCGTCCAAAAGTTACTGGTTAATGTAGGTTGGGGTAAGTGTGCGAGGTGTTGGGCGACGGAGAGGTTTAGTGGGGGGTAGTGTGAAATATCCAAGCCTCCCCCCCTCCCCCCCTCGCACACACTCCCGACCTCCCTCCCAGTCACACACGCAGACCCCTCCCCTTCACCCCTCACCCCCCTTCCTCTGCTCCTCTACTCACTTCCCTCAGGGCACACTACTACTACTGCTAACTGCACCTCAGATCCTTTGCTCCACTACTGCGCTGGTTGAGGATAAGTGGGGAAGGAGGCTCTTGATATCTTGGAAATTGTGAGACGGGCTTTTGACTCTTGCCCATTCAATCAAGTTGCTTTTCCTGCGCATACTTTCTCTCTCTCGCTCGCTTGTTCTGTTTCTCCCGTTTCCCCTCGAATATTGGTTTCTGCCCCAAAGTCTCGTAAGAGCGGATGCCTGAAGAGAAGGGCCTTCGTGTTCCTTGTGGCCAGGAGCACCACCAACCCCTTCCTTAGACGCCGCAGAGGATTCACACTCAAAGAAATCCTGTTGAGTCTGCAGATTAAAATTTGACAGTGACAAAGAACAGACTGGCCCAATTTATCGTGCGGTGCGGCCACCCCACATCCACGTTCAGGAGTTACCACCGGATGTTTGGGTCGGGGAGGTTGGTACCCCTGACTCACCCGCCGGGCATTTGGGCGCCGTCAGGGTTGGCTGGCTGGCTCCTGGCCTGGCTTGGCTTACTATATCGCGGATGTAAATATGATAAATACAGACAATTGTCTGTGCAATTTCGCGGTGGGTGATGGCAATAATTTGGGGCTGTGCATTTTTTTGGGCAGTATGTATGACGGTTGGTCGGACAATCAGTACGGCGTGGAGGGGAAAACGTTGCCGGGATAAGGGCAGTAAAGGTGTCTGAGTCCCTGTGGCGACATCAGTCATCTGTCAGACGCCGGGCACACATCTGTTTGCAGCGTTGCCACGTCGCAGGGATGCTGAGGATTCCTGTGTTCCCCTGTACCTTACCGGTCCCTCAACTCTCCAGCTTACAACGGGAGTTTTGGACGCTTATGTAGGGATTCAAGTTCATGGCTGCGATATTTGAAAATTAATTCTTCGAAAAAGCTTCTTTGAATCTTAAACTTCTTTTTCACTTTCTGGTGATAGGCCTAGCTAAACCTACTGCAGCCGTCACATCTGTTAACAATAAGGGAGATAAGTTGAATTGATGTTTTCTTTCGGAACCCAGTCGTAACGTTAACGGCGGCATCATTATGGTGATTATTTTGGCTGGGTTATGGACGTCTGTGTCGCGTGCCTCTGTTCCGCGAAATGTGTCTGGTACTTTTCGATGGCATTTCGGTTGGATTTTTTCTCTAATGGCGAACTGGCGCTTCATTCAATTTACGAAAGTCATAGAACCTGGAGATGAATTACTTCGAATGTAATAAAATGTAGGTATTGAACTACACTGATTTAATCAGAGTAAACTTATTAAACAAAATCTAAGTGACAAGACCAGTGATCTGATATATCAGTACAAACGTTTGTCTATCTATCTGTTGGTTTGTAATTACGCCATGTATACGCCGTCTCCTTTAGAGACCATCCCTCTCCGTCTGTTGAATTCGACTGTAGACCGAATAACCAGGGTCGCGGTAGAGCAAGGGCGTGCTGTCCGGGGCTTCCGTCAGTTGTGGAGCGATAAGAGAGCCGTGAAGGGATATGGTTCCTCATGCGCTTCCATCCTCCTCTCAACGGATGCTGTGGTTGATCTTGCAGATGTGTTCGGTTTATCCAGCTGGATGTCCTAAGTTTTTCATGCGCGATTTTACGATGAACTGATTCATCTCTCCCTCGATTCTATAGGTAGAGACATGCCCGCATACATGTAGACGAGCAGTGGATACATATATGATGTTTTTTATCTCTCTATATTATATATAGGTATGATTATATGTTTCTTATTATATACATAATAAGTAGAACAGTTCTTTCTCTCTCTCTCTCTCTCCCTCCTTCCTTTGTGTGTTTGCCCTCATACTCTGACGTCCTTGAAAGTGAGTGTACATACCCCTCGTGTTTTTGTCGCCGGCGTTTTGCAAGGGCCGGGCGACCCTCGAGGAAACGTGCTATTTGAACGTGTCGAAAATCCAGCTCATCTGACGCGCGCGAACACACGCAAAGGTAAATGAGAAACAAAGGCCCGGCCATTACGACCTCGCCTCAGACAAGCGGCCGAGGTTTTGGCGACGCCCGATGTCGGCTATTTGGCCAAATGACGTGCAATCTCCACCGTGCTATTACGCCGCATGTACTTTACTCGATCGCTGTGTTTAGTTCATCAGGGACAATTTTTGGTCGGAAGTCGTACGGTTTTTTTATGTCGTTCGTACAGGGAGGGTGAGACGCTGAAGCACACATGCACATGCACGGACAGACATGCACATACACGTAAATGAGGGACGTAAGGTGAGAGAGATTGGGGAGAGAAAGAGTAAGAGAGCAAGAGTTGGGAGCGAAAGAGCGTGCATACGTAACAACGTGATATACATTCCTTGTGGCTGAAGGCGATGCTGTCAGGGATGAGGTATTTCCTCGTTCTCGAAAGCATGTCGTCGGCCAGTCGCTTGTAATACACAGAAATACTCCATCTCCACGAGCAGCTGCAAAAATTGCGGCGTTATTTCTCTTCCTTTTCATTACAACACTATTTGTTGGTGGATTTTAATGGCCGCTACAAGAAAGGCTAGTACTTGCGTCGCTTTGCCAGATTCGTTTTCCTTTCAGCTTCATTTTTTTCGCGCTGTGCCATAGATTTATGTGGCCGGCCATAAAACAGAGTAATAAGAACATAACAAAGAGGGGGGGGGGGCGAATGTGTGAGCGAGATGACGGTGCCCCAAATGGCAACACCGCACTACAAAGACTGGCCGGATGTCGCTTGGGGGCATTTCCTTTTTCAACGAATATAATCACAAATCGAGGAACTGAAGATTTCAATGCAGCGACAGCGGTGCATTATACCTTCCTTAAAGCTGAAAGTCGGGCTGAAAGATGAAAAAAAAATAAAGAGTGTGAAAAGAAGGGAAATTTTCATTTGGGAATCGGGTCCTTTTCGGTCGGAGGAAGTACGTAGGTGTGGCAACACTGCACGAACAGCTGGCTACCCGTCTTGACATTGTGGACCGATAGTTGACCATAAATTACTTTCCAATAACGCGATTTTTAATTAGAATAACGTTTCCATTTCTTATAAACGCCGCCCTAGGGCATTTCGAATATTTTAATAACGCAGATGCTGTGTCGTTCGAAGTTAAATAATGAATTAATTGCCTTAAAAGGCGAGAGTCGTGGAGTTTGTTCAGCTGTTCACTGGTAACTTTACATGTGACAAAATTAGTCTGGTTTCCTCACGACGGAAGTGCCACGCCAGTTCCACTTTATGTACTTTCTTTATTTTCTTTAGTTTTATTGAAAGGCTACACATTTGACTGGACTTTCCTAGTTTTTTTTCCTGAAGCATTTGGTTTATTTTTTAAATTTGATTTTATTTTAATGCGCGCTCATATAGACACCTGGGTCTGGGTGGTTGTTGGTCGCAATTACTTTCGACTTTCGAGCAAATTGATTCTTCATCACGGAGAAAGAGGAAATAGAAGTCATTCGATTATAATTCCATCCGTACAAAATGTCACTGTATCGCACGTTATTGCCCCGAGGCCCGTCATCAGGGTCCGGCTAAGCCATCGGAACGGATGAGGAGAGAACCGTATCGATCGAATATATATATATTTTTCTTTTTCATTCGTGTTATTTCCATTCATTTTGCGAGCTTATCGATACACGGACTGCGTGAGTGGAGAAGGCAGGCAGGGTCTATGGCCGCCACGACATTCAACGAGAAAATGCTCGTTAAATACCAGTACAGCATTTAACGCATGTTTAAAAATAAATCGGTCTTCTTTTTTCTCGTTATTTTCTTTTCTTTTTTCTTTGGTTGAATATTGTAATGGTAGCCTTTACATCCCCCTCCCCCTTCCCCTTCCCCTCCTGTATTTTTTTTTTTTTTTTCGGCATAAGGGAGGAGGGAGAAGAGGAGGACTGTGGTTATTTTTTTCTTCAATCTCTCTCTCTCTCTCTCTCTCTCTCTCTCTCTCTCTCTCTCTCTCTCTCTCTCTCTCTCTCTCTCTCTCTCTCTCTCTCTCTCTCTCTCTCTCTCTCTCTTTCTCTCTCTCGCTTGGAGTAATTACTCTGAAGGTAAAGATTAATTTTATTTTTTCTCTCGCCGTGAGAACTCGGTGGGGGGGGGGGGAGTTGAATGCCATTGCTTGCCATTGCTTGCTTCTCTTCATGGTTTCGTCATAGGTATTCCTGGGAGAGAACGATATTTTTTTCATCGAATATTGACGAGGGAGCCTTTCATGGGAGATTTTGTTTTTTTGATTTGATTTTTTTTTTCTCTCTCTCTCTCACCCTTCCCTCTTTGAAATTGA